>NC_090449.1:251544640-251847671 GCF_031143425.1 Pleurodeles waltl | reverse complement strand
CCTCAATAAGATACCTGTCCCTTGAGAGGTGCTTCCTGTGCTCCTCGTTGAGCATAAGCAGGCAGGAGAAGTTCTTCACCTTCACTTCCTGCAGGACATTCCTGCCCAGAACTCCAATTCAGACCTCAGTGGCTCATCTGCTTGTACTAGTGTTTCCACAACCCTATCAAGATCCCTGTTATTCTGTCCCAACTAGCCCTTGCTCCTATACTGCCAGATATGGGTTAGTAATACCAGTGACACCTGATGGCTCAGTGACAGATGAACAGACGTTCGTCAATCCTCAACAAATGTTTGCCTGGAGAACCTGTACATAAGCATTCCACTTTGATTTAGCCTGAACTTCAACTCATAGGACAAAGCGGAAGCAAAAACTGAGAGCAAGTTCATGAAGAAGAAGGTGATTTTCCAAAAGTGAAAGGGTGCTGAAAAGGCTTTTGAACATTATTTCGGGTCGGCGAATCCCTGATATCTTCAAAAGGGACACTTTTCTCTCTAGATTTTCAACAGAAGCTTCCAATGATGCTTCCTCAGCCGTCAATATTCATAGAAAAGTAGAAACCTCATTTAAGAAGGTTTAAGTGGCAGCTTCATTTGGCCATTCAGCTCGATCCTTTTTTTAAAGACTTTTAGCCTATTCTGACTGCTCAAAGGAGGATTCTGAAGGTAACTGATTGAAAGACGATATTGAGAAAAACAATGTAGTTTGCCTTGGACCATATTTTAGATGGAATAAAGCCTGTTAACCTGTTTTCAGTGACTGCTATAGCTACTAGAAGAATTTTTGTAACTCAAAACTAAATAGCAGATCTAGGGCCTAGCTATTGAAATGACCCTTCCTCGGACTGTAGCACAGAGCTACCTACTGCATCAGACTGGAGCATCCTGTGACCTCCTGGTATTCAAAGGCTCATAGATATCCTCCTTTCAAAGTCTATCTCACTAGATCTTACATTGCTCTTAAAGTGAAAGCCTGTGGTCGAGTGATTGCCCCTACCTAATCTTCTTTATTTCTTCTCTTTAGTGTCACTCATTCTCATTGCTTAATCTTGAATGCTCCTTACTACTCTGATGCTCTTTCATCTTTATTCCAGTTTGACCCCGTTAGCTGAGAGATCGGTCATTCCTAAGAGTTTGGGAGAAAGACCTTGCACTCGGCTTGCAACACAATTATATTTTGCCAGCTGGAGACAAATAACACCCAGGCCTAAGAACCCTGTCAAGCATCTGTCACTGGCCCAGAGTATTCAGGTTCCTGTCATACCGAGTGCTATTATTCTAGTCCCTTGAGGAAGTAGGGGAATGGAACCTTCTCAATCATTGTTTTGGTCCTAAACTCATTCCCCATCATAGAACCAAAAGAGTGTGGACCAGGTTATTACGTCTAATACATTCAGAAGTGAACACATGGAGAAAATAATCATGTTTGTGATCTCAGGAATTTCGTGTTGTAGCATGGAATGCTGGATGCCTACTTTAGCATTAGCATTCTTCAGACATGCCTGTGCTTTTCACTCCTGGGTGGCCTTGTACCAGGGCTGGCCCTTCACATTCTGACTCTCTAGATTTCCTGGACTACGATATGGAGATCATGGTCTTCCCATCAATCTGCAGAGATGTGATTCAGGGTCTAGTCTGGTGACCAGTAGCCCGTTCAGTGATACTGAACTGCAGCTTTCGGAGCCACAAATATTGGCAGTGGATATTAGTCTGAATGCAGGGGAGCAACCTTGGCTTGAGCAGAAGAACAGGAACTTTTGTGTAAGCAGGAGGCGCCAGTCCTTCAATTGGCATGAACTGCCGGCCAATTTCCAGGCATTTATACAGCCTGAAGCATCGCACTGCAGATGGCAGGACACAATCTTGTAGCAATGATGTATGCCAGCAGTTGTGGTACTCACCCCAAGCCCTGGACGATTTAACCTGTTACCTGTTCCTCTAAATAGAGGAGAGCCTCTTGTCATTGAAAGCTTTGTATATCCTGGTGGTAAATAATGTAATGGTGGACCCCATGAGCAGGAAGTTTCCCTTCTGTGTGAAATTTGCAGTGGGTGTGGGCAGGTTCTGAATCTTTCCTTCAACTCCTGACCACAGGTTGCAGATTGATGGATTCCCTAAGTCATTGGGGTTGAATCAATGTCTTTCTCCTTTCATGTGGGCCTTCTGTTTGTCCCTCTTTCTCCACGACAGCAGCGATTTCATCTGACAATGGGAATAACACAGCTCTGTTAGTGCTGATAATGCCGTTTCAAATGAGATAACAAGAGGCCCACTCCAATACAATAGGACATGAGCACCACTGAACAAAACCCCCACACTCACTATAAATAGACTCACTGTAATGAAGCTAATCTGTGAGGAATCGATCATTGGCAGTCCTGAAGATGAATAAATTCAGCTTTCTCCTGAACACTATAAAAATAACACTGCAGCGTAATTGGTCCAGGCACAGGTCCTTGTATATTATTCAACCAAAAAGCGTCATTCTAAAATGATTTTTTATGTGCATGAAGGGACACTTCCCACACTTAAACAATCATGTCTGGCATTTTGCTCTTTCTAAGCGGGCTGCAGAATGCAGTACACATAGAAAAAGAAAAAAATGAGGAGGAATAAAAGTATTTCTCCTAGTTTCGCCTTGCTAACGCCACCCCTGAAGTGTCGTTAGATTTTGGCACTGTCTCAGGTTTACGAAAACTAGTAAATCTGAGGCAGCATCAAAATGCAAAGGGTTTTGCTGTAGCACGCCTACAGCAACACCCATTGCACATCCCTTCCACGCAAAGAGCTGCGTGTGACTGGGTCGTATTTACGAGGTGGCGTTAAGCAAAAAAAAGTTGATTAACGCCACCTAGTAAATACGGCGCAGGGCATTGCGCCACCGGAGCATGATGAAAAGTGATGCTCCTGTAGCACTAGCGCCTCATAAATATGCCCCTTAAGATTTATGTAGAAAATATGAAAACCATAGGGGATCTCCTAGTGTAACTGCTACCACCATTCTAGTCCTAGCACATTCTACAGAAATCATTTGGTTTTCATTTTTTCCCAAGAATTCTACATTGGGCCATGAAAGAAAGGGAAATGACCCACCATAAATAGCATGATCCGTAGGGTCTTGGTTAGTTATGTATTCATGGACTAACAGTGGCTGAAAGTAAAAACAGGTTGTCTGAAGTAAGGGGCAATCACAAAGTAAGTGCCACGAGTTCACTTCAGTCGTATGAATAGCCTTCATACAAATCTATATGACTTTTCTTTCAATTATAAACAACTAATTCCCTTCCAAGAGTGGAAGAGCAGCCACAATTTGGACACAATGTCCAGTTTTCGTGGCATCCTGCCGCTCACTCTTTTAGTAATGGACTCCAAAATTCTATTTAAATAATAACCACACATTTTTTGAATTCCAAAGGACCACCAAAACACCGAGCAGAATCTGGAGTCCCATGATGAATTTAGTTCCGAGAGTTGCACACAACTCAAAAACACTTCCACTGTGGATGTTCTACAACGCTTTGCGTAGTTATTACTACACAGTTTACTCTTACAGGATCTCTCTTCCAAGTACAGATTACCAAGAAGATTACAATTGGGCCAAGGATTAGAACTTTCTTTAAAACAGATATTGGAAAAGACCACTGCATCTTTTTGCCGTTTTGTGTATTAGCCGTGTGAGGTTGGTTAGCTTATAATGTACTTGCACTGTAATCCGGGGGAGGGAAATGACCTCCTCCTCCCACCCTGTTCTTCCACCCTCCCCAAATACAAAGACATCTGTAAATAGTTTAAACTCGTCGAATTGTGACAAGGAGCTTTTTAAATGTCTTATTTAGTTATATATTGATGACGATTGCTAACAAATAAAATGATGATAAAAAAATAATATGCCAATATGGTCCTTTTTTCAATGTTCCAGGCAACTGATAATATCGAGGATTGAAACTGACCCACACGATTGAACACGGATAGAGAATACAGCATTTTGCAAAATTATGTTTTTAGAGTGAAGTGTGGTCTGCTGGGTTCTCATTGACTTTTTTCGTGCAAGGGCACACTTTGGGTAGAAAAAACCTTTCAAGTTCCAGCAGGAAACTGGTTGGAGCAAAAAATGGCTCTTGCTGAACATTTACTGTGTGAACAATTCCCCTGTTTTCAAAAGGATCTGATGGATTCCCAGACTTGTAAATTTGGAAATGCGTCAGATTCCTTTGGGTTCCATGGGTGTTGCGTGGAAAACCCCCAAGCCTCTTTTATGCAGTGTTATCCATATTTACAAGGCCATGAAAATGAATGCAGCACACTTGGAAACAGGAAAAAATTGGGCCAAATGAAGCTATTTCTCCTCGTTGCATCATTCTTACGCCGCCTCTGAGGTGGTGTAGGGATCAGACGCAGGCCATTTCTCATGAATGAGTGCCTAGGGTTGCAGGTGCACACAATGCAACCAACAGATGGTGCGCTCCTTAGAAAAAAACAAAGACAAGTCAGGTCCCAGGTGGATGAGTGCTGGAGTGTATTTGGTGGTAATTCGATTGTGGATGATCCAAAATCACCAGTCCCCTGCTTACATCTGAGACAGTTTTCCCAGTCTTCCAGAGCCTTTGTGGTGTGTAGAAAATTATGTATGTGTATCGAAATTAGATGAGTTTTTCAAAAATCCTTATTTATTGTGATTTACAGAGCCATAAATGCTTCACCATATCCACTTTTGTACATCCATAACACATAACATCACTTACAAACTTTGAAATTGGTGATGCATTATGTCTTAGAATAGGTGACTTCTACAAACTGTGACATAATGCAATATGGAATATGCATGGTACAGCGTTTGGTAGTTTAGTAGGGGGCCGAGTGCAGCCTAAAAAAAGGGGGACCGTGGCAGTTGTACTGCAGTGTCACATTTGTCGCTGGTGCAGCAGGTGGGGGGAGATCTTAACTCCTGCCGTTTATGGCAGAAGGATTTCTCTGTAAGGGGCTGCCACTCCAGCTGAGTTTGTGGGTTGCACACCGGGGCTTCTGCCTGCATGGCAGTGTGGTGATCCATTTCACCAGAGATTGAGATTTGAGTAGCAGCTACAAGACAGCTAATAGGACGGAGGCCTGTGGGAAGGAGGCATGCAGCATGTGGCAAGTAGCTCTAAGTCCATAGTATAGGAAAAGGTTGATAGAAGTACTGTGCCGGCGTTCAGTAAGCATCTGTGGTGGGATGAAGTGGCAGCCTGGATACAAGTTTCCAAACAGTCAGCTGAAGGTGTTTTGATTGGAGTTGTACTTCAGATCTGGGGTTGCTTGCCTGCCCAGAATAGGCTAATGAGATTGAATCAGAGATGGTGGAGGAAGTGTCTGGTACTGAGAATCAGCCCATTTAAAAACAGGTAGAAGAATTTGAGTAGGACATTCATTTTTGTGAGGGCTATCCCCCCAGCCCTTGAGAGTGCAATTAAGTCCATGCAGACACTGTCCTCTAGCCACCGGAGTGTCCTGCAGCAGTTGTTCTGGAGGATGTTGCTCAGATCTCTACTGATCCAAATACCAAGGTACTTAACCCTGTCCCCTGCCCACCCAAGTTGAAATTCCAGCTCAATTTGAGCAGTGGTCGCAGTGAGTGTGAACATTACTGAATTGGCCCAGTTGACGGAAATGCCCACAGGCCTCGAATCACATGAATTTGGGATGAATTGGGGCAGTTTTCATTAGAGTTCCAGATATGGAGTGTGATGTCATCAGCATACATAGAAATGATCAGCTGTGCAGTATATAATTTAGTCCCTTGTCAGAATGGTGTTGGCAGAGTCTACAGTTTAAGGTTTTATGGCGTTGGCAAATAATACAGGTGACAAGGGGCATCTCTTTATGGGGAAAGGGCAACACCACACTTCCATTAATTGCGGCTCCCGGCTGTGGGCTGAGTATACAATAGTCTAATCGAAGCAAGAAATTGGCAGCTAAGGCCTATGTTGCTCAGGGGTGTGAACACATATTTCCAATCAAGGGGCATATTTATATTCTGTTTGCGCCGAATGTGCGTCAAAAAGTTTGATGCACAATCGGCGCAAACCGTGCACCATATTTAAACTTTGCCACCCGAGCCCGCAAACGCCAAAATCCCGTTCTGTGCGTCATTTTCTGGATGTAGGAAACCACCTTGCGTTAATGACATGCAAGGTATGCGTCCCCGTCCAAAAAATGACTTAAACACCCGCGCACCTTATTTATGCTACCGTGCAAAAGTGACGCAAGGCTGGGAGGCGGAGTCAGAAAATGACGCACAACACGATTTGCGTAAAAAAATAACGCCTGGGTCACGGCAGGCGTTAAAATGGGGCAAACACACCTGTATTTAATGAAAACACACAGAAGCAACAGCAGAGCTCCAAAAGGAAGACATGGAGGTGCTTTTCATCCAGCATGCACGCAGACGCAGAGCACAGGACCAACAACAGCAGCTTCCACAACACCAGCAGGGACCCCAAAGGCAATGCAGAAGGCAGGAGAGGATATTCCGCACCAGGACAACCCTTATGGGACTCCGCCAACAAGACATCATTCAGAGGTACAGGCTGCACTGGCAACATTGAGCCACAGTTGGCACCCAGCTTGCAGACACCCCACACCATTCCACCAGAAACCAAGCTGCTAGCTGTTCTACACATGTTGGCAAGTGGCTCCTTTCAAACCACTGGCGTCCTGGTTGCTGGGATCTCACAGCCATCATTCTCCGCCTTCCTACCCAAGGTACTGGATGCCATCATCTCACTCACACCCCGCCACATCAGCTTCCCCAACACACAGCAGAAGCAGCAGGAGACAAAACAGGGGTTTTACCAAATTAATGGCTTCCCACACGTCCTTGGTGCCATTGACTGCACACATGTACGCATTGTGCCACCTGCTGCAACCGAACATCTATACTGCAACAGGAAGCACACACACTCCATCAATGTGCAGGCCATTGTCGATCACCGGGGATTGATCACCAACATCGTGGCAAAGTATCCTGGGAGTGTACATGATTCATTCATCTTCCGTCACTGCACCATCAATCAACACTTCCAGGATGGACGATATGGAAATGGACTACTTGTTGGTAAGTACAGAACCCTACTTAAGTACACACAGCACAGCAGCCCTCTAGGACACACAACACATAGACCACGACATCGACACGTGGACAGGAACACACTGAGGTTGTGACATCACTAGGCATGTTTGATATCTTCACCCAATGGGAGACACACCTAGGAACAGATGACCGTTCCAAATAACAACTGATGCCACTCCCCAGACCCAAGGGAAAAATGTAAAACAACACAATGACAAACACATGGCCCCAACTGGCAGTACATCTGGGAAGATTAAACTTTCAATATCACATCAATAACACTCATTCCAACACCCTTCAAATCAATATGTACTGTGTAAGGGGTGTGTAATGTTTTTTGCTGCAGGTCAAACACCATGACATACATAGCATGATGATGACTACAATGAAGGTCACGTGCAATCATTGAGGCCGTTCCAATATCTCCCATCACTCCTGCTCTCACATTGCCCACTACCAAGTGGACTGTGCGAAGAACACATCTTGATGGGACAATATTGAAAGTGCACATTCCAACACATACGCATTGCGACAAATTAACACACACAGATGTACTGCCCCACGGACCTTCGGAAACTCTAAATGACAACCTCACAACCAAGTTAGCCATCGGGACCTGAACATGTTCAGTAGTATAGGCACACGTAACAACTTGAGTCGACTTGGCAAGGGCACAGAAATAGGTCTGCAGTGAACTTGTCACACATGTGAAACTAGTGTATAGTCAATTGTTAACATGTCGGTGCTCACAACGTACGGAGATGTTTTGCACATTGTCACCCTGCAAAATTTAAGGGTCTCACTGATGGTTAAATTAATCTATTGCATATGTCAAATTGTATGGGATGTCCAGGGTACATAGATGCAACCGTGTTACCACCACTGTCGAACTGATTCTGTGTATGGAACTATCATCTCACCCCCAGTTAAGACACAGGGACACCTGTATCACAAGTCACAATGCAAGGGAGTACGCACTGTACTGCAACTCTCCAAAAATACTGCTGACATCCGGTCAACAGCCAAACACCCGTTCAGATAAGGAAACAACCCAATGCTGATGGTGCATCCTAGAAGCCTAGGAATCGACACAATAACACAAACACCAATGAGTCACAGACAACAAAAGAGAACTACTGCCATGCAAGGTGATATTTAAGGGGCAAGCTACATCAACATGTTCTCACTCATTTTCTCTTTCAGCTGATCAGGGGTATGGGATCCAGCCATGGATTATAACCCCATTTGCCAACCCAAGCACTGCAGCAGAGCGTGCCTATAATGAGGCACATAGGAGGACACGCACAACAGTCGAGAGGACCTTTGGCATCCTGAAGTCAAGATTCAGGTGCCTCGACATCACCGGAGGTAGCCTCCTATACTCACCAGAAAGGGTGTGCAAAATAATTTTGACCTGTGCCATCCTGCACAACATATGTGTAAGAAGGAACATTCCCCTTTATGAACCCGACCCACACATGCCTGAAGAGGAGGAAGAGAAGGATGCTGGCCATCAACATGAGGGGGGCCATCCAAACACAGCTGCAGGATTGCGTCGAAGGCAACATATTGCCCAACATTTCTTTTAACCCTACTCACACATCACCACTGTCTTACCATATGTAAATAAACACCTATACTAATCACCATGGTCTGGATAATCATTTTTGCATAACATTATCTCTAACTATCAGCTTCAGAGTGTAGCCTCATGGAGCATTGCTGAAATACCGATTAGGACACAGAACATTGCTAAACTAGTTAGATGCGTATGAATGTACAACCACATTCACTCACACTGTAAATGACATATATCCTGTACATGTCACATTTCAAGGGCAATAGCAGAGGACCACACCTATTTCACACATACATGTTGGCAACATGGTTCATTGCAGCATATGGCACACAACTAAGACACCATCAGTCAATAATGGAAAAAAATGCATCATACATGAGGCAGTGGATGTGCTATTGCATTAGTAACAGGAATGTATGACCAGACCCTTGACAGCAGTAACTGTTACATCACCTATCTTTGCAAGGACTATGTGTGACTAGATTTCCATATAAGCAGAAAAGTCATAGCACAAGTGCCCCAGGTATGACTAGCATTGCTCACATTACATCCCCTGCACATGTCAGCCCATGTCCTAAGTCCTGACACACCCATGTTCCCGGTCTCACCCCACCCATCTTCAGAGGTCCCTGGAATGGTAATATGTATACCCAGATAATCCCTCCTCTACACACTCCCAGACTCACAATGTAAATCCAGTGTGCTTCCCCCTTTAGTATGGTATGCCATAGTCATTGTACTTCTGTCTGCATGGACGTCACGTTAAATAATGCACTGGCTTGTAGTTTCTAAGACCTGTTATCATCTGTACAGTGAGACCCATGTGAAAGGTACTGTTGGCCTTTTGAACTTGAATCTCACAGACAGGACATGTGAGAGACTGATGCTGCACACACCTGTGAGCACCTCCATGGAGACCAGCCATTTGAACATGCACTGTCCTTGCAGATGCTTGGAACAGCATAGAAGCTGCCATTTTATCTATAACACTGGTATGCCTTGCTGTTTAACTCAGCTGTGTAACAGAGCCCTTGGGTTAATGTGTTATCTTCCAAAACACAGGACAAACACAGTTTTCCATTTCAACTGTCTTGTTCCTCCTTTGACCAGCCTCAATCTGACCACTGTGTATTTACCTTGTCAAATGTCTGGATCCTGATTGACCCTGCATCCTGTTAGCCTGACTGGCTCCTGTCTTTGCGTTACCCTAAAGGTTCCTTGTGGCTACATTTGTACCATAGTTGCTTTCCCAACCCTCATATTCCTCCTGGGGTATTGTGTCAGGTGTGTCTACAATGCATACTCAAATACATTGTATAGCATAATCAGTTTATTTATCGTACCATGGGTGGGAACTTGTCTCCAAATACCCGAATCATGGCCTATCCCTTGTCTGGGTCTCATGTATGCATGAGTGACAAATTGTGATAGTGTACCATGGCTGTATGCAGGGATTGGGTATGGTGCCTCCAGCAGAACCAACAGCGTCAGATAATGTGCATGAAATTTCTACACATGTTAGGGCCCTGACAGTCCACACGCTGATTCACATTCCAACATATTGATGGGGGGTGCGTGGTGAATAGCTGTGAGATTAATCAGCACAGAGGCAATGATGTTCCCAGATGCAGTGGGAATTTTAGAGGCCAACCTGTCTACAAATGTTGTGATGACACCTGCTGGTACAAGAATCCTGAGATTTCTCAGCACACCAAGGTTGCCCTGTTGACAGTCTCATAACATGTCTGCAGTGACAGGGTTGGACCATCACCATGTGGTTTTTCAAATCCTCATTGGCTTTACTTCTATTGATCTGCAAAGGATACTTTGTAGATACAGGAAATGGCGCCACAGACTCATGACTAGACCTGCACATAACT
This sequence comes from Pleurodeles waltl, assembly GCF_031143425.1. NCBI lineage: Eukaryota > Metazoa > Chordata > Amphibia > Caudata > Salamandridae > Pleurodeles > Pleurodeles waltl. The sequence continues at coordinate 251,837,104 of NC_090449.1, read as the reverse complement.
GTGACAACATAGACTCCAATAATTATACAGGCTAAACATTGCTCCACACACATGAACCAGACACCTCTGTGCAGTTGACCACTGGAAATATGTGAACACGTGCTGCTTGGTCTGCTGGTCCTCCACTGCCACAGGAGAGACATGGCTCAGTTATATGACCTCAACTGTGGCGTAACATTACAAATGTAGTTTATCTTTGGGTCTCCGTGTCACAAACACGGTACCTACATAGTATGCACCTGTGCCTCACTCATGGTGGGTTAACAAGCAAGTGCCTAGGAAGTAGTATCCAACATTCCAGGACATGTGATGGCCAAGTTTTGGACCATTGACATGAACAACCGTCTGCTATCTATCCAGTGCATTCTTTGTCATTTGTGATGTTTATGTTACAAAAAAACTAGAAAGTGCACACAGCAGTTGTTGCTACATGTATGACTAACACATGTCCTCTCTCATTTCCACACTGACTTGCATCTGAGGGTTGGACACATTAACTCCACATGCATACAAACATATTTGCTAAAATGCATCTTGTGATGGTCACACAGTGGGTAAACAACAATAGTAGTAGCAAATCACACACATTGACCCATAGGCATTGAGTTATTGTACTTATGTGCGTCGCCTTGCTATCCCCTCTTGACTCCAAACATGCCCAAATTGGGTAATACATATTTGTAGCCCACACATTTGGCCATCTATTGCGTCAGTGAAGAGTGAAAATCCTGGTCACCAAGTAGCGGATCATGGTCCGCAGTAGTATGATCTGTCACATGGGCCCATACACAGTAATGCCCAAAGTGGGTGCAATCAGCCTATCTCTGTATTGTCACAACTGTCATGTACCATTAAAATGGAAAAATTACCCAAACCCAGTTAATGTCAGAAATTCTGATGCATATGCGTCAAACAATGACGCACATGTGTCTAAAAATTACGCTTATGCTTCGAAATATGACGCACAGTGCCCTGAAACATCCATTGGCCCGGAGCGGTATTTCCGACACTGTACCCCCGGAAATTGGTTAAGTTTGAAACATTTTTTAACCATATGGATGCGGGGTTAATTCTACTCATGTGCGTAAAAAAAAAAATGACGCGCAGACTGTAAGCGTCATAATATTTTGACGCATAACAATAAAAACGCACCTCATTTGAGGCAGGAAGTGATGTAATAGGATATCCTGTTTACAGAATTGGTACTGTGGGTGTACTTTCACTTTCACTACCCAGTCTGTGATATTTCCTGACTGTGTGGCTGTGTCTAGAATTGTCTCTCTGTACATTTTGTGATTTTGTCTCCAGTGTGGTCTTTAAATTGTCTTTTTGTGTTTCATAACTGTCTGTGGTATCCTGTCTGAGTGTTTTTGTGGTCATTTGTGTTATCAAAATTTGTCTTTATTGTGTTGGGAGTCTGTTGTGGGTGGTGGTAGTTTGGGTATAGTTGGGCTGTGTCTGTAGTTTTTTTTGCATTTTTCCTGTCCTACTTTCTCTCTATTCTCCTTTGTTCCCCTTTATCCCCTCTTTATTTTTCTGAGATAATGTTGGGTAGGCCTCGTCTTGGCAGGATGGGAGAGGAGGAGCTGGGTGGGTTCATTTGGCTGGTGTGACATTTCCTACCCCTGATGATTAAGGCAGGTGGTCGTGTGATCCAAGGTTATCACACAGAGGCACGGAGGCTCCGTGGGCAAAGGTGTTGAACCATCTGCAGAGGATATACAACACACCACGAAATGACCACCAGCTGAAGCACCGCTAGGCTGACCTTGTATCCAGGGAGCAAGATCTGCTGGACCACCTGGGGATTGTGATTGGTGTCCCTGTTGGTGAGTACAAATCAGGGTAATGTGCACATTTAAATGCTCTGTAGTCACAGTAGCTGATTTTTTCATAATCTGCCGGCAATGTTTTTGAACATGTGGAATGCTAGTGAAACATACGGGGCCATATTTCTACTTAGCACCGCAATTGCGACCTGTTTTGAAGCAAGAGTGGCGCAGACTTACAAAATACAATTGTATTTAGTAAGTTTGTGCCGCCTTTGTGTCAAACAGCAACACAAATGTGGTGCAAAATATGTTTAGATATGGGCCACAGTTACCTGTGAGGTGTAGAAATTTCCGACACATTACCGTCATTTGTTGACGCAACAGCTAGACTAACTTTATAAACACAACAGGAGCCTGAAAAGTAGTGCAGGCTTCACGTCAGTTGATGATGGCAATGTGGCGCAAACATATGTTTCATGTGTGGTCGGTGAGTGTGCCAGGTAACAGATCATGGAAATCCTGAAAATTTTCTGAAATATTGTGTCCCTCCATTGTTTTCAGATACATGTCTGAACTGGATTTGGACACATACGTAACAAGTTATAGCTGCGCTCAGCTAACATCTTAGACTGATATTTGGAGTTTGTAGTGCCACATTTCAATTAGGAATGGCTGGCAAAAGGTATGCACATGGGTTCATATCTCTATGGTTGGTGCTACTCATCATAGCTGTGGCACATAAAATGAAGAAAATGATACAAATTGAGGGCTAACAACTGGCCCTGGCCCTCTGTACATTGTACCTGTATGTCTAAAATTGGTCTTAGTCACAATGTCTGGGTGACTGGTATAGCGATCTTCACAGAAAGTGGCTTTGGATGTCTCTCATGGATACACATGATGAGAGGAATACACTCCATGATTTTGTCTGCTCACTTATAAAGGAGCATGTTTGCCACCACATGATAGTTAGGACCACTGCATGTGTGTATCACTCACTGGAGTCCCCGGGTCTGTACATGTTTGCAGTGGTATGTAGGATGCAGTATCATCATGTCTGAGAGGCTTTACTTTCTGAGTTCATATTACACATAGTATTTGTATTTTGAATTGTTGTACAGTGCACAGACATTGAGCAAATTTCTCCCTTCCATGCCTTACAGGTGGACCAGCATCCTACACTATTGGAGAGGTGGCTCGATTTGCGGACCCAGACATCTCCAGTAATTGTTGATATTTCTGTTATGTGTTGTGTTTGCTGATGATGTGTGATTGACTCCTGTGTGTTGGACATATAGCAAGGTGTGATGCCCTGGTCAATCATTTGTTTTATTCCATGAGTGGAATATCATTTTATCACCATCTTTGAGTTGGCCAATCCTTATCGTATTGTCATATTTTGGGATTCTAGGTCAGTCCTGTAGGCACGGCAATGTGAATAGGGATGAGTCATGTGGATAAAACTTGAATCTGAAAAAGTAGCAGTGGACCATATGAGTGAATTAGTCAGCCAGTCAGACCCTCATTCTCCCAGAATAGGGATGCCAAAGTCTTACCCACAGACTTCAGCTTCCCTATTCACTAATGAACATGTTTGACTGTATGTTAAACTTCCTAGCAGCATGTAGCTCCACATGTAGTGCTACAAGTATGAGGCACTTGAGTACAATGGCCTAGGTGTGCATGCAGCTCATAGCAAGAGGTGTGCTTGCATCTGTCTGTTTGTTGTAAGTCATGGCTTACTGGTAGTAAATGATGTGAACAAACGTCTGCATTTCCAAAGATAAGTGTTGATGGGATTGCCAAGGTTTGGGTGTATCCTATTTGGAGTTCCTCCTTATCTGTGGTGTGCTGGCCAAACCCATGTCCAGCTTTCCAAAGCCTCCTGGGTGTCCTTGTTAGAAATTATTAGTTGATTGTCCAACCCCCCCCCCTCAGACACAGGCGTAGGGTTGTGAAAAGTGTACCTAGGACTGATGATCCAAGTTTGGTACACAGACATGTAAATCTGTAAATCACTTGTCCAGACCTAGGATACCCACTCATGATTAGCACATGCTTTCTATACTGGCAAGTCCATTTACAACTCGCAGATCTTGTGGCCCTAGATTGCCATCCAGTACATAGAAATTTGTTGGCCTGGCAGTGGTGGAGGTATATGCAGCATGATTTTTACCTGACAACTGGCAGAACTATGATGCCAAAATCATTCCAGTTGTTACCCATCTTGTAGGGTTTGGATGTGCTATTTGATGATAGGACATTTGTAGGCTGGTTTGCCATGTACTTCCTCGGGGACTATCAGTGATCTGTATGATGATATGGGCTCTTACAGATACATTAGATGTAATGTCTGATTTACTTCTTGAGCCATTTCACACAATGCAGTACCTAATGTTTGGTTTTCTATTTATCTTAACAGCTGCAAATATGACTCCCATCCAGATTCGGGAGTTTCAACTCCAGGCAATGCGATATCACCACATTCTTGATGTTGAGTCTGGGTACCGCAACATGGCAAGAAGATATCGCCATGAAAGAGCCTCTGGAGCGTGGAGGGCATTTGCACAAGGGGGCCCTTTCGTGTCTACCACAGCCACCACTACCAGCACCACCACTACCACCCAGGTGGCACCAACAGCAGCTGGGACCTTTGCAGGACCATCAACTGCAACAGCTCCAGGAGCAGTCACAGCACCACCTTCCCCGCAGCCTACAGACATTGCACCAACAAGGGCCCATACTTCCTCATCTGGCACCCAGACGACCCCTGCTGCAGCCATAGACCCTGCAGCTTTTGTAGAGATGCTAAAGAACTTGGCCGTGTCCTACAAAAGATGACCAGACTGCAGCAGGAGGTGGCACAGGTCAACCGGCGGGTGCGTGCCATTAAAAAGACCCTGAGGAGAGCCAACCTGTAGGCATCAACATGAACATGATTCCCTCCCCTCCCTCCTCTTTCCTGGTTCTTAAACTTTGTGGGTTTAGGGGGTTTAGTGTTAGGTTAGTATAGGCTGTTAGTTTAGTTAGTAGTAGTGGGTTGGGGGTGGGGGTTTCAGAATATTTCTACAGTTTTTTATTATGTGTGTGGATGGGTGGGGGCAATGTTGGGGTTTTGGTGTTTAAAAAAACCCCAAAATTACAAAATAAAATTTACAAAAAAATATATATTTGTTTAGTATAGGATAGTATGTGTTTAGGTTAGTATCTGTTGTCCTCCAAGTGTCCCGTCTTATAAGGGGGGGGGAGTGGTTGATGTTTAGATCATTTCGTTAAATGTGATAAGTATGTTTAGCTTAGGTTAGTTAGGGACAGTGTGGGTAATGTGTAGTTAGAGTAGATTAGGTTAGGTAAGGTGTTTCCCCTACTTTTAACTTCTGTTTTTACTGTTTAATAAATATCTAGGTAACCCTTTACAGTATGTGTCAAATGCTTGTAGATCATGGCCTTGCCATGAGTGAACAGTGTCTCTTTTATATTAGCTTTTGTGTCCCATGCTGCAACCATATCCCAACTGAGCTGTTACATTGGCAGCTACCCCAAAGCTATTTAGCTAAGATTCGGCCATTGATTGTACCCACCACTCACGGATACTATGGATCCCAAAGTGTGGTTATTTTGTGATGCATGTTTTCAATGTCACATACTGTGCTACCAGATTTGGTATTGGGGACACTGTTAAGTCTGCCTGCAGCCTGATGTCCAAGCAAATCCTTACAAGGTGAGTGGTAGTATGCTCTCTTGTAGTATAGTGTACATAACTCACACATATCATTTGTTACAATGTTCAGCATGGTTACTTATTTGTATGGAAACTCATACACATCCCTTCATGCAGTTTGGTGTGTGTTAGGTTAAATTTGGGGTAAATGTCAAATACGAAAGTTTTCACTTTCAGCAACAATTGAAGGCAGTATTTTATGGCTTAGACATCCCTTGAGGAAGCGTTATTCTGTCCAACACAGCATTATACTGTATAGTTTCTATTTCCCTCAGAATTAACCCTCAGGAAGGGCAGATGGTGGTACAATCCAGGCCACTGTGCATAGTTATCAGCCCACATTATTTCAGGGCAGTTGTATTGACAATCTACAATCATTGACAGGAGGCAAACATCACTGATCTACCGCACGGTTGATGTGTCACATTACACAGAGAAAAAGTGGTTGTGTAAGTGCTATCTATTTTAAAAGTGCTGTAATGCTATTTGTAATTGTCCATGATTGTGAGTCCATTATTGTGACATCTTCCATTGTGATCCTACACAAGTGCAAAAGGACGTGTCATTGGTCATGCTGGGGTGAAGTGTCAGACAGTGCAGAGGGGCAGGATTTGCCAATGAGTTAGTGAGAGACAATCACAGGACAATCTGCTAGCATCTGTGATGGCAGATGCTAGCAGTTTGTTATAATCCCTACCAACAACTGCTCTGGAGAAGAAATATTGTTTACCTCCTTTTTGAGAAATTGGATTTCATTTTTTGGCTTTTCAATCGTCTTTATTTTCTTAGTCGTTGCTTTTTATGTATATATATATATATATATATATATATATATATATAGAGCATTTAGCTTTTGTTTGAGTGCTCACACTCTTTGACTAGGCACTGTTCCTCAGCTTGAACCTTCCTGGAAGAGACACTAATCACTTGAAATTCTAACACAGTTTGTTGAATTATCTCTGTGGTTCACTTGTACTCAATAGTAGTTCTCAGACACTACTCACAAACTCTTCTGCATGTATGCAGAATTTAGCACTGCTCCCAAACAGGTGTTAAGGAGGCCCCCACCATGTGTCATATTTATAAAGTGGAGCAATGCATGCATTGCACCACTTTGTAACCCATGCCCCACAATATTCCTGCGCCAGGTATAATGTATGCACGGTGAGCGTTCACACGCAGGGAGGCCCACATTTTTTTACAAGATTTCACTGCACCATTTTTTACATAAATTTAACACCTGCATAGGGCAGGTGTTAAAGTGACGCTCCCATAATACCCTATAGGCCTTCCTGTGCTCTGCTGGACAAACGCCATAATTTATGGTGCTAATCCAGCAAAGCGCCACAATAGCATCATAGATTATGGCACTATTGTGCTAACTTGCGCCATGATACGCTGTTTAGTAACGTAAGGGGGCGCAGGGCGCCGCAAGAAAAGTAGTGCATCAGAGCTGATGCACCACTTTCTTGTCAGTATGCCCCATAGTTTCTTCCACAATGAATATTGCCTGACAAAAAGGTTTTTGACATTGTTCAGCTTTAGTTTAGAGGTTAAGACATTAAAATGCAGTGGATTCCTGACACAAGATACCTGGTGCTGATGGTCTAACCCCCCTCTTCAACAAGGAGTACTACCCATAAACTGAACCTATTTCTCCTGAACATGTATGAGGCGGCTAGAGAAATGGAATGCCTATCACCTTCCTTTCATGAGGCATTAATAATTAATATCCTAAAGCTAGATAAAATGCATATCAGATGTGAGTCATTAAGGCCCTTGTCCTTAATAAATACGGGCAAAAAATATTAGCCAAATGAATAGCCACTAGACACCTCCCTCTCCTTCCTGATATCATCCGACCTGATCAGTTGGGCTTCATACCCAGACACTGCATCACACCCTTTTTTCATTGCTGCACTCCCTTGACCCCAAGTGTGAGTTGCTGCAATATATTTGTACACAACTAAGGTATTTAGGCCCATATTTATACTTTTTGACACAAAACTGCGCCAACGCGTCAAAAATATTACCGCCAGCTAGCGCCATTTCTTTGCGCCGTGCGGGCGTCAAATTTATACTTTGACGCACGGCGGCGCAAACCACAGGTGTGAGTCATTTTTTTTACGCATACCACTGCGTCATGTCGTAAAGGAGAATGACGTTAACGCAGGGGAAATGACTGTGAGCCGGTTTACGACACCACAAACCGGATATGCAGCGTTTTATGACGCAATTGCGTAAAAAATCGCCACAGACACAGCAAATTGTGCAGAGGAGAGCCAAAATGGATCCCAGATGCTAGGACAGACCCTAGGAAGATGACAACAGACCAGGAACCAGCCAGGAGGACCCACACAAGACCTAGGACAGGGAGAAGAAGAAAAGAAAGTGTCGCTTCAGTGCAGAGGAGCAGGAAATTCTGGTGAAAGAGGTGACGGAACACCAGCACCAACTGTTTGTCACCTCAAAGTTGCCAATCAGTAGGAGAGAGGCAATATGGCAACAAATTGACAAGATCGACAGTGTGGCAGAAGTACACAGAATAGTCAGCGAGTGCAAGAAACGCTGGCATGACTGCAAGCGCAGGACCAAGGAAAAGATGGACAGGAACAGGAAGGCAGCACTGCAGACTGGAGGTGGGAGTCCAGCACCACAGGAGCCCCTGGACCACATGGAGGAGATGGTCGCAGCCATCATCCCTGAGGAGATCGTCACAGGGATTCAAGGACAGGACAGCGCAGACTACCAGGAGACAACGCACATGCAGGGTAAGTTGCATGGGGAATAAATTGCACTAATGTTAACTGCAACCGGGGGGGGTGGACATACCTACTACACAATGCATGTAAGTCATGATATTCCGGGAGTGGAATGGGTAAAAGGGCGCGCACGGGGGCATGGCCCGTACTGAGGAAACCTGGGGCACACCACTACACAACACCAACAACCTTTGCATGGGGGTATGCTGCCATGCCAAGGATGTTGCAAAGGTAAAGCCAGGCCAGGCCAGGAGGGCAGGGTACAACGTAAAACTGGCAGCCCGTCACATGTCAGCCAGTATACTCCCTACATTAACTAGGGCCCAATTAACAACCTCTGGCCATACCTGCAAGTGGAATGTAACATTGACAACAGTTGCCACTACCACCTCTGCTGTGTGTGCAGGTCAAGTAGCTAATGGCAGTAACGTCCCCATGGATCTAAAACACCCAAATTGGAGGGTTCAGGATGACAACGTTATCAATCCCCTGAAATCAAGACAAATGTTCCAATCCTGTCAAATGTGATTGCCAAACGTTGCCACAAACTTCACCCATTGTCATTAACATTAGGAGGTACACAGCACTAATGTCATACCCATGCTGCATATGTCAGGGTCCACCCTGTGCCTGGGACACTATAGCTCCAATGACACCATGCAACATCCCAAATGTCATACTGCTCAGACAACAGAATTGAGGGGGAGGACACATGTAACTGTTCACAGAAATACACCTGCACAGTCAGAGGAGGAAATAAGACACTGCTATGACTATCAGGGCAATCCAATGTACCACACATTCCCCAACATCAGCAGTACACATTACCAATGCTGACATCCATATTGTGCCATAACAATGCTATACATAGTATATGCTACATCTCAACTACATATAGGTGGATGTGAAAGATCAGAGACTGGGGCAGGTCCAGATTGTTAAGTGTGGTGCTAGTGCCATCAGAGCACCCACAGCCAGTGAAAGGCCTCACCATGAGAATGGAAGTAGACGGAGGGTTGAGTAGGACAGGAAGATGGCAATTCACAATTTGGCCAGAACCAACATCTAGAGGATATGATGCTGACAAGTCCACAAACTGACCACAATACATGTGACATGCAGGTGGGGCATAGGCCTGGGAGAATGCCAATCTGAAAGACAGGAACAATGAACAGGAACCAAGATCACAATGTGAAAATAATCTGAAGGCAGGCATGTCACATTACAAAGCCCACAACACAGACACACTAATTGTACCGTATTTCTTTGCAGAGGACGATGGATCTCCTGTGGATATGCCTGTCCAGGACTACAATGATTACATGGATGACGAGCTGACAAACATCAGCCAGCAGACCCTCTGTTAACCCTTTGTTAATACCATACCTTCCCTCCCTATCACAGATCATGTCCACAGTATGCTACAGAACCCCCTATATATGATCACTGCCACTCCTAGCATAGGCAAAGTATGGAGCGATGTGCATTACAGCAATCCACCCAGCTTTTAGTTTGGACAGAGAAGTGGGCTTCAGGTGTACCTTCTGGAGAAGGCTGATATCAATCTTGTGCCATTGCAGGTAGGCGAGTGCTTGTCTCACCTTGCGTGGATCACACAGTCCGCTGATATTCCATGAAGGTAGCTTTACTGAGGGTATTTAATGAGTGTCACTGTGACCAACAAGTCTATGCAAGTACTGAGCATTGCAGTAATAGTGGCGTAGTATAATGTAGCGCTCATCAATCTTAATGTGGTGATGTACAGTAGATCTGCATAGTTGAACAAAATGTCCTAGAAAGTTAATATGCATAGCTAATAGGTGCTTTCAGGGAAGGTGGAGCGCTCCAAACCTCATATATGGGAGGAAGGGAATTTCTAGAAAGGGGGAAGGGCTGCATCCTCCGACGTCATCCATGGTACTTGACAGACAGCCATTGCCGCTGAGGTGGCCGCCAGCACCTCCCCATCCAGCAGCACTTCAGGCGACGGAGGCCTGGAAGTGTTGCTGACAGAAGTTAATGGCCTGCTTGGGATCACTTAAGATGTGGGCCTTGCCATTCAGTATAATTCGTAGTATGAAAGGATACATGAGAGAATACTTGAGTCCTGCTTTCATGAGCATCCACTTGGCAGGGATGAATTCACGTCTTGCAGCCTGAACATCATTTGTGAAGTACAAGTAGATTGAAAGGTGATTGCCTTAGTACTGTAAGTCACTGTGTTCTTGAGCTAGACGGAGGATGGTGGCTCATTCCTTATAATTCAGTCACCATAGCATTGTTTCAACGAAGACTTTGATTCTCTCCACAGCTGTGAATTTAGGAAGGCCAATAATCCTGATGTTATTGCGCCTAGAGCACAAGCATCCTTTCCACCTGCAGTAGCTGTTCATTATGTGAGGAGGACTCCCTGTCTTCATTATCTGACAAATGGTTCTGTAGCTGGCCTATGCCGTCAGCCTGTTTATCAATCCTGTCTTTCATGAGGTTCAGACTGACATTGAGGGAGTCGATATAGGAGTCAGTAACACAAATGCTGCATTTCATTTTGGCATGAAGGGTTTTTATATCCTCTGCTGGGAGGTCTCTGGGGCTCTCAGCCTGCTGAGCTTCCTCATTGCCACTCAGGGAACTGACAGGATTTTTATTGCCAAAGTTAAACTTTTGCGGCTTCTGGCCCTGATTGCCTATGGCCGTGGTCAGCAGGGAAGAGTCTCCAAGTGGGGCCACAGTCTCCCTGGATCTCACCCACTAAACAGGACAGAGGGGTGTAGTCCCACCCCACCTCAGCTAATATCGGGAGGGATGTAGGGGACCTGGGGGCACGAGCAAACTCCCAGATGCAATGTCCTGCACAGATCAGCAGTGCCCACAGTTATGGCCACTTTTGCATCTAGACGGGGTCGGCAAGGTCAGATTAATGGAGAAGTAGGTCCTTATGTCAGCAGGCTTGTCAGGGAGTGATCATCTCTCTCTTAGGCCTAACTCATGTCAATCTCACCTCCTCCAGGCACTCACTGCTCAGATACTTAGGCCAGTCTGGAATGGGTTCCCTGGGACCACCCTTAAGCTCATCAGAAGTCAGGGGTGTCGCTAGGCAGGCCCAACTGGGCAGTGTAGGCCATGGAAATTGGGGCAGCCCACTATTTGCAGTTCAATAAATCTAGGGGGCCCCACAAAGACCTCTGGCATGTGGCCCAGCCTCCTTCAACTCTTCTCCAATGGCAGTGTATGGCCTGCTCCAGGCACAATCTCTGTATGCCATGACTGGACCCAGCAGTCATCAGGGGCGGCAGCTGCTGACAAGCAAGCCCACAACTACAGCACCGTCCCCCAGGTGCGAGGGTCTCCATGAGCTGCAGAAAGTCCAGCAGGTCCCTCCCGGTGGTCATGCTTCAGCAGCAGGTCCTCGGTCCCTCAGTAGCCTGGCAACAGGACCTCAGTCTCTGCTGCACTGATCACCACACTCTAGGTCTACATGAATGAGCACGCCCAAAGGGAGCACCTAGTGCACCACCTCAGGGGCCTCCATGCGATTGCAGTGGCACTGCACTTCAGTAGGCCGGAGATGCAGGAATCTGTCCCACAGCTGTTATTTAGGAAAGAAAGGGGAATTGAACAGAAAGTGGGCTACCAGGATGCGCCTGGATAATTTAGCACCACCACCCATCCCCAAGGCAGAGGCAGGCTATTTGGACCCTTTCGGGTAGGATTGTTGGCAGGCTATGTTGTTGGTGGCAGAGCTTCACAGAGGTGTGGCCATCTTTCTGCTGTGCTCTCTGGTGGCCCCCAAAATTCGATGGGTTTAAGTTTAATTGGGAATGCAAGGTTACAGGCTGCCATCTTTGCCCCCTTGCAGTCACTTTCATCCATAGGCCCACCATCCCCCTCCAGACTTCTGTAATTTTTAATAAGCTCTCTGGGGTACAAAGTACCAGGGGGCATATTTATACTTTTTCACACACAACTGCGCCAACGCAGTTGTGCGTCAAAAATTTCACCGCCGGCTAATGCCATTCCAACGCACCATGCGGGCGCCTTATTTATGGAATGACGTTAGCCGTAAAACAAAAATGACTCACACCAGGCAGCGCCGGCGTATGGGAAAATGGGGGTTGTGCGTCAAAAAATGGTGCAAGTCAGGTCTGAGGCAAAAATCAAACCGGACTTGCGCCATTTTTTTTTACGCACAATCCCCATTTACATTACTCCTGTCTTAGCAAAGACAGGAGTCATGCCCCCTTGCCCAATGGCCATGCCCAGGGGACTTATGTCCCCTGGGCATGGTCTTTGGGCATAGTGGCATGTAGGGGGGCCCAAATCAGGCCTCCCCTATGCCACTTAAAAAAAACGTTAGAAAATACGTACCTGAACTTACCTTTAGTTCCCTAGGATGGGTCCCCCCTTCCATGGGTGTCCTCCAGGGGTGGGCGAGGGTGGCAGGGGGTGTCCCTGGGGGCAGGGGAGGGCACCTCTGGAGTCCTTCCGAGCCCACAGATCCCTTAACGCCTGCCCTGACCCAGGCGTTAAAAAATGGCGCACATCAGGCTGTGCGCCGTTTTTTAAGGTCCACCCCCTCCTGTGCATCAAAATGACGCTGGGGTACAAATAAGGCGCACAGGCCATAAAGTCATTTTTCAGAAGGTAACGCCTACCTTGCATATCATTAACGCAAGGCAGTTTCCCGCTTCCAAAAAATAACGCACATGGTGGAATTTTGACGTCTGCGGGGTCGGGCGTCAAAGTTTAAATATGGGGCAGTGTTTGCGCCGAATATGTGTCCAAATTTTTGACGCACATTCGGTGCAAACAAAGTATAAATACGCCCCCAAGTATCTATACACCAGACAGATTTGTTTCCCTATCCCAGGGGGAGGGGTGGTCGTGGGTCAGTTTTACCTCTAATAGTTTAAACTATTGGACTTAATTGAGGGCCTCTTTATAATTCCCTAAAGCGTGTAGTACTTGTTTATAAAACTGAGGTTTGTGGAGTTTGAATTATTCTGCAAGTTTGTGGAAGGATTTTAAGAAGCAAATTCAGGCCTATATTTATACTTTTTGACGCAAAACTGCGCCAACGCCGTTTTGCGTCAAAGAAATTAGCGCCGGCGCCGTCTGATGTGCGTTAAAAAAAACGACGTACACCAGGCAGCGCCGGCGTAGGGGGATATGGGGCTTGGGCGTCAAGAAATGGGGCAAGTCAGGTTGAGGCAATTTTTTCGCCTCAACCCGATTTGCGCCATTTTTTTTCACTCCCAACCCCCATAGAAATGACTCCTGTCTTAGCAAAGACAGGAGTCATGCCCCCTTGCCCAATGGCCATGCCCAGGGGACTTATGTCCCCTGGGCATGGTCATTGGGCATAGTGGCATGTAGGGGGGCACAAATCAGGCCCCCCTATGCCACAAAAAAAAAAAAAAAAACACTTACATGAACTTACCTAAATGTCCCTGGGATGGGTCCCTCCAGCCTTGGGTGTCCTCCTGGGGTGGTCAAGGGTGACAGGGGGTGTTCCTGGGGGCATGGGAGGGCACCTCTGGGCTCCTTCAGAGCCCTCAGGTCCCTTAACGCCTGCCTTTTGCAGGCGCTAAAAAACGGCGCAAAAGCGGCCGTACGTCATTTTTTTTGACCCGCCCACTCCCGGGCGTGATTTTTGCCGGGAGTATAAATCCGACGCACATGCCTCGGAGTCGATTTTTTAGACGGGAACGCCTACCTTGCATATAATTAACGCAAAGTAGGTGTCCACGCTAAAAAATGACGCTAACTCCATGGACTTTGGCGCTAGACGCGTCTAACGCCAAAGTATAAATATGGAGTTAGTTTTGCGTCGAAATTGCGTCAAAAAAAACGACGCAATTCCGGCACAAACGGAGTATAAATATGCCCCTCAGTCTTTTTGTGAAGACTCACTCGATATGCCAACATGATCCCATCCCGAGAATAGGGTCAGACTAGGAAAAATAAATAGGCCCTGGCACAGAAATAAGAGTAGCCCACATTAGCGAACCAGAAAGCTAAAGATGTGGCCCACATTTGCAAATCAGGCAATTTTTGAACCTATAAAGACATGCTGTATGAGTATTTTACAAGGAATGGAAGACTGTATGTATTTGTGTATGCTGCAGGCAATGTTTGTTTTAATATGAGAGAAATCAACAGTAAAACCCAGCCCACTTGGCCATAAAACAGGTCCACAAACTACTAAAATACAGGCCCACGCACTGATCCATAAGGCCAGCCTATCAGACAATGCCTGATTGCCCTATAGGCCAGTCAGTCCGACCCTGCCCCATAACCCTGTCAACCGTGGTTCCTCTGTAAGCAGAGTACAATGCTAGACAGGTATCTTGATCAATACCTATCTAAGCCATCCTATCCATCAGATCACCTTGCGCAAACAGTCCAGTATGAGCTTGGTCACTTGCCATATAACACGTTCAACACCACTGATTTAGTAAGTTTGTCTTTTCAACCCACAGGAACTGGTTGTCTCTGTTCTTGTGTATCCAGTCATTGAAAACTGTCAGGTGCACCGCCCAATAATATAGTTGCACTCCGAGGCTTCCCTCATACCTCCTTTTGTACCAATAGGAATGTGCCTTAGTGCATGCCTCAGGATTGAGTATTCCCTCAGTTTCGCAAAGAAGCGCTAAGGGATATCATATTGCTAATTCTGAAAGATACATAGCAGCCTATTGAGTGAGACCATTTTAAACAGTTCTACTCTGCCTTCAATTGAGATTGCCAGCAAGTTTCTTTGCAATAGTTCAGCCCAGACTTTATGGAGCAAAGTGGTTAGGTTCAGATACCATACTAGTAGAGGATCGGCAATCACCTGCATTCTGAAGTATATGTAATTATCTTATGGAACTAGCAGCTGGTACTGGCGATTATGTGCACTGCTCCATCTGCTCTTTGGATGTATCACCAAATTGTTCCAGTTGACCACTAGGCTGGACATTACACTGCATTTATGTAGCATTTCCATCAAGGTACAACAATATGTGGTCATCCCTGCCCACTCTCCAATCCAGACCCTGTGTCAATCCATCCTTCTAAATCTAGACTTCTAACACTTTAACAAATAGGGCAAATAATAAAGGGGTGAGAGGACACCCCTAGAATGTGCCCCACCTGATGTGGAGGAAGATGGAGGGCAGCACACCTTAAATGCAAATGTGTGCCATTGACTTTGTATATAGAAGCCTGACATATTTTATGAATTGCCCCCTAATTTGCAACGCTCCACCACCTGAAACAAGTATGGCAAATTTAGGCCTTTCTCAAAATTGATGAGGATAATGACCACTGACTCTAAGAGAGTGTGTGATCATTCCATGTTTAGTTATAGGGGGTCATTCCAACCCTGGCGGTCGGTGTTAAAGCGGCGGCCAACCCGCCAACAGGCAGGCGGTGCAAAAAATGGAATTCTGACCCTGGCGGGAACCGCCAACACAGACCGCCACTTTAACACTCCGACCGCCACGGCGGGACAAACAAACAGCGCGGCGGTCACCGCCAACAGACAGGCGGTAGACAATGTACCGCCCACCCTATCACAACTCACCAATCCGCCACCTTTTCCGGGGCGGGAGGCCCGCCGATAAAAACATGGTGGAAACAGACTACGAACGGGAAAACGCTCACCTTACATACTCCACGAGGAATCTGGACAGCATGGAATCAGAACTACACATCCTACCAGCAATTGTCTACCTGCTCCTCTACCAGGAGCACGAACGCCGGCGCAGAAGACAACGGTGATTACTGCACCTACGACACAGGGGAGGGGGGAGGAGAAAAGAATACGGGCACACACATACGCAACACACCCCCCCCCACCCAACTACCTACACACCAATGCAGAGCAACAACTCAGAGTGACACCCCCCAAACCCCCCAGAAGAAAGCAAAGACAAAATAATATGTTATTGGAATTCAAATATATTGTAAGGCTAAGTAAATAAGTAAGTCGAACATCCCATAACTATATACACATATGTAAATTGTCCCGTCAAAATTGTCTTTCTGTCATTGTACGTGGGCCAATGGTCCTCAACACATGGGCAAAGCCCACACATGAGACCCGAATCCATTGGAGAGAACACTGCAGGGGCATCAGATAGGAAATCTACAGGCACCTCAGGGGGAAGGGAACCTCAGCCACATGAGTCCACAACGCCAGATCCACGAGGGGCCTCCATGGCCACTGTTCAATCCTGGGGAGTGCAAAGCCACAGTCTCTCAAGTCCCTACAGTGGGTGGCTTGCCCACTGTTCAATCCTGGGGAGTGCAAAGCCACAGTCTCACAAGTTCCTACAGTGGGTGGCTTGCCCACTGTGCCATCCTGGGGAGTGCAAAGCCACAGTCTCTCAAGTCCCTACAGTGGGTGGCTTGCCCACTGTTCAATCCTGGGGAGTGCAAAGCCACAGTCTCACAAGTTCCTACAGTGGGTGGCTTGCCCACTGTGCCATCCTGGGGAGTGCAAAGCCACAGTCTCACAAGTCCCTACAGTGGGTGGCTTGCCCACTGTGCCATCCTGGGGAGTGCAAAGCCACAGTCTCTCAAGTCCCTACAGTGGGTGGCTTGCCCACTGTGCCATCCTGGGGAGTGCAAAGCCACAGTCTCACAAGTCCCTACAGTGGGTGGCTTGCCCACTGTTCAATCCTGGGGAGTGCAAAGCCAAAGTCTCACAAGTCATTTCAGTGGGTGGTTTGCCCACTGTGCCATCCTGGGGAGTGCAAAGCCACAGTCTCACAAGTGGATGACAGACTCCAGCGGTACTGGAGGAGTCTTGGTGCCCAGAGTGTATCGTGCAGCCCTGTCCAACACGGATCCGGGCCTGCCCCTTCTGCCAATGTGTCAGCGGTGCTTGAGTTGAAGGGCCCAGCGGAGCGGTGCAGAGATGGCGGTGCCCAGCGGAGCGGTGCTTGAGAGGAAGGGCCCAGCGGAGCGGTGCTTGAGTTGAAGGGCCCAACGGAGCAGTGCAGAGACAGCGGTGCCCAGCGGAGCGGTGCTTGAGAGGAAGTGCCCAGCGGAGCGGTGCTTGAGAGGAAGGGCCCAGCGGAGCGGTGCTTGAGTTGAAGGGCCCAGCGGAGCGGTGCTTGAGTTGAAGGGCCCAGCGGAGCGGTGCAGAGACGGCGGTGCCCAGCGGAGCGGTGCTTGAGAGGAAGTGCCCAGCGGAGCGGCGCTTGAGAGGAAGGGCCCAGCGGAGCGGTGCTTGAGAAGGAAGGGTCCAGCGGAGCGGTGCTTGAGTTGAAGGGCCCAGCGGAGCGGTGCAGAGACGGCGGTGACCAGCAGAGCGGTGCTTGAGAGGAAGTGCCCAGCGGAGCGGTGCTTGAGAGGAAGGGCCCAGCGGAGCGGTGCTTGAGAGGAAGGGCCCAGTGGAGCGGTGCTTGAGTTGAAGGGCCCAGCGGAGCGGTGCAGAGACGGCGGTGCTCAGCGGAGCGGTGCTTGAGAGGAAGTGCCCAGCGGAGCGGCGCTTGAGAGGAAGGGCCCAGCGGAGCGGTGCTTGAGAGGAAGGGCCCAGCGGAGCGGTGCTTGAGTTGAAGGGCCCAGCGGAGCGGTGCTTGTCTTGAAGGGCCCTGTTCAGCGGTGCTTGTCTTGAAGGG
This sequence comes from Pleurodeles waltl, assembly GCF_031143425.1. Classification (NCBI taxonomy): domain Eukaryota; kingdom Metazoa; phylum Chordata; class Amphibia; order Caudata; family Salamandridae; genus Pleurodeles; species Pleurodeles waltl. The sequence goes on along the minus strand of NC_090449.1, from coordinate 251,819,235 downwards.
CCCTGTTCAGCGGTTCTTGAGACGGCGGTGCCCTGTTCAGCAGTGCTTGTCTTGAAGGGCCCTGTTCAGCGGTTCTTGGCGACGGCGGTGCCCTGTTCAGCGGTGCTTGTCTTGAAGGGCCCTGTTCAGCGGTTCTTGAGACGGCGGTGCCCTGTTCAGCGGTGCTTGTCTTGAAGGGCCCTGTTCAGCGGTTCTTGAGACGGCGGTGCCCTGTTCAGCGGTTCTTGAGACGGCGGTGCCCTGTTCAGCGGTTCTTGAGACGGCGGTGCCCTGTTCAACGGTTCTTGAGACGGCGGTGCCCTGTTCAGCGGTGCTAGTCTTGAAGGGCCCTGTTCAGCGGTTCTTGAGACGGCGGTGCCCTGTTCAGCGGTGCTTGTCTTGAAGGGCCCTGTTCAGCTGTGCTTGTCTTGAAGGGCCCTGTTCAGCGGTTCTTCACATGTGTCTCCAGGGCACCAGATCTGGCCAATATATGGTGTTCACTCGCCATCCGACTTCTCGCTTGCGGGGCCCTCCTGTGCTGGTGTCCCGTGCCCGTGGGTGTCCTCTTTCACCCCCGGAATGGGTCTGGTGGGGCCCTCCTGGGCAGCTCGCCTGCTGCCGGACTTGTCGGCCGTGCTGCCCTTGCCATCCTTGCCTGATCCTCTGTGGCCCTTGCCTTTTTTGGATTTCTTCCCAGGGGGTGGGCTGGCTGTCCCTTTGCTGCTGGCCGATGTAGCTGCCCTCGAAGGTGGTGGACGCCAATATCCCTGGACTATGGTCCTTGTAGGTCCAGGGCTTGTGGTGGCTGAGGTGCTGATTGGACTTTTACGAGATGGAGGGGGTGGGTCAGGTGATGGAAAGAGGTTAAGTTTTGAGAGGAAAAACATTTTAGGAGCAATGGGAAGGGTAGGTGCAGTGGGTATGGGAGTGGAGGAAGAGGATGTGGTTGTAGGAGAGTCAAGTGTGCTGTCGTTGGGTGCAGGTGTTTGTGACGGAGGCTGTCGTGAGGTGGATGGCTGTTGGGTGGGTGGCTGCCTGCCTTTGTGTGGTTTGGAAGAGGGGGTGACAGACACACTGGGAGAGGACACAGGGGATGTGTAAATGGCAGTGGGGGTGGTGACTGCACGTGTGCGGAGTGTTCTGGTGGGTGTGCTGGTGATGGACGTAGTGGCTGATGAAGTGGTGCATGCAAGTGTGAGTGGAGACGTCACAGGGAGGGAGGAGGGAGACGAGGAGGAGGGGGACACAGAGGAGGCAGTGGCTGTTGGTATGTCTGCATGTGGATGTTGCTTGTGTGAATGCTTGTGGGATGTGTGGTGCTTATGTTTGGATGAGCTGACCTTGGGTGTTGAGGTGTGTGCAGGCTGGTCTGTAGGTGTGTCTGGGATAGGCAGAGGAACAGGGGAGTGGGACTGGGTGGAGGGAGTTGGAGGAGGGAGGCAGGAGACAGGGACAATGGCTGCCGTCAGTGCTGAGGCCAGAGCGTTGAACGATCGCTGATGGGCAGCCTGACCCGAATGAATGCCCTCCAGGTATGCATTGCTCCGATGCACCTCCCTTCCCCCCCCCCTTGATGGCATTCAAAAGGGTAGACTGCCCAACAATGAGCGTCCGGAGGAGGTCAATGACCTCCTCACTGAGGGCAGCAGGGGTAACTGGGGCAGGGCCTGAGGTGCCTTGGGCGAAGGAGATGCCCGCCTTGGTGTGCGAGCGGGCACGGGGCGAACGCTGAGGGGCTGCTTGGAGGGCGGAGCTGGTGCGCCGGGTGGCGGCTGTACCTGTTGTTGCGATGGGCACGGATGTTGCCGCCACCACAAGGGAGCTCCCTTCCGAGGATGTGTCGGTGTCGCTGATGTCTCCACGTGTCCCCGTTGTGGAGCCCCCCTCGCCCTCCGTCTCACTGGTGAAATCAGAGTCCGTTGCATGGCCCTCCGGGGCCATGTGAGATGCAGCTCCCTCGTGCTCCAATGCCACTTCTCCTCCGCCAGATGATGCTAATGCACACATGAACAGGAAGAGCAGACAAAAAAAGGGGGGGGGGGAGAAATAAAGACATGTTGAGTGCATGCATTGGCAACACAGTTGGCGGAGAGGACAGACACAGAAGCCCCCTGCACTACGCCGCGCACTTGGGGTACACTACTCAATCAGTGAGACTTGGCCTACAAGCCAATGGACGACATCTGCACACATAGGTGTCACAAGGCCATGGACAGCTGTACTTGGCACCCTACAGAGGTGGAGGGCGGGGGCACAGGGCCATGCCTTATGGAGGGGACTAGCCTACAGAAATCGCCCTGGCCTAGGGATACCCACATCCCTCCTCCCCCACCAAGACACCTCCACTGCGCGCTAAGATAGCAGAATGTGCTTGTAATCACCCTGTCTGCTGTGATGTCCTCACGTGCCCATCCAAATCTGGGTAGGCCACCGCCAGGATCCGAGACATCAGGGGGGTCAATAGATGAGTGGCACCCCTCCTACGTTGGGAGGCCATCCCCAGCAGAGCCTCCGCGGTCTTTCTGCTCCCGCGGCGGATGTCCTCCCACCTCTTGCGGCAGTGGGTGCCCCGTCTGTTGTGGACCCCCAGGGTCCGGACGTCCTTGGCGATGGCTCGCCAAATGTCGACTTTCTGATGGGCGCTGACCTATGTGACACGTACAGGGAGAGAAAACAAAATATCAACATTTTCTGCATGCTCGATGTGAGTGTCCCCCCATCCCCACCCTTGCCATGTGGCACATGCTCTCATCTGTCGTTTGATGCATGCCTCATACGCTCCCCTCCGCACCTTCGTTCATTCACCCCACTCAACCCAGGCATTGCCCACAAAGCATGGTCCCAGTGTACTAACCTGTTGGTCTGGAGGACCGTAGAGTAGCACATACTGGGGGGGGGGGACCCCATCCACGAGTTTCTCCAATTCTTTAGAAGTGAAGGCAGTGGCCCTTTCCCCAGTCGCAGCAGCCATTGTCCCTTCCAGACCGAGGTCACAGCAGCACTTGCAGTATAGGTCCTCTCCTGTGGATGATCAGGTCTCGAGTGATTAAGCTGAGAGAAAATGGCGGTCACGCCCGCGGCGGTGCGTACCGCGACCGCGGCGCACTTCGTCATTGGCTCCCGAAACCCATAGGGTTCTATGTTAACCAATGCGGCTTTGCACCGCGGTCTTCGCCCGCCTACCGCCACGGTGTGCCACGCCAGCGCATTGACCTCACATCCCATTGTCACACTTCACAGGTCAGGCAGCCGCCATTTCAAGGGCCCACATGGCTTAATTTCTACTGCGTCACACAGGCCTAAGCCTTGCATTGCCACTCATACAAGCCATTCAATGCATAGCGAATCGTGTACTGTGCAAGCTGTGGGAACGTACCTGTGGTTTGCTTAACTCTGTGCTCCATGTTGTCCTTCCTAGGCACCGTCCGCTGGGACTTGCGAGGAGATGGAGGAATGTTCCCGTGTACAGACCGCTGGTGGACCTGTCGACAATGGAAGAAAGACATGTCATACTGACATACAGACTTGACCGAGCCACTATACAGGAGTATACTATGCCCAGCTGGAGCCAGACCTGATGTCACCCATTCGTCAACCCACAGGGATTCCCCCTCTGGTGCAGGTTCTGTCAGTACTCCATTTTTTGGCAAGTGGATCATTCCAAACAACAGTGGCCATTTCATCAGGGGTGTCTCAGCCTATGTTTTCTAAGATTTTTGTCCAGAGTGTTGTCTGCCCTGATGAAATACATGCGGAGCTACATTGTTTTCCCTGAGGTGGGCGATTTGGCTACAGTGAAGGGTGATTTCTATGCTCTTGGACATATTGGACATATTCCCAACATCATTGGTGCCATTGATGGGACCCATGTGGCTTTGGTTCCCCCCAGTGAAAGTGAACAGGTGTACAGGAACAGAAAAAGTTATCATTCTATGAATGTCCAGGTGGTCTGTTTGGCTGACCAGTACATCTCCCATGTAAGTGCCAAGTTCCCTGGGTCAGTGCATGACGCGTACATCATGCCAAATAGCAGCATCCCTTATGTGATGGAACAGCTACAGAGACACCGTGTGTGGCTAATTGGTGACTCTGGTTACCCCAACCTGTCATGGCTACTGTCGCCAGTGAGGAATCCCAGGACAAGGGCAGAGGAACGGTACAATGAGGCCCATGGGGGGACTAGGAGGGTGATCGAGTGGACCTTCGGCCTCCTGAAGGCCAGGTTTAGGTGCATGCATATGACAGGTGGATCCCTAATGTACTCACTGAAGAAGGTGTGCCAGATCATCGTGGCATGCTGTATGCTTCACAACCTGGCTTTGCGACGCCAGGTGCCTTTCCTGCAGGAGGATGGTCCAGAGGGTGGTGTTGTGGCAGCTGTGGAGCCTGTGGAGAGTGAAGAGGAGGAAGACGACGGGGACGACACAGACAACAGGGACACAGTGATACTACAGTATTTTCAATAACACACAGGTACGAATCAACACCGTGTACTTACTGCCTCCTGCCTCTCTACTGTCTGAGTTTCCCCCCAGTTTATGTTAACGGAGTTGTGACTTTCCCTTCCGTTTTCAGAGATGTGGGCCCCACTGCGTGACCTCTGCTTTGTTTGCCCATGGACTACAGCTGTGTGACAGTGGTATGTTGTAATCACAATGTAACTGAACATTTTGGCACCGTTATGTCTAATACATTTGTTCAAAATACAAGCAGACTCCAGATAATTTTAGTGCTATAAGTGATTTTATTTAAGTGCTAAATTTAGGGACATGCTTGAAAATCGGTGATGGGTGATGGTGGAGTAATATCCATGGCAGAGTCCAGCTTTTCAGTCTCACAGGTGCATTGTCCATATGCCTGTGGAAGGATGGAGCAGGGGCAGTTCAAGGTTGGACAGGGTGACAATGTGGGACAGTGGGATGACATCAGGGGGTATCCTTTGCTGGCGGGGGTCTTGGCATCCTACTCTGTCTTCTTCCTAGATCTCAGGTACCGCTTGCGGGGTGGTTCTTCTTCTGCAGGAGGTGGGGTTCTGATGGCCTGTTGTTGTGTGGGGGCCTCCTGTCCACTAGCGCCGGCGGAGGTGGTAGGCTGTTCCTGGTCCATGCTAGTGACAGGGGCCCTTTGTGGTGCCACATGGTCCCGCAATGTGGTGACAATCTGGTTAAGAGCCACAACGATGGTCCCCATTGCCGAACTAATGGCTCGGAGTTCTTCCCTGAACCCCATGTACTGTTCCTCCTGCAGTACCTGGATCTCCTGGAACCTGGCCAGTACCGTAGCCATCGTCTCCTGGGAGCGGTGGTATGCTCCCATGATGGAGGAGAGGGCCTCGTGGAGAGTAGGTTTCCTGGGCCTGTCCCCCCCTGTCGCACAGCAGCCCTCCCAGTTCCCCTGTTTCCCTGGGCCTCTGTCCCCTGGACCGTGTGCCCACTACCACTGCCCCCAGGTCCCTGCTGTTGTTGTTGGTGTGGTGGGTCAACCTGGGTGCCCTGTAGTGGGGGACACACCGCTGATTGACGTGTCCTGGAGACAGAGGCATGGGCCCGTTGTGTGGGAGCTGTGCTGGTGTTCCCAGAGGGGGGTAGGTCTGCTGTGGCCTGTGGCTGTGTGAGGGGAACCGACTGTCCAGAGGTCCCCGATGGGCCGGGCTGGTCATCTGGGTCCTGGGAGACAGAGCTGCTGTCATCACTGGGGGCCTCTTCTGGGGGTGGGATGGACATTTCTGGACCCTCCTGGGCGGTGTGGTGGCGTTCGGCTCCTGCAGGGGTATAAGAGTATGGTTATTGCTTCTGTGTGTGCCATAGTGTGCAATGGGTGGGTGGTCGTGTACCCCAGTGCTGGCATTCCCTTGTGGGGGCCGTTGTGACGGTGGCTTGTGGGGGAGATGGGTATTTGCAGTGGGCATGCTTTGGTGATGGGTGTCCATGCTTTGTGGACGCATGCAGGGCTAGGTGTTGGGATGGGTGGGTTGTGATGGTGAGCTATTTGCAAGGAGTTGGTGTGATGGGGGTGGGGGTGAGGGTGGGGTATGATTTGGCATGCAGGTGGGGTGGGGGGAATGAAGTAGTGAAGATTTGACTTACCAGAGTCCATTCCTCCAGCTACTCCTGCGAGGCCCTCAGGATGCAGGATGTGAAAGACTTGCTCCTCCCATGCTGTAAATTCTGGGGGAGTAGGTGGGGGTCCGCCGCCAGTCTTCTGCACCGCGATGTTGTGCCTTGATACTATGGAACGCACCTTCCACCGTAGGTCGTTCCACCGCTTCCTGATATCGTCCCGATTTCGTGGATGCTGTCCCACAGCGTTGACCCTGTCCACTATTCTTTGCCATAGCTCCATCTTCCTGGCAATGGTGGTGTGCTGCACCTGTGTCCCGAAGAGCTGGGGCTCTACCCGAACTATTTCCTCCACCATGACCCTGAGTTCTGCGTCAGAAAACCTGGGGTGTCTTTGGGGTGCCATGGGGTGGTGTGGATGAGGTGTGGGGTGGTGTATGTGTTGTAGAGTGTGGTGAGTGTGGTGGTGTATGGTGTTTTGTGCGTGGATATTGTGTGGGTGATGTTGTGATTTGCCTCTGTGTGATGGTGTACTCTATTCTGTGCTGTCTCTCTCTGGCCTTCAGTCGCAATTGTGGTCGTAAGGGTTTGTGGGTGATGTGGGTGTGTGTTTTATATTGTAATGGGTGTGTGGGAGTGGTGTGTGTATGTGTCTCAGGTGTGTGTATCTTGAATTGTCCAATGTGGCTGTGTTTTGTAAAGGTGTGTGTATTTTGAGCGCGGCGGTGTGTACTGCCAATGGAATACCGCGGTTGAAAGACCGCTGCGGGGATTTGTGGGTCGGAATAGCATGGGCTTATTTCTGTTGGCGTGACGGTGGAGGTCTGGTCATCGCCAGTTTTTCGCTGGCCGTTGGTGTGGCGGACTTTTGTTGTTGTCGGGTTTTTGGCGGTTTTCCAGTTGCGGGTCAGAATGACGTGGCGGTTTACCGCGACCGCGGCGGTGTTATAGCGGTCTTCTGACCGACGGTAATCGCCTTTTACCGCCGAGGTCAGAATGACCCCCATAGTCTCCTATTGTTGTGTCACATCCACCATTTTGGGCATAAAACTATTTTGATCCATGTGGACCAGGAACATGATTACTTTTGTTAGTCCATAGGCCATGGTCTTAGCAGTGATCTTTGTTTTGACATTTATAAGGAATATAGGCAGATAAGAGGAGCACCCATCTAATGGGCGACCAAGTTTCGGGACACTTACGATAGTTGCTCCTCTGAGATTGTCAGGTGACTACCTCGTATGAACTGCCTCCTTCACCACCTCTATAAGATGGGGCAGCATGATGGAAGAGAGCCTCTTCCACAGCTCTGCCCTGAGGCCCTTAGGGCCCAGTGCCCTACGACTGCTTAAGCTCTTCAGGGCCTTGGAAAACTCCTGTAGCACAGGGATATGCCCAGTTTCTTCTGTGCAATCAATGTAAAGCAGCGGATTGGCAGGTCTGGCATCATCTCTCCCACTCCATCTGGTTGGTCATTGAACTCTTTGAGTATAGCTTCTGGTAATAATCTTAAATTAAACCATTTTTATCAACAAATGGTGATTTGAATCAAGCCCCTATTACCCAATCCTGGTATGCCACAGTTCAGAGTAGGTCTGCCTACATCTGCTTTCAGGAAAGAAAGAATATATAGTATCAGATGCACATAGTAAGGAAATGTAGAATTGAAGTAATCCCGGCACACCACTCACCAACAGAGATGAATTTACACATACATTCGATGTTTATCACAGAGGTTGTACGGATTCATTTAGATATAAGAAAGAAACAAAAAACACTAAAAATCAAAGAAATCAATTTTATAGATCTAAAGAGACTACAGTGTCCAAGTTTCCAGACACACACCAGTGCAATCTACCTAGGACACCTTCAGGTGGAGTCTACTACATGTCTGTCCTCTGAACCCACATCACCAAACTGACTGAAAGCCTACACCACAACAGTCCTGTCCCAATAAATTCTGGTCTTCTGTGTGATTGGAGGCTATACCCATCTTTCCTTCATATTCTGCAGGGACCCAGAGGTCCGACTCATTGTATATCCATTTCTGGGCATGGGCAAGAATGTCTGGTGACCCCCGTGTCATTATTTTCTCTTTAAAGCCATCTACTCTCATGGATCTAATTCTTCACTATTGTATATGCAGTAAGCATTGAGTACCAGTGGAATGATTGTGAGGCTGAGAGTGGTTCAAGCATATTCCAAAATTGGTAGGAGTAAATCAATGAGTGTGATATTGTGGCTTTCTGTGCTACAAACTATTCTACTATCTCAAAGGCGTTGTCCTTTTACATTATTTCCCTTGTGGCAAATTATCTTCTGTACCAAACCCTTCACTCCAGCATCGATGCAAATGCTGGCTTCATTCTTTCACTCTTTTAGTTTTTAGGGGCATATTTATACTTGTTTCGCGCCAAATTTGCGTCAATTTTTTTACGCAAATTCGGTGCAAAACTAACTCCATATTTATACTTTGGCGCTAGACCCGTCTCTGAAGTTAAAGTCATTTTTTGGACATGGAAACCTAATTTGTGTCAATGAGATGTAAAGTAGGCGTTCCCGTGCAAAAAATTACTCTATGGCCCTAGCGCCATATTTATCCCCCGTGCTAAAATCACGCATAGGAGGGAGGAGGGGTCAAAAAATGGTGCAAAGTTTGCACCATTTTTCAAAGTCTAGGTCAGGGAAGGCGTTAGGGACCTGTGGGCCTATTTCCATGGTGGAACACCATGGAATAAGCCTACAGGTGCCCTCCCCAGGCCCCAGGGACACCCCCACCCTCACCAGAGGAACAGCGGAGGATGGAGACTCCATCCCAGGTAAGTATAGGTAAGTACAGGTAAGTAGTTTTTTTTTCAGTGCTATTGGGGACCCTGAAATGGGCCCCCCATACATGGCACTGGGTGCAATGGCCATGCCCAGGGGACCCTGGGCTGCTGTGCTGGCCATTGGGGTGGTGGGCATGACTGCTGTCTTTTGTAAGACAAGAGTCATGTGGTATGGATGGTTTTGCGTCAGAAAATAACTCTAGGCAGGTTAGAGTAATTTTTGTACTCTAACCTGCCTAATCTCATTTTTTGGTGCAAAACCCCTTTCTTCCATTCCACCAGCCCCACCCGACTAACGTCAATTTTTTTTAATGCTAGCCTACCCTTTGCACCAGCTTTTACCATTCCATAAATATGGTGCCTGGCTGGTGCACTGAAATGGTGCAAGCCGGTACTAAACGTTTTGGTGCAAAACTGCGTTAGTGCAGTTTTGCACCATAAAGTATAAATCAGGACCTTAGTGTCCTGGCCATACTCTTTTCATCTCACAATCCTAATGCTGATAGGGGCAGGGGAGAGGTGCAAACAAGGTGGGGATTTGAAGATTTTGTATAACCATGAGTGAGACTTTATTGCAGGCAAAGCTTTAGATGAGCAGGCTCGGTGACTGAACTTGATATTACTAGTAAGTCTTAATTTGCATTGCACAGGCTGTTTATGGGATGATTGAACTGGCTGTGAGTCAATGTGGTGAAGTCTGTGATGGTGATTGACCTTTCTGTATATGACACTCCATCCTATATGGATCACTAGGTTCTAAGGCGCATACTAAGGCTTTGGTAACCCGGCTGCCCAAACCACCAGTGTTGCCAGCCACTGAAGTGGCATTTTTCCCCACAACGGCTCCCACCTTCATGGCAGGAGAAGCTTCGAGGGAAGAATGATCATGGCAGCATGTCCAAAGGGCCATGATGGTATGGCAAATTGTCATCACTTATTTTCTTCCTGGAGGTGAAGCCACAAGGTAAAGTACATTTTCAGGACTCTAGTGTACAATGTCCTAAAAGGCTAACGTGGTTCAGAATCCTAATTCCGAATTAGTCAAGTGACATGGAGAAGTTAATTACAGGCATTCTTAGTTGTGCGTCGTAGGTATCTTCACTGAAGTTATAAAAATAAAATATTTCTGTGCATTTCTGGGGATCCCGGAACACTTTTTCTTCAAATATTGGAAGTCATTATTATAAATTATGAAGTATACATACACTGTTAATTTAGGAAGAAAACAGATTTCCTTCCCTGCATGCACTTTACTGGCAGTTTGCCTCACAGCCTCAGTTCTTTTTGAATGGCAACAATTGTTTACAAAGAAAACAAATATAGCAAATGTATTGACAACTGGGAAGGAGGTGGTTGTTTATAACTTCAGTGAGGATACCTGTAGGAAAGTACCATCTTTTTGGCATGGTTACCCCTACCTCTTGCCTGCGGTTGGTGTGTTTTGACTGTGTTCACTGGGATCCTCCTAACCAGGGCCCCAGTGACTGTGCTCTTTCCCTCTAAATTTGGTTGCTTAGGACTTAGCACATCCCACAATTGGCATATTGGTGCCCCCATATAAGTCCCTAGTATATGGTGCTTGGGTACCCAGGGCATTGGGGCACGAGGAGTTCCTCATTGGTTGCAGCATATATTGTGCCATCCATGGGAGCCCATGCAAAATGTGTCTGCAGGTCTATCATTGCTGCCTGCGTGAAAAAGTGCATGCATCCTTTCACTACAGATCACTAGATCAGGTCACTGTAAGTCACCCCTATGTTAGGCCCCCCTAGCCCAGAGGGCAGGGTGCCGGTACCTGTGTGTGACGGCACCGCTGCGTGAGCAGAGGTGCCCCTATGAACTCCAGCTCCATTACACTGGACTTTGTAATTTTACCCATGTACTGGTCACCACCTGTGCCAAGCTACGTAGTGGTAACTCAAACATGTCAGAATAATAACCCAATACTGTTATATGATTCCTTACACTCTGGGGGCTCCTTAGAGGACCACCAGTATTGCTCCTACCAGTGTTCTGGGGTTTTCCAGGCAGCCCACGCTGCTGCCACCCATCAGACGGGTTTCTGCCCCCCCTGCTGCTTGACCAGCTCAGGCAGAGGAAGGCAGAACAAGGGATTTCCTGCGGGAGAGGGAGGCAAAACCCTCTCACTTGGAAATAGGTGTTACATGGCTTGGGAGGGGTAGCATCCCCAAGCCACCCTTATGCTTTGAAGGGCACATTTGGTGCCCTCCTTGCATAAACCAGTTTGCACCAGTCCAGTGACCCCTGGTCCCTGCTCTGGCGTGAAACTGGACAATGGAAAGGGGAGTGACCACTCCCCTTTCCATCACCACCCCAGGGGTGGTGCCCAGAGCTCCTCCAGGTGGCAAGATCCAAGATAGGCAGAGGCCCTGGGAGCATCTGAGTGGCCAGGTCAGGCAGGCGCTATCATAGCCCCCTACTGATAGGTGGTCACACTGCTAGGTGACCAATCACCCTTCCTGGGCTCTTTAGGGTCTCCCTCTTAGGTGGGTCCTCAGTTTCAACATGCAAGAGTCCAGCAGTACTCCTCTGCATCGTTTACTTCATCTTCTGCCCACCGGGTCTGCAATTGGACCCTCCAGGAACTGACAAGCTGCAACTCATGTGACAACTCCACTTTGCAACATTGTTTCTCTGGTTCCTTCCAGCAACTGCAACATATCCCTGGCTGTGCATCCTCTGAGGGCGATGAGTCTTCAGCCTGCACAAGAAGCAGTAAGGAATCTCCCTTGGAGTGAAGGAGTAACTTCCCTGCATCCTCAGGCACCAACTGCAATGATGACCGGCTGCGTGGATCTTCTCTCCTCCGGAGCTGCATGGATCCTGCATCACAGGTGGTGGTTTGGAGTGGTCCCCTTGGTCCTCTCTACCAGATGTCCAACTTGGGAGATGGGAAGCCCTTGCCTCTCCTTGCAGGACAGTACTCCTGTGCACCTCGACTCTTACAGCAACCAAGGCTTGTTTGTTCCTTCTCAAAGGGATCGTCAGGCTCTGTGTAGCCCCGGGCCCCAGCACTCCATCCTGCAAAGCACAGTCTCCTATCTGCTGATCTAGCGATGTGTGACTCCTTTTCATGTGTGCTGAAGGGGCCTCACTGCGACTACTGTGCCTGCCGCCTATGGGTCGTCTGTGTGGGCTGCCTTGTCTTCTTGAGACTCTCCCTGCTGCTGAGGGTCACCCGGACTCCCCTCCTTGGGTCAAGTCCCCTTGACCTTGCTGGTGCTCTTCCACCTTGCAAAACCTTCCGCTCCGTCTCTTGCATTTGCCAAGGTTTGTTGGTGGTTTTACAACACCACTGACCGACTGCATCATGACCGCAGATGTGGGACATCACTTGCATCACTTCTGGAACTCCTCTTCTGCTTCTGTGCTGCACTGCTGTTTTTCTTCTTCCACTGCCAACCTGGTCCTACATCCGCAGAAGGGTCGGTAGTGGCTTCTGCCACAGCCGGACACTCCAATTTGAACTGAACTTAGTCCCCATTTTATGCAGGTCCTCTGCTGTCAGAATCCACCTTTGATTTCTTCCAGCTTTATCTGGGTCTTGCACTGTCCTTTTCCAAAGTTCTCCAGTGGGTTTGGGGGAAAACCAGGTACTTACCTCTTCTCTTCTGGTTGTTGGGCGGCACCCTAGTACTTCCCTTTTGCGGCTCCTATTTCCTCCAGCTCCTCTCTACTGATTCCACTTCCTTGGGTGGGGGACTATCTTTCACATTCCACTTACTTAGTATATAGTTTGATCTCTTCCCTAGGGCCTTCACTATTTGCTGTTGTTTTTACTATTTGCTATTGCTTTCTATGCTAATCACTAACTTCTAATGTGTACATAATAGTGTGTTTACTCACTTCCTAGTGGAGTATTGCTTATAGTATTTTAGTATTTGTGTTACTACAATAAAGTACCTTTATTCTTGTAACACTGTGTGGTTCTTTCATGTGAGTAAGTGCTGTGTGACTGAAGTGGTATTGCATAAACTTTGCATGTCTGCTAGATACGTCTTGGCTGCTCATCCACAGCTACCTCTAGAGAGCCCTGGCTTCCTAGACACTGCCTACACCTTCATATAGGGGATACCTGGACCTGGTATATGGTGATACAGTGCAGAACTAGGAATACAAGTAAGTAACTTTTCTTTCTGCATCACAGGATCCTCACTGATAGTTACAAACCTTGAATAAATTAGCAACCATATCCCTAACTCGCAGCATGTGTCAATACAAAGCTATAAACGATAAAAAATAGTAGGCGTAGACTAAGCAGGGGTTTGGCAACTAAGAATTACTCTAATTAAATAGATTTCTTTAAAGTTGCCTTGCCTACCAAAGGATCAGCACTTGAATCTTCATCTAAACAGTAATGTTTAGAAAAATATATGAACCTATTTCCATGCAGCTGATCTGCAAATTTCTGTAATTGGGACATTTTTAAGTTAGGCGACAGATGTAGTGTTATTATATGTAGAATAGGCTCTAGGTTTACCTGATGAAGGTTTGTTAGCTAATTGATAACTGTGTGTAATGCAGGAAACTATCCTTCCAGCTATAGTCTGATTAGCTGAAGCCATACCAGTTCGTAAAGGTCCATAATTCATGAACAACTGATTTGTTTTGTGGATTTCTTTAGTTCTATCTAAATAGAATTTAAGAAATCTCTGCACATCTAAAGAGTGAAGGGTCCTTTTTGATGGTGAAGAAGCACTATTGAAAAATACCGGAAGTGAATTTTTGGAAAAATGTGAAATCTGACACAACTTTTGGCAAAAAAGAAGGGGGTGTTCTTAATACTACTCTACTGCTGTGAAAAATTGAAAATTGTCCTACAGAAGATAGAGCCTGCAACTCCCTAACTCATCTTGCTGATGTAATAGCTACTAAAAAGGCTACCTTCCAGGTGAGATAGTACATTGCAGTCTTATGTGTGGGCTTGAAGGGAGGAGCCATTAATTTAGATAAAACTAGATTTAACTCTCGAGGAGGAGCAGGCTATCTAATAGGGGAAAGCTATTTTTCAAACCTTTTAAGAAGTCTTTAACAAGTGATATACTAAAGACGGGATGTTCAGGTGAAAAATCTTCCATTTCATCCTCAACAGAAGCTTGTGGTTGTACGGCAACCTTTTGTGGGGTCTGATGGAGAGGGGAAATAGCTTTGGATACCACCATTGCCTGGGTCACTCTGATGCTAATATAATCATTAAGGCGTCAAATGCTTTGAGCTTGATTAGTACTGTTGGGATTAATGGGATCAGAGAAAAGGTAAAGAAAACCTTCCGTCCAGTCGATCAAAAGGGCATTCCTATATTTGTGATGAATAGTTTGGGCATTTTGCATTTTCTCTTGTGGAGAAAAAGTCTTTGTCATGAAACCCCTAGTCTTAGAAAAATGTTAATACATCTGCACTGTCTACTTCCCATTCTTGATTGTCTAAGAAGTATCTGCTTAGTAGGTCTGTTTTACAATGTTAGAAGCTTGGCAAATGTATTGCTTGAAATTATAGATTCCTTGCAAGTAACCAATGCAGATGGTTTGAGCTTCTAGAGGCAGAATCCTTGATCTGGTACACCCTTCCTTCTTTAGATAGTGTATCTAGATGGGTGCCTTCAGAACCATAATATTTATGTTTTACAAATGCTCTTTTTGCGAAAATTTAACTTTTACTGTGAGGTTTTGTGAATGTGCTCCCCATCCTGTCAGGGAAGCATCTGTGAAAACTGCCTGTTTTAGAAGAACCTGGAAAAAGGAATTCCCTACAGTATATTATGTCCAACGCATCACCTTAAAACTCCTGACCCACGCATACAAGGCCCTCCACAACATCAGACCTGTCTACCTCAACCACTGCCTCTCCTCCAGGCAACTCCGCTCAGTGCAACTGGCCCTCGCTACCATCCCCAGGATCCGGAAGAACATGGCTAGAGGATAATCCTTCTCCTACCTCGTCGTGCAGACCTGGAACACAATGCTGCTCCACCTCAGGTAGTCCCCATCTCTGGCTCAGTTCAGAAAAGACCTCAAGACTTGGCTTTTCGATTGACCTGCGTCTCCCTGCTAGCGCCTTATAACCCCATGGGTTATAAGCCACGCTTTATAAATGTTGATTTTTTGACTGATGGATTGATCTGTTGCACCACCACATCAGAGATTGTCTGGCTTGAGTTGTGAAAAAAACTTTGGCCCAGATTGATACTTTTTGACACAAAACTGCGCTAACGCGGTTTTGCGTCAAAAAGGTTAGCGCTGAATAGGGCCATTTTTTAATGCTTCCCAGGCGTCATATCTATACTATGACGCTGGGTGGCCCTAAAAATTGGTTAGAGTCATTTTTTCCGACGTTAATCATTGCGCACTGTCGTAAGGCAAACTGGTGTAAGCGGAGGACAAATTACTCTAATCCGGGTTGCAACATGTAAACAGATCGCAAAATGGAAATGCACCATTTTGGCCTGCAATAGCATCAAATACAGATGCAAACAGAGAAAACAGTGCAAAGGAGAGGCAAAATGGAGCCAGGAAGCAAGTAGAAACCCCAGGGAGACCTCATTCAACCAGAGTGTCATTTCAGCGAAGAGGAGCACGAAATACTGGTGAGAGAGGTGACGGAGCATCAAGATCAACTCTTCGTCACCTCAAAATTGCCAATTGGAAGGAGAGAGGCTATCTGGCTGCAGATAGTGGATTAGATAAACACTGTGGCAGAGGTCAGGAGAACTGTAGCTGAGTGGAAGAAACGCTGGCATGACTGCAAGCGAAGGACAAAGGAAAAAATGGCAAAGAATAGGAAGACAGCACTGCAAACTGGAGGTGGGAGTTCAGTACCACAAGAGGACTTGGACGTGATGGAGAAGATGTTTGCAGCGGTCATCCCGGAGGACATTGTCACAGGAATCGCAGGACAGCGCAGACTACCAGGAAACACCACAAATGCAGAGTAAGTTGCATGGGGGAAAGTTATGCTAAAATGTTAAGTGCAAGAAGGGGAGGCACATAGGACTCACACAATGCATGTCAAAGGAGAGCAGAGGGACACAATGCCCATTAAGCAAGTTGCACCATGCTGACGTAAGCTACAAATGTACCTACGCCTTAGTAGTGCCATGCACCATGACACATACACAACCTGGATATACGTTGAACACCAGGCCTAAATACCTACATGTGCAGCACATAGGATGGATGGCATGTATAATCACTGTCCCATAGGGTGCGTCATCACAACATCCCTTGCATGTAGTCATATCAACACCACCAAGATGACCAAGACCTCAGAGACCAGGTAGTCAGTCAATACCATTCCTGGGTTTACGTCATAGTGGTGTCCCGTGCAGTAACACCTTGCAACTGCCTTGCCTCATTGTCCAAACGCATGTGTGCTGCATCTCACAGCACACAAGTCATTCCAACTGTCCCGACAGTACACAGATATGTGCCGGTAGCACCACCACATCGCACATAGACAACACATCCACATGAGGCAGCCACCACTCCAGCATGCAGTCAGGGTGTCCCCTGGGTGCATGGAACAATGAACTGAACAGGCGCTGGGGGAATAGCAGGCTGGACCTGTATTATTGGTAACATGCCACTACCCAGACCAACTAAACTGATGTAGTGTTGAACCACACATCCTGATGCTGAACTGAAATGTGCCACTACAGAAAATAAGCACCACAGGTAGCAAACAGTAGTTCACAACAGTCACAGGCTGAGCCTACAACTACTCTGACACAACCATGTGAGAAACAAAGTAATAGGGAAATAAACACACACATACAACACATTGGGTATGACTGTGAACATAATGCTATATAATTCCACTATGACGGGCGGGGGATGGTGCATGGGCAAGTCCAGTGTTGGTAAAACTGCAAGTGCAGTGTACCCTTTGTGCTTGGCAGTATGAGTCACATGCTGAGATGGCAGGTGGAAATCTGTCTGCTCATGGTAGCTCTGTGGGGCACGTAGCACAACATTCTTGATGGATCAAATAGACTCAGGGAACGCGCATTACGGCAGCCAGGGGGCCGCGGGAGAGACCGGCACCAGCACCTGGGTAATCAGGGCAGGAGCCCTTTAAATTTCCAGCTTGCGCTCCCGCTCGCGGGACGCGCATTACGGCAGCCAGGGGGCCGCGGGAGAGACCGGCACCAGCTCCAGCACCTGGGTAATCAGGGCAGGAGCCCTTGAAATTTCCAGCTTGCGCTCCCGCTCGTAGACTCAGTGCCACTGTTGGGCTGCATTGGGTGTGACAGGACACGCTGCACTAAACTCTGCAAATCAGGCAGTAGAAAGGGCAAAGGGCCAGGGCATGGGACCCCCTGCACTGCCTATGCCAAGTGCATGGGCTGTGCAGGGGCACCCAGGGCTACACCACACCACATCACCAACAACCTTTGCCTGGGGGTTTCACCACCATGCAAAGGCTGGTGGAAACGCGGAAACAGACCTGGAGGGTAGTGTTGAACTTAATACTGGTCTGGTGTCACAGGACATATGGCATTGCCAGTCTGTAAGGTGCTGGAAACCTGCCAGTGCCAGGCCATTGGCCCATGAGTCATTCCACATTGACACCAGTTGCCACTACCACCTGTGATGTTCGGGGCGGTCAAATACGCAATGGCAGTCAGGTGCCCATAGGACTGACACACTTGAAATGAGGGACCAGTATGACTACCTGCAGAATCACCTCTAACTAGCTTCAGGCCCTGACCTAAGTACAACTCTTGTTAACTAGCTACGTCCATAGACTCATTTACCATCAGGCACTGTCACATACAGAATGATGTACACTTCAGAAATTTCATACCCATGCTGCCCATCCATGAGTCTAATCCTGTGCTTGTGTTAAATGAGCTGTACTGTCACCATGCTGCACTCAGGTATCATAGTGCAAGGAGGTCTGTGTTGAGGGGGAGGACATAGGTGTGTAGTAAGGCAAACACACCTACTCAGAAAACAAATGAAACTGAAGTCTGCCAGGTCCATGAGTGCCATGCAATGTAGCACACACACACAGAAACAACAACATGAGAGGCCATCAATGGTAACAAGAGCATAGTGTCCTGGCATTGCCATCCCTGGGGTGGTGCAAGGTCTCAGCACTGCATGGGTGTATGTGAAATATGTAAGACTGTGACAGGTGAAAATTGCAATGTGTGGTGCTGTGGCATGAGCACAGCAACACCCAATGCAAGGCCTCACCATGCAAATGAATGCATAGGGAGAGTAGATAAAGAAAAGATGGTGTCACGCCACAAAAAGGATAGACATCACACTTAGAAGATATGACGCAGCCAATTGTGCCAACTGGGCTTCCCTTCATGTGACATGAAGGTGGGGCATAAGGCTGTAGACTGCAGCCATGATGTACAGGAACAATCCTTTGGTACTAAGGGGCATATCATAGGCCCCTAGCACCACAGAAGCGTCACGTTTAGTGATGCTCCTGTAGCGCTAAGCACTGCACCGTATTGACAAGGTGGCGCTAAGCTACTTTTTGTGGCTTAACGTTACCTTGTAAATACGGCCCCTTCCCAAGCAGCACTGGGCATGGAAGGGGTGTGCAATGGGTGTAGCTGTGGGCGTGCCACAGCAATATACATTGCATTTTGATGCTGCCTCAGATTAATGGAATTTTGGAAACGTGAGGCAGTGCCAAAATCTAACGCCTCCTCCAGGGGTGGTGTTAGCAGGGTGCAACGAGGAGGAATACATTTGTTCTTCCTTGTTTTTTTGTTTTTCAAATGTGTGCTGCACTCTGCAGCACACATAGGAGGAGCAAAATGCCAGAAATTATTGTTTATGTGCGTGAAGGTGTCCCTTCCTGCACATAAACAATCATTTGAAAATGACGCTTTGGCACTTCTGTGTGTGCTGCATTCTACAGCTCACAAAGAAGTGCCAAAGCACCATTTGTGATTGTTAATGTGCAGGAAGGGACACTTTCATGCACCTAAACTATAACACCCCTCAATGCATACATCCTTCCACGATGGTGCAAGGATGCCTGCATTGGCGCTGGCAGCTGAATTTTGCACCGGCGTGGGGGACAACACAGGGGTGCGCCATATTCACTTACATACGGCGCATCCCTGCGTTTCTAAAGTGATGCAGCGCGGCGCTGCCAATTTTTGTGCAGCACTGCGCTGCACCACTTTTCCATAAATCTGGCCCTAAGATGACAATGAGCCTCAAATATCAAGGCAGTGATGTGACATATCAACTACTATAAACTGATATTACACCCTCTCATATCAGAGGATCATGGCTCCACTGCTGATCTGCCTGTCCTGGAGTACCCTGATGACCTGGATGACCAGCTGGCAACCATCAGCCAAGAGACCATCCAAGAAGTCCTTGTAAACCTCCAGACACCACCTCCAGTTGCAAGGGGGAGTATTGATGTAGCAGACATCTCACAGGCCCCACTTAGCACCCCAATAGTACGAACTGCCAGCAACGACAGAGCTCAGGACTCCGAGGACCCAAGGACCAGCTTTGAGAGGACAGTGGTAGGAGTCCAGCGACAGCTGGCCAAGAAGGTGTGGGTGGGGACGCAAACTATGGCAGCCAGCCTGGAGGGGATGTACACATGCATGGTTATGGCTACTGAACAGACTGCAGTCAACCAACCAACAAACTCACCAATGCGTGGAGTCCAGGAGTGTCTGAGGGACATAAAGGCTGCCATGAGGGAGAGGCCACAACAACTGCCCTCCTAAACTGGCATCAGGGTGCTTGAGGACAAGATGGACTCCATGCACCGGGAAGTGGCCTCCCTCAGGGCAGACATGCTTGCCTACCACAGGGATGTTGCTGCTATACCCAAAAAGCAGCAGCTCCTCCTTGCTGCAGTGATGCCATATGTAGTTCCACATATGGCAGCTGCTGGGAATCGGGAGTCCACATCTCAAACCACTGAAGTGTGTGTGGGCCCTTCTACCTCCCCACTACCACCATCAAGGGCAGAGAAGACACCACACACATCAGAGGATGAAGATGTAGAACAGATCATCTTCACCCGTAGGAGTTCCCTATAGCACCAGCCCATGCCACATGGGCAGTGTTTTCCTTTGTCCTGTGCTAGACATCATGCCAGTGTTAGCACTGTTGCAGATATGCACTCTTCACTGTCACACTGTTGACCTTTCTGCTATGGACTGCAATTGTCTCTAACTTTTCAACTGGCAATTTATGTTCCCTGCACTGAAAGACACTTTACCCAAGCATGTCCCATGACATGTCCCTCAACCCTGGACTTGTGTTGTGTCACAATTGGATTGATTCCACGAATGGGGTCACAGACCTGGACTTTGTAAATATTGCACTACAACACTTGTAATTAAACACCACCTACGCAATCAGCTTGTCTTTGTGTGTTGTGCCACATCTACTACACTTAGGAATTGTGATGTGTGTAACATGTCTTTAGTCACAGTGTGTCAGTACAAGAGTGTAGGAATATGCGGGTGCATATCTACGCACATGGTACCTACATGATGAATGTCGATGCTGGTCTCATCCCTTACAAGCAATTTACTGAGTACGTCAAAAATGTTGAACACATGTATGCTTCACCCACTACATATGGCAGCAATGGCTGAGAAACAATTCTCGGGCATTATCGTCAGCTGGGAGTACCAGTAGAACACATTGGTGTGAAACAGAGGGACTCAACTTCATCTGTAATTGCCACTGGTCAGTTTAGCAGGATAGATATGAAAGTAGGCTGTTGTCAGATGTCCCACGGTGCCTAACATTCCGACATAGGACCCAAACAATGTCAGCTGAATTACCACACCTACCTGTCCAATACATCACCTTGAGTGGTAGGTACACTAGATGGCAGATGAACAGACAAGTAGATGTGTTGTAGCTGCCAATGTGACAGCTCAGTTGTAAGAAGGTGATGAACATGTCAAGAGAGGGATCTGGAGGCAGATCGGAATCCCTAGGCCAACACACCATTTTCACTGTACACCAATGAGAAGACCCTGAGACCCGAGCATAAAACACATGAAGTAAGGGAGTACCCAAAGAATTTTAATTACAGTTTAACTGAAATAAAAAGAATGAAGAACACCTATCCTAACTGTACATAACCAACAACTGACCCTAACTAGTTTATGCTAAACTTACCTAACACATTTAACGACACACTCTAAACATTGTCCCCTCCACCCCCCTTATATCCCGAGACACATGCAGGACAACATATACTAAACTATCTAACACATTTAACAACACACTCTAAACATTGGCCCCTCCACCCCTCTTATATCCTGTGACACATGCAGGACAACATATATTAAACTACATATACTACCTATAACTAAACAAATACATTTTTTAATATAACACATAGATGCCCCAACATTAGCCCCCAACCACCCACCCACATAGTAAAATATAAAAAGTATAAAACCCACCCCCAACCTACTTATCCTGAATAAACTACAAACCTAATCTAACCTAACACTAACCCCCTAAAACCCAATATAAAACATTAAAACAAATGAGGAGGTAAGGGACTGAACTAGGGTTAGAGTCATTAAGCCAATGACAGATTGGCCCTCTAGAGTTTCCTCTTGATTAATTTTAGTCTCTTGGTGTTTTTCTCCACCTCCTTCACAAGAGCGTCCAACTTTTTGAGGATCAGTGTGACATCCCTCTATAGGTCCTTAATAGCACTCATGTCCATGGCAGCAGGTGGGGTCGGCTGTGGTGCAGATACTGAGGGTGCAGCAGCTGGGGCTTTTGTGATGGTGGCAGCTGTGGTCCCCTGCACAGCTGTGGTGCATGGTCCTCCCTGTGTGGGCAGTGTGGGTCCCCCTTGTGTGAATGCCCTCTACTCCCCGGTGGATCGCTCCGTGCGATAGCGGCGTGCCATCCTCCGGAACCCAGATTCCACTGCCAGTATGTGCCTATAGCGGACTGCCCTCTTCTAAAAAGCCCGCAGTTCCTTGTTGGTCATGTTGGCAGCTGTTAAATTGAGACAGGCAACCACAAGTGTCAGTATTGTGTGGATTATGTACAGATTATTAGCTTACACTCTACATCGAATTGCACATGCACTCCAACTCACATTCCGGATAATACAATGGCCCTGATGAATGAAACAACAACACTGCTTTAGCATAATTTCATTGACACCAAAGCCACTCACAACAAGATTAGGAAACAAACCAAATTAGCTGTGCATTGATTTTGTGCCATGTGTAACAATGCAAAGGCAGCGTCAACTTCACATACATCAGTGCCACTATTCCTCATCACCTGTTTCAGTTTTCAACCATACATCACCAGTATCTTGAACCTGTTATTGGGATTATGGGATGCAGTTGATAACCATAAGGAGTCAGTGTTGGTAGGTAGACATGCAAGCCTGATCAAAATGACTGTCACCTACACTGTGAGCATCACATCTACCTACAAATTTGTTGTTCTACAATCCCTGTGCCTCAGGGGGGATGGCCATGCAATCCATCATCTCAACTGTCCAGGTCATCCTCCAAGGCATGCCCACTCATACATGGAGGCAGGGAGTGGACCATGTGTTAGGAGGGCTGACAAATAGGAAGCTGGTGTCCATAGGTCTTTCACATCTACATTCATGTGTCCAGGTGTAGACACCCATCAATACCTGATCAGCCAATATCATTCCTTACACACCCATATCCATGGCAGCACATTTTTGGTATTGATCTGCACGCCTATTACAGTCCATATAAGTGTTACGCAATCGGAGTACAAAATATGTGGCACCATGCAGGGGGGGCAATTGCCCACCCAGTCCTACTTGTACATTACAATACAGGGATGCACCAATTTGTGTGCAAAATGGTGCATCACTGTGTTGTGAGAATGACGGTGCACATCTAAGTCACATATGGGCCTACATGTGGATTGTCATCACTTTGTTTACACAATGCTGCCCATTGAGCAACACAAGCCTCACAAGGAATGACTCTCTGCTCATACATGAGGACCCCTTAAATGGGACAAAGTGTCACCAGTCAGCCTACTTTGATATATGATCATTTGACAGCTCATCACTTCTAGCATTGCGTGCAACACACATGACTCACTCACACAAAAGCCTTAATCACTATACAGGACAGACATAATCAGACTTACTGGATACATCTTGGTCCTCAAATCTTGCCACTTCGCCTATGATGTAGGGGGCAGGTCCACCTGTAAGATATGGACGGAAAACCATGGTTAGTATCATATCACTGTCAATACTAGTGGACAACATATTACAGTGTGTACTATTTTAGAGGAGTGAGCTAATTATCCAGGTTGAGGACACTGCAACAGACACACCACTGCAAACTCACAATGACACTGACACTAAGGTGAATGAGAGCCACACATCTGCACACTTACACTGGGTCTGAGACTCAGGTAGTGCTACGCCTTGCAACAACCATATGTGGCCAGTCTGTAGAATATGGAACTCCATGGTATGAGTGGGGGTGGGTGACAGATACATGACACTACCCTGTTGCTCTGCAAGACAACTGACACAGGTATTTTAGCTTGTCCTGCAAGGCACACAGAGGCACTTTGTGAAGGACAAGCGGCTCAATTTTTAGTCTGCAATGAACATGCATTGAGTAATCCATGACTGATGAGTCAAAGTTGTCTGATGATACCAAATGACCCAATGCGAGTGACCCCTAAGGTGGGTATGCCCCTTTGCTAACATAATGGCAGGGATAATGTGTGTGAAATTATGACAATGTAGTCCTATACATGGATTGCCCTACTTTGTTATCACAATCCAGTTACATATGGTATGCTGGCGGTGTCTTGGCTTATCATGCATGACACTATGCTGGGACACTGGTGTTGCCATGGCCCCGAAATGTGTTACTTAGTGATGGTTGTGCATGACTCACCAAACATCTGACTTGCACTGGTAAAATGGTAGGATATGTGAACTCCATGTCTATACTGGCTCAGTTACATTTCATTCTGGTTACATGCAACCTGTCCACAAGCATTGTCTGCAGCACGCCAACACATCTGCTACTGTAATTCAAGTGCGGTGAACAGTAAATAGTTTGCCAATGGGAGAATCACCAACAGGGCCACCGATCACCACACCAAGATGGTCAAGCAGATCCTGCTCCCTGGCCACCAGATCTGCCCAGTGATGCTTCAGCTGGTGCTCATTGCGGCTGCTGTGGTACACCCTCTTCAGATGGTGGAGCACCTTGCCCAGCCGCAACCACCTCGCCTCTAACCGGTAGCCCTGGATCACACAGCCCCCCATCTCCAAAATTAATGGGAGGTAGTGGGCTACCAGCCGCACAAAGCCTCCCAGCTTCTCCTCCCCATCCTAGTCAGCCTCCACCTACCAGACATATGTCTGAGATGCAGGTTGACAAAATTATGATTCTAAACAAATATAAAGTAACGGAAACTTAAGGCCCAAAAATAACAATCCCAACTAACCCAATTTAACAACTATCCCGGACAGACACCCCACAGTACAAATACAATGAAAGATACAAAAAACACTCAAATTTACTAACTCTGGGCCAAAGTACAGTCAAATACTACAAAACATGAAAGGAGGGACACTACAAGATACAATACAGAGGAAGAACACACCACCAACTCCAAGACACAACCACACAGTCAAAAGACGCACAGACTGTAAAGAGAAAGTGAAAGTACACCCACTGTATCATGCCTGAAAACAGGATTTCCTATTACATTACTTCCTGTCCCCGTGCTTCACGTTTTCTGTTATGCTTGTTATTATTTGACACATCTGATATTTGCGTGAGTATTTCAGACGCATGACCTACGTGCGTCTTTTTTTTATGAATTACCATTATGCGTCGATTTAACAGTAAATCAGCATTGAGATGAGTCCAAAGGTGGAATTCACGCTAATGGCCAATGGATCATATACTTTGCGTTTGCTGATGTTTTCGACGCATTTGCATCATATTTTTTACTCTGTTCTTGATCGCGTGATTTTGTCCATTGTCTATGGATGCACCCTGTATCAACATACAAATGGAATGGGCTGGGCTGCAGTGTTGCATTTTGTGTATGGCCACATGTTAGTCCATACAACAATGTGATTTGGGTGTGATTGGTCTATTACACCAATGTGTGTGTTACAGAATCAACAGCATGCAAATGTATTCACGTCATGCATATGTATGCATGTGTGACAACAGTGTATCCACATATGTATGGCAGTCAGTACTGTGCAACAGTTATGGAATGTGATTGTGAATTGTGTTTATTTATGTAATGTATTTGTCTTACAGAGCATTACATTTCAGATGACATACACAGCTCGGGCATTGTAGATGATGGCTGATAAATGCTATCTAGCAAATGTTACCCGACAACTGTCTCCAAATGTTGAGCTTGAGTATATGGTGACTCGTGTGTGGATTACACATATGTCTGACACGTGTACATATTTGGTACATACTGTGATTGGCACACTCTGCCTACCTTCCACCCACATCATGTTTTGAACACAATAGTCAGATCAAAGTCATTACATTTAGCAGTGTTATTTTAATTTTTGTGTGGTGGACCTTCAGTCCTAGCTGCATATGTTCTCATCCATTCTGATGTGCATTCCACAGATGTGTCCGTCCAAAGTGTGAGGTCATGTGTACCCTGTGTCAAGTTTAGGCCCCATGGCAGTGACAGTGACAGGACTGATTACCATAGATGTACTGCATAGGCTCAATTTCTTCTATTGCTTGTCATACGGGGGCTAATCATGATGACCATTGTCACCAATGATGTCTACCCCTTGTCACACATGCTCCATGCAGCCATTGCAACTCTCACACTGAGTTGTGTCATTGGTCTGTTCAAACATTACACTCTCACCATATTTTGACATCCTTTGCCTTATGTGTGGGCCCCTTGTTTACCTCCTCTTTGGACATGTTGTAGTTATGTGTGATGAGCTATTGTTATACAAGTTGTCAACATGGATGTAAATAATATGTTGTGGTCCATAGATTGTGTCCTTCAGTTGTCACATTCAAGTGATGAGGCTATTTGTGATATTGTGTGATGGTAGCAGTTCCATCTTATGCATCACATGTGATGTTGCTACTGTACTCATCAGATTAGTGTTTGTGACATGCTCCCTGAGGTCAGACTCACAATCCTGTGGTATATGTTGTGTAGATTGAAGAGGCCAAAGCCGGATTTTGTGAATAAGGGATGTGTTTATTGACAAAACGTACAAGGTGAGTTACGTGATTATTAAGTGAAGAAGTTCTCAACAATGTGGGATCTGCCTCATACCCCAGCAGCTGTGTTGTGCTGTTCCCCCTGATTTTCTTCTCCACCATCCTCCTCCTTCTCCTCAGGCAGGTTCATCCGCACACATATGTTGTGCAGGATAGCAAATGTCATAATTATCTTACAGACAATGTGTGGGGCATATATGAGGTTGCCTCCTGTGATATCCAGGCACCTGAATCTGGACTTCAGGATGCCAAATGTCCTCTCCACTCTCCTCTGTGTCCTCCGAGGTCCCTCATTAAATGCACGCTCTGCTGCTGTGCTTGGGTTTGGGAATGGGGTCATTATCCATGGCTGTATGCCATAACCCTGATCGGAGTAAGTTGCAAAAGATTAAAGGAGTAAGTTGTTGTTAGAGCTTGCAACAGGTATGTCATGTAGCATGGCAGTTGATATTTTGAGCTGGTTGTGACTCATATGTGTTTGTGGTATGTTGTGAGTTCCTATCCTTGTGTAATGTCTCCTCAGCACTGGGTTGTTGGACATGACAATCTTCTGTTTGGCTCAAGGACCTGAGACATATGATTTGGATTCCAAAATGATGGTCATAATGTATTTACCATGCATTGTGTAGTGCACCTGTGTCTCAGTGTGCGATCACTAGAGGGGACATGACACATCCTCACAACACAATACGGGTCAGATGTGGTGGCAACATGGTAGCACTATAGAGCCTGGACATCCCATTCATTTTGACATGTGTCATTGCAGATGATGTGTGACACGGGTAAGTGAGAATGCACAACATGTCTCAACAATTGCTTGCAACATTTTGACTAAGCAAGAATGCCCCATGTGTGACATGTTACTTGGCAACCCTTTGTTGTCCCCTGTGCCAGTTATCATATGCAGACATGCACCGACTCCACCTACCTTGCACCAGGGTAATAGCTAGCTGCCTTGTGGAGGGGGATGTATCTGTGCAGGAAGGGACACCACCCTATAAATATGCTGTTATGATGGCCAATTGGCTCTTTCTGTGTGTGCGGCAGTATGCAGCATGCATTGGTGGCACAATCAGCTGAGTTAAAAGCGCAGTCTACTTCCTTATTGTAATCTGCATACAGCACCCCTGGGGTGGTGTTTGTTGTTGGCACTTCCTCAGGTTTTAGGTGACAGCTACATCTGAGTCAGCATCATCATGCTATGTATCTTGTGGTGACAGACCGGCAGTGACACATATTGCACACCCCTTCCACACTACATACAGCACGGGAGGGTGGCCGCTTTACAATGTGGCTTCAAGTCATTATGAAGTGGTCATCTGCCAAGTTGTATATACAGTTCAGACCATGACAATGGTACTATGGGCTATTATATAGCTCCTTCGGTGATTCGGAGTGGCAGCTAATGTTAGTGGCAGCCATGGGCAGTCCAAGGATGTGTATCCCATTGTTACAGGATGACCAACATAACTACCTGTGTCTCTCCTATCTTCCAAAACATTAATCAGCATTTATACTGTTGACACATGCACAGTGCAGGCTATGGGATGGAGCTCAGCTACTTAGCAAATGTATCCCTTGGCACCGTGCATGTGAGGTCAGTGATGTCCTGTTTTCTCCTACTGGGTCCCACTGTGGCATCCATGATCTGCACTGTCTGACAGCGACACTCTGCCCCATGTTGAGCCATTTATTATGTGCGGTACAGACGCACATAATAGTGATAGTGATGGTGTTGAGATGTCAGTGAGTGTCGCATGTGAGATGGCACTACAGTAGGTGTGATACCACTTATCACACATCTGGCACATGGTGTGTGATGGGCATTGATCTTGTATTCCTATGTGTGTGACCCAATGCGTCAGGCAGATGTCTCTGCACACTACAGGTAAGTCAGGTATGTGTTGATGAGATGTAGTTGGTTTAGGCACAAGTTGTCTGGTGTTTGATATTTGTTCTGGCAGTGATTTGCACGGCAGGACTTGAGGGATCTGTGCCTATATGGAACTTACATTACATGGTTATGGTGTATGCCATTGACATCTATGTGCTATTCTTTGTTGTGTCTGCTGTGTGTGAAGTGTACATAGTAGGCAACTTGTGGGCACCTGTAGTGGTCTATGTAGTTCTACTGTTAGCAAAGGGTACATGTCTGCACCTGTCCTTCCTGTGGTGTGCCTGTCAAGTTGTGGGTGTGTTATGTACATGTGGGTGTATGTGTTTGTGGTGTGTACTGATTGTGCTGTACTGCAGCATGGTGCATATGTGTTGTCACCTGCACATGTGTGTTACACTGGCCATGTGTTAATGTATGGGCATATGTCTTGTGTGTCTGACAGGGCTGGTGTGTTGTGTGTATATTGCTACATTTGTTAATATACCCACAAGTAGGCCATTTTCAAATTGTCCATCCTGGAATTGTTCATTGATCCTGCTGTGGCGGAATATGTAGGCATCATGGACACTCCCAGGATACTTGGCCAAGATGTTCATGAATAGTCCCCGGTAGTCCACTATGCCCTGCACATTAATGGAATGTGTGTGGTTGCGATTCTGGTATAAGTGCTCTGTTGCTGCAGGTGGTACGAGCCGAACATGGGTGCAGTCAATTGCACTGAGCACATGCAGGAAGCCATGGATTTGATAGAACCCCTGTTTGTTCTCCTGCTGCTTTTGCTGGGTGTTGGGGAAACTGATGTGGTGGGGTGTCCGGGAGATGATAGCGTCTGACACCTTTGGCAGGAATGCAGAGAACGACGACTGTGAGACACCAGCAACCAGGGCACCCGTTGTTTGGAAAGATCCACTTGCCAGCATGTGCAGGACGGCTAGCAGCTTTGTCACAGGTAGTATGTTGTGTGGGGTCTGCAGGCTGGCTGTAATTTGTGGCTCAATGTGGTGCAGCTGGTGTAGTAAGGCTTGCCGGTTCAGCCTGTAGGTCCTAATGATGTCCAGGTCCCTGAGACCAAAGATAGTTGTCCTGGTTCTGAAGACCTTCTCCTGCCTTCTGTGATGCCTTTGTGGGCCACGTTGTAGTGGTGGTGATTGCTGGAGTTGTTGCTGTCCTTTGTGACGTTTTGCAAGCTGGATCATTATCACCTCCATGTTCTCCTATGGGTTGGTAATGTTGCTTCTGTGTGTTCTCCTTAAGTAGTGGTGTGTTTGCCTCATTTTAATGCTTGCTCTGTGTTAAATTGTGACGCAAATCAGTGTTAAAGTCATTTTTTGGGTCCGCCTCCCACCCGTGTGTCTTTTTTGCCAGATGGATAAATACGGCGCTAGGGTGTTTGAGCCATTTTTTGGACAGGAATGCCTACCTTGCATCTCATTGATGCAAGGAGGTTTCACTAGTCCAAAAAATGACGTTAACACCAATATTTTGGCGCTAGACGGGTCTAGCGTCAAAATATAAATATGATGTTGAGTTTGCGCTGAACTAGCGTAAAAAAATGTCACTAATTCAGCGCAAACAGAGTATAAATATGCCCCTTTGTCTTCCCAGTTGTGCTTCAATTGAGACCACTGACCTTCAAGGCACTGCTGTAAGCGTCTCATTTGGAGAAATGCATTCGGAACTAGATGAAAGCAAGGAATCATAGACCCTAGTAGAGAGATCTGTCGAGTTGTTGGATGTGACATTTGAAACAATAGGTGACATTCCTGAAAATTGTTAGACACTCTCTCTTCCAAAGGATTCACTTATCCTTTTACAGTATCCAGTGTGGCTCGTAAGTAATTGAGAAGCTGGCAACATGAAGAAATCGACTTCTCTTTAGTGAAATGCAAGGCCAGACTTGTCAAGAGTTTGGTCTTTATATAGAAATCCAACTGTGCTTGACAATAAGAATGTGCCTTTATCAGCCAATTGTCTAGATAAGGGTAAATGTAAAACCGTGTATTGAAAATGGGCTTTTCCCAGTACAAATCTTAAGAATGTTCTGTGTTTCTTCACTATGGGTATGTGAAAATATGAAGCTTGAATATCCATCAAACACATCCAGTCTCCTTTCATCAATTGTGGGTAGATCTGATGCAGGACTAGCGTCTTGAATTTGTGTCCCTTTGCCTCACTTAGGTCAAGTATAGGCCTGAATTCCATTTGCTTATTTTTCTTGGATACCAAAAATATTGTCAATAGAAACCTTTTCCTTTTTAGCACAAAGGAACTAGTTCTATTGCTAATTTTTGGCGTAGAGGCCGTACCTTCATTTTTAATTGCAGCAATTGATGTTTTGGCACTGAGTTTGGAGATATTGAGGGTGAAGGATGTTAGAACGGAATGGTGTAGCTGATTGGATTATTTGTAGGACCATTTGTCAGTGGTTGTCAATCTCCACTCTGCTAATGATGTAAGACACTCAGAAGTACTAAACAGAACAGAGAGAGTGTGATTCTCAATGTTTTGATGTTAGTTGTGAGTTGGAAGAGAATTGACGGGGTGTCTGCTGTTGTTGCTGCTGTCCTCCCACTTGATTAGTCCTAGGATGAAATTTTTGTTGTTGGTTGCTGTTGGTGTTGTTAATTTGGGACTGAGAACAGAAGGACCACTGAGGAGTGGTCCCTGCGATGGTACTGGGAACTATATAACTTTTTCCTTTCCTCTACACCAACTGCTTTATGGGTTTCTGTCTCTTTCTTCATTATCTCTATTCCTTTGTCTGTATGGGGGCCGAAAAGAACTGGTTTAGTGAAAGGAAGATTCATGATTTTCAACTGAGCTTCTGGTTTCAGGGACGTCAGTCTAAGCTAAGACAACACGCAAAGAGATATACCATTGCAAAATTGTTTAATGGACAGATCTGCTTCATCAATGGGTGCGCTGATAGATTGATTTGAGGCAGTCTGTCCCTCTTGTACAATCTCCATAAAATCTTGTCTCCTGTATTAGGAAGATCATAGCGCTTGGCCATATTTCGCTATTATTACAGATGCACTAACGGACATATTATAATGCCCTTGCGCCACATTAACGTCATTATTTTTTATGTTAATGTGGCCCAACGAGGCCGAAATCCCCATGCAATATTTACAGGGTGGCGCAATGTATGCTTTGTGCCACTCGGTAACCCTTTGCGCTACATTATGCCTGCGGCAGGCATAATGTATGCAAAGGGGGCGTTCTCCTGTTAGGGGAGCCGAAAAAATGGCATAAGGAAATCTATGAGATGAGAGCAGGCGTAAAAATGGGGCTTCCATTCTTTGGAATGGGGCCCTATGTAGTCTAAAGGAGTGGCACCAATATTTTGGCACTACTCCTGCAGAGTACATCAATAGCATCATGAGAAATTACGCTATTGCCCCCTACCCTGCACCATGGTGCTCCGTATTTTAAATACGGCACACATACGGCGCACCCATGGTGGTGGTCGGGGGTGCTAAAGGGTATAGGGAAAGTGGCGCTGCACTCGGTGCAGCACCACTTTCCATAAATCTGCCCCTAAAATTCATAAAAGTGTCAGCTGCAGAGTTGCATATTTTTCTTCCATCTTCATCCAGTCTATAACTCTCCTTTTTGCCGAAGGGACTGAAGTCTCTGGAGCTGAGCAATATTTATTTCTTAAAGGAGAGGCTATTATTGAGTATGGTTTGGGATCTTGCCTTAGGTAGATAGGATCTTATTCTGAAGCTTTGTATTTTTTGAGGCGTCAAGGAGTTGTAGCTTTAATAGTAGCTGGAGTAAGGAACGTTTCTTCTGCAAAATCTGCAATTCCCAGAACCAAAGATAAGGTGGGTCTTTGTGACACTCTTGCTTGTAGAGTTTCCATTATCACAGAAACTGTTGCCTGTGGTACTTGCAGTTTAATATTTAGTTTATAGGCACCTCTGATTAGGACATATTAATAAGTAAGAATGTCATCTGCAGGAGACAACCGAAGAGGTGAAGCTGACGGAAAAGAGAGAGTGTATGTAGAATAGGGGTCAGTGCAATAAGACTTAGCTGGTGAAGGTGACTAAGGTGGTGATCTTCTTCCTTTCAGTCTTCTCGTGATCCATGTTTTGGGGGAGATCAGTGCAGAGGACTTTCAATGTGTGGTGAAACTGTTGGTCTTGGTCTTGACTCTGTTTCCAATTGTTGAACTTCAGGACTTACTGGAGAAGTAGGTCTAGGAGGTAAGTTTAGAGGAGGAATGTGTTCTTGAACAGAATCATCCTGTGGGATTATTAAAGTTGGTCTACTCCGTTTTCAATGTTCCAGGTGATGGGTATCAGAAACTGAAAAAATTAGAAATTGCTGACTGCCTTGACTTTGAGCTCCTTGACGTCGAGTGTCTAGAAAGCAATCTCAACCTCAACATCAATAAAGCTGATCTTCTCGACATCGGCTGATGATGTGTAAATGTTGAGTATTCAATCATCAACAAATTTAATGTCAACAGTTGCGGTGTCAGAACTGGAATCAAATTTGAAGGTAAACTTTACAGTACCTGAGGTGTCACTGTCGATGTCAGCGATGCTGTTGTCATACTCCTGGACTGTGAGCAAGTTAGTTCTGACACCTGCCTTGACATCGACCGGTTTTCCTGAGCACAGAGAGAGTTTCCAGAGTGATGGTGATGATGCTTTTTATGTTTCCTCTTTCTAGATCTTCCTCTATGGGAGCTTTTTGTGCAAGGGGTTCTAGATTTAGAAGAAGGAGCCCCTTCTGTACCCTTTTTTCTCTGTTTTTTCCTCTGTTCTTCCTGACGCAGGGTTTTCAAGTTTCCCTCTCAAGCGAATGCCCTCGCGTTTTTTTAGGGCTGTCTTGGACATTTTCTGACAAACTCCACACTCTTTAACAGAGGTATAGGCAGGAAGACATACAACACACACAGAATGTGGGTCTGATGATGCCTTTTTTCACCCATATGTGGGACATTTCATGAAAAGGGAAGGCATTGTGAGAAAAATATCCAGTACTTTTTGATGGAAACTGGTGAAAAATGTAGAATAGCATCAGAAATGTCAAGTTAAGCATAAAAACTATAACTTTTTGTGACAAAAACTTAAGCAAAAAAAATGGATAAAGAAACCCACAGAGTGTTCAGAGATACTCTTAGCATGAACCGGAAATAAAAACAGAGGTTGCGCAGCAAACTGCCAGTATAGTGCATGCTGGGAAGAGAAGAGGCTGGCTTATTAAAGTAACAGTGTATTTTCTTTGGACTCCTTGAACTCTTGACCTGACAGACTCCTTTTTTACTTGAGTTTTCTTAATCTGTATGTGCTCAATAGACATTTTTTACAATAAAACTCAGAGATGCCTCTTGCCAGATGCTGCAATGTGGTCACCTTATATTGAGAAGATACTTTTATAATCCTGAAAGTTTCAGTAGAAAGCAGGCATGTCAGTGTTTAATGGAGGTTACTCTAATTCTATGGACATTGAGGTGGTTACCTCCAACTAATAATGACTTACAATATTTGAAGAAAAAGTGTTCTGGGATGCCTGCAAAGGCACAGGAATATTATATGTTTATGACTATCAGTGAGGATCCTACGATGCAGAATAATGTTTAAGGTAGAACTCAACAATCAGTTGTTCAGCTGGATGAAATATGCAGACGAAAATGCTCTACTGCAGGATTTGTTTTACATTTTATCTCCGGTTTGTATTAATGCAAAGTTGTATACAGTTTGTGCTCAATAAAAGGAGGGGTGTAGGCAGGAATACATTATAACCCACTCCGCATGTGAGTTGGTGTGCTGGATTTACACTTCAGGTGTTGATTGTCAATGAAAATGATCTGTGCCCATTTCAATAATCAGCTTCAAGTGCTAGGTGGGGGTTCTAATTGCTCTTTATTAACATGGGATCTTTTTTGTCGCCTCTTGTTCCAAAGTGCATGGGAGCAGCCTGAGAGGTTGGGGAACATGAGCTTGAAGTAGGTATTCAAGATGAGTTACCCTGCAGGTCTGCAATGGGAAGAGGACAGAAGGCTGTTCAGGCTACCCTCCTTCTGTGCATTGTCTAAAACATACATCATACCACAGACACGCACAGTAACTTAGAGATTGCACCTTAGCATCTATGGTGTAAACAAAGATGCTTATAGGCTTGACATTACAAAGGGCGCAACTGAATGCAACGGTTGAAGAGAAATAGGTTGGAGGAAAGATCCTTTACAGAGTACACCTGATTACTCCTACTAACAGTTTTGGTGGCCACTGACTGACATCGTCATGCCTGTGGGTTTATCCCCAGAAGCACTCCTTGCCTGGCTGACTTTATGAGGAATTTCACCCCAGACTGTCCAGCAAATTTCCTACAGCCTGTTATGCCTCCTGTAGCTTGAAGTGGTCAGTTCACCTTTGAACTTTGAGCTTTAACCTTCTTGTGGTCATACCTGATTCTCCGCTATAGAGGGCGGGAGCTGCGTCATTCCAGCCCAAATACATGCCTATTTGTAATGGACTCTCTCTTATGTTTGTGTAACAATATTTTTCGATAGGAAACTCTCAACAAATCATTGGTTATCCGGCTCACCAACTTCCATGAATTAGTAATACTAGATACACCTGACACACACTGCATGCCTGCGTACTAAAATGTACACATTCACCATACTGATTCCGGAAAGGTTTGCCCAACAATCCCATTCCCCCAAAGTAAAGACAGTTACAGTTGTCATGTCACTTCCACATTCTCTGCAGTTAACATTTCATGGTGGTGGTTGCCAGGGGAGAACCTCTAGTTGTCAAAATACTGAAAGGGGAACACAAGAGTAGTCCTTTGGTTCTTGTTAACAGTGGCCATATTTCCCAAGCACATTCAATGGGGAATATTTGCCTACTGGCACCTAACAACACAATGGTTGCACTGTATTTACAATATGGCACACCATGGTGGTCGGTATATTTGATGCTATTGTGATGCTTTGCAACACTAGCATCAAAGATTTGTACGCTAGTGCAGCAAAGCACAGGGAGGCCCATTGAATATATTGTGTGAATTATTTTAACACCTGCTATGAGCAGGCATTAAAAATGATGGAAAAAATGGCGCAGTGAAATGTAAATTTCACTGAGCCATTTTTTTGGGCCTCCCTGTGCCAGAACGCCCTCCCTTGCACACAGTATGCCTGAAGCAGGCATAATGTGGTGCATGGGGTTACAAAGTGGTGCAAGTGGCACTGGGAAATTGCCTCCTTAACGCTACATTAGCATAAAAAAATTACACTAGTTTGGAGCAAGGAGGTGCAAGGGGCTTGTAAATATGCCCCTATGGGGCATATACAAGGGCCACTAGCGCCACCGGACCATCACTTTTGGTGACGCATCGGTGTCACAATGCCCGGTGCCGTATTTACAAGGTGGGGATAAGCCACTTTTTGTGGCTTAACGCTACCTTGTAAATACGGCCCCTTCACACGCAGCACTGTGCTTGAAAAGGACATGCAATGGGTGTTGCTGTGGGTGTGCCACAGCAACACCCATTGCATTTTGACACTACCTTAGATTTATGAGTTTTCATAAACCTGAGGCAGCGGCAAAATCTACCGCCACCCCAGTGCTGGCATTATTGTGGCGCATCGAGGAGAAATGCTTTCATTTCTCTGCATTTTTTGCTCTTTCTATGTGTGCTGCATTCTGCAGCACACATAGAAAGAGCAAATCGCCACTTAAGATTGTTTTTGTGCAGGAAGATGTTTCTTCCTGCACAAAAACAATCTCCCCCTTAATGCAGCCATCCAGCCATCCTTGCACTATGGTGCAAGGGTGGCTACATTGGCACACGGCAGCAAATTTCACGCCGGTGCAGGAGGAAATACAGGGGTGCGTTGTATTCTTTTAAATACGGTGCATCCCTGCGTTTTGAAAATGATGGTGAGTGATGCTGCCATATTTGGCGCATCACCATGTACCGTCATTTTCTGTTAAATCCGGCCCTAGGTTTCTTAATATGTCTCCTTTCTTATGTTTTCCCTGCTTCAGACGCTACTTTCACCCACAAAGAATGTGTTCCAAAGTGTTTGTGATCTAACTCAGACACTCCCAAACACTTTTTGAGGGTGACTCCCGATGACCATCTCACTCCAATTCATCACAGTCTTGGGCTTTGAACCTACAAGTCACTGAGTTCAGCTATGTTAGTCTAATTACTGCAAAAGAATTAAACCAAGACTACAGTACCCAAATTACATGAATTAGGTAGTAATACGAAAGTACAGGCCTGGAACAGTGTCCGTGATGACATGGATCAAGTGCCCACCACCCCCATTTTGGCTCTGATTTCATATACCAGCAAGCCCCACCATATGCATATATTGACATTCAGGGTAAGCCATGAGATATCACAGCCAAATACTGCTTCATCAACATGACAGGAGAAATTGTCCCACCCTTGGAGATTCCACTTAACCTAAGCTCCCTTGCCAATTTGATCACGTATTGGTAATTGTTTTCCACACTGTGTCATACTTTCCTCCAGCCAGGATTGCCCCTTCTGCACCCATCTTTTTGGTTCTCTACCGTTGCTTGTCTAGGCTGGTTTACTCACTTTAGTTGTATCAAGGACAACAGGAAGGTACATCTGAGCAAAAAGTGGAAAATAAATTTCAACACTGACCTACGCTCTTCACAACCTGAGTTAACATCTCCAGGAAGAAGTTCTCTCTCTGTTCTTTTAGATCATCATTTTAGACCTTTGTAAGTACTGCAAACATTGAGGTAAAAAAACACTTTTCTCCATCATCCCTCATCTTTATTACAAAAGACAAAGCGTCCACAGATGCTTTATCCCAGAACCAGGGCTTCTTACTTATCCCATACACACATAACACATTATGTTGTTTTTTTGCTAGACGGCCATTGGGCTGCACTCTTCTACACTAGCCTGTGCCTTCTCATGACATCCTCCATGATGACCTCATACCCATGCAGGAGGCTTTATTTATTGATCTAAGTGGTGGCTTATTCAGCTACGAAACCCAAAGCTCAAGAGCTCTTTGAGAAATTGTGTCATTCCTTTTTCAGTTTAAAGGAACACAATTCCGAAAACATCCCATTTAAAGCAAAAGTCAGCTTCAGCAATATGACTATTGGAAAGTAGTACGAACTTTATTGTAATACAAATATTAACTTTGAAAAATGTTGGCATCTGACCACAAAGCAACTGGAGGAATGTACGTAGGCACCATGATCAAATATGAGCTTCGCCAAAATACAATCTTCTGATATTCATATTGCTTGCCTCAGATCTAGACTACAGCCCAGATGGTAAAGAGTTTGTGAAGTTAATGTTGGCTAATATTGTGCTCTGCCTCCATGACACCAAGCACTTTCCTGTGCATCACTACTTGTCTCAGAGAGGTGTGAACCCCTGTCTATCAGATGCTGCCTGTGTTTAGTGTGCAACATGCTTGCTGGTCAGAATTTGCTTTCTTTGTCTGCAAACCCTTTGAAGTTCTTCCAAAAAAATGTACATTTTACCTGCTCTATGTAGGAGATCCTGATTTTAAGAAAGTCATAGATAAGCATACTGTATATCTTTATTGAGAATACAGTAAGCAGACAGCATCTTCAAAGCAAAACAGTAAGTCACAAATCATGACTTCATAAAAAACAGTTGCCATATAAGTTGCAACATGACTACATTCTGCCTTCTTTCTTGTTGAGAAGGACATGCCGAGATGTACGCACCCTGCCTTCCGGATCCAACATGAGGAATGCAAAATGTCATACTTTACCAAATCTGCAACCAGCATCACACTGCTACAGTGTATTCTTTATATCCTGGGAAAGGGAATAGGTCATTAGAGAGAAACAGAAACACTGGCTATTAACAAACTGTCCGCCTGATTGCACAATTGGGCTTAATCTGTACTGTTGGAATGTTGATAACTGAAAACAAGAGAAGGCTTGTAGTCTGGCTATAGTGTTGACCTGGGAAGCTTAACTTCTGATATTATATCTGATATACCTCTTAACACTCTCTGTATTTCCTACTTCATATACGGCTATGGAATTGAATATTTATTTTCAGCTGTAATGTCATTAAAGAGGATATGGTAACTGTGAATAACACTCTGAGTTACTATATATTGTTTTTTAAATAGAGCTATCTTCAATGTTAAACACATACTTTTCTGAGGTTCTGTTTGCTTCCATATAGAAGGTTGATAGTTATAAGAAGAAAAGCATTCATTAATAGAAGATAGGTTCCTTTACCCTTGGTAATCATATATTTCTCTTGGTTATATGTCGGAACCACGGGTGCGTCAAGCATCCGTGGCTCAACAACGAGGCCGGAACAACGACCTCGTTCTAACCACTAATGCCTTTACCACGAATGCGTTTACAACGATTTTACCATTGTAAACGCATTCCTGGTAAAGGCATTAGCGATCAGCATGCACGGTTCCAGCATGCTTCCCCCCTAGCCCCCACCCCCAAAAATTACCGCGACCCCCCATCCCCACAACTACTCCAACCCCCACCCCCAAAATTACCAGAACTCCCTAAAACCTAAACCACCCCAACCCCCAACCCACCCCTTAAACCTAAACCATGAATTAAACCCTAATCACCCCCAGCCCCCTACCACACCCCAAAAACTAAAAATACCCAGAGTCCCCACCCTGCCCCTAAAACCTAAACAGCCCAACCCCCAACCCACCCCTTAAACCTAAACCCTGCCCCCTCCCCCTCCCTAAACCCTCATCACCCGAGACCCCACCCCGCCCACCCGCCCAAAAAAACAGCCCCAGTGCCAGCCCAACTTACCTCCTCCTTCACCGCGTTGACTCAGACTCCCTTCTTCTGTACCTTAACCACACATGTACGTGGTTCAGACATGCATGGTTAAGGTACAAAAACCAGGAAGTCGTGGAAAACGAAAGCGTTGTTTCGCTTTCGTTTTTCATGACTTCGTGGTTTCGGAGTCGTTGTTCAGGGTGTTTCCCATTTCTCTTATCAATGTGCCAACATAATCCCAAAGGCTTCAATTATGAGAGCATGGTGTTAGTTATTGGATCTTAATTAAAACAGAAAACTACTTGTGAAAATAAAGTGCAAGTCAATGTCCATGCGCGTGTGCTGCGAGAATAATTATTCAATGATTCCTTTCATTTACTTTTCTGAGTAACAGGTCACAAGATTCTAACTTCCAGCAGCAAGTCCTAACTGCAGCAAGTATGCATTATAATTGCCTAGCAAAGAAACTAACAAGGAATTTATACTTTAGGCATTGAAGATGGCTACCACGTTGACATGTTTTGGGAAAGTCCCAGGGCTCCTGGAGATATGTGGCCCATTTTGCTCTGTACTGCAGTGATTATTGTACCATAACCCTCTGAGGCATGCCCAGATGGTCCCCACACTGCACACATTTCTATATTCTTCTTCTACTAATAGGCACTCTCTGGAGTTTTGCTGTAGTGCATTGCAAGGGTTCGAAGTGCAGAGTTAAGTTCACTTGAATGGCATCTTGGCAGGCATAGAGATAAAGAAATTTCAACAGCCTAACGACGAACAGAACAACCTCAGAAGAACAACTGGTAATCTCGATTCTGGGATGAAGGAGCTGTGAAAAAGCTGATAACATTAGAGGGGAATTGTTTATAGGTACACTGTAAGACTCCATGTCTTTCTTAGAATGGTGATTTTCTACCCAGTGTGGAAGAAATCTACATTTTTCCTCAGGACTCACAGGCTATAACCATGCATTTCCAATGACTTGCAGAAACATTTGCAGAAGCACAAGAATTTTTTTTGTAAAAGTAGTTCTTCAAGGTGGGAGAGGAGACCAGTTCAATGCCTCTGGAAGATCTTGCAAGCTGTAGCCTAGAAAAAACCTTTGGATGCTATAGTCTCAAGTAGCTTATGCAACAAATTTACATCAATCAATTACAGCCATCTGAAAAAATTATCTCATCTATCGCACCAAAATCACCAGAAAACCACTCAAAAGGGGTATTGGAAGAAAGTGATCAACTGATAAGAGGACCCGAGTACCCCCATTTCTCTCCTTGGTGATCAAAGGCAATGCAGGGTAACTAAGGTTGTCTTAACTGGAAAGGTGGCTAAAAACCAAAGCCTCAAATCACACGTCACATTTTTGTTTGCAAAAACTAGAAACTGAGGACTTTTTCGAAACAATACATTAAAAAATTAGCAACTTACAGTCTTTTCCCTAAACTATTAAGAAAGGAGAATGAGGCATCACCAATGGAGAAGCAAGGTGAAGGACCTCCAAGTAATATCCAGGAGTAGGTGCAGTCAGCAGCTGCTCATCAATTCATTTAACTGACGCTGATTTGCATCTTGGGAAGGGGTGTAAATGACAGAAATTATACCCTGTTTCAAGGGTCAACCAGATGCCCCCTCTTCCACTTAATCACAATTCATTTCCATCAGAGGATTGCTTCAGTAGAATTATACACAAAGTGGGTATCATTTCTTCTTACCTACACCAATCCCCTTATGGAAGCACATGAAACACTTTCTATCATGCACAAATAAACAAGAAGGTATGAGGACTTTGCTCTCTGCGTTTCACTTAGTCAGCCCTCTGGTTGTTGGCCATAGATATAGCTGTTGCACATATTAAAGATTAGGATGAGTTTTCAGAACCAGATATTAGGTTCTTAGGCCAAGATTTGCTAACAATTATACACAGGTGCTCTTGAAATACAAAGCTTTGAGCAACTTTTTCAGGTAAACGTTTTTCTACGTGGAGAGTTGAGGTGAGTGCAGCACTGAATGAATTTCAGCTGTCATTCATAGCACTTAGAATGAAAGGAAAGTTACTGAAAGAGTTTTAGTAGTCATTGGCTAAACAGTTTCCTAATGCAGTGCTGGTCTACATATTGCACCATTGTGGCATTCGTCAGAGCTCACTCCTGGTAGTATAAACTAAAATTGGACTACAGTACAGTGCTTGTGATGGTCAGCTGCCAAGCTTTGGCCATGTGGAATGTTAACCATGTCACACTCAGTGGATGAGATAAGGGGGGGGGCATTACGCAGCTGTTGAGCTGGTCCTCCCACCATGGACATGTTCACAATTGTGTGGTAATAAACTGTGGTGTACAAACTCCAATATACCAAGGTAGTGAAGAAACATAAGCTTATTCTGTGACTCCCCAGAGTGGCATCCACCTCATCCAACTCCTGTTTACTTGAACAACAATAATTCCAATGTTCCATATTATACATTCCACTACGGAATATTAGCAAAGCACAAATATAAAATATGTGTTTTTTTATAATAATGATAAAGAAACAACAAATGTATAATAACAATGAAACAATTAAATACTCAAATCCATTATATAAATACTATCCTACTAACATTACCTTGAACACATGAAAAATATACATATACACATACTATGCAGTGTTAAATAGACTGTATGACATAACCACTCTATA
Organism: Pleurodeles waltl; assembly: GCF_031143425.1. Classification (NCBI taxonomy): domain Eukaryota; kingdom Metazoa; phylum Chordata; class Amphibia; order Caudata; family Salamandridae; genus Pleurodeles; species Pleurodeles waltl. The sequence continues at coordinate 251,777,749 of NC_090449.1, read as the reverse complement.
CTTTACACACAAACTCTTCATACTTTCCCACGAATTTTACTTCTCTTTTCCTTCTGCATTTCATGTGCGCACCCACATCAGAAACATCGGAAAGTCTTGCCTTTTTTATTCTCCTAATTTCGTTTACCCATCCAAACTAAGAGAACTTTCATCCATTTTCTTGTCCTTATTCTCACTTACCTTTACCAATCTACTCTCATTCCATCTGGACCCATCACACAACTCAATATAATGTCTTCCTATTCTGTTAATGACTCTAGCTTCAGAATATAGTGACCTTCATTTTCTTACATATCCTGGCCATCTGACTTTAACCATCAGACCACATGAAATGTCAAACTCCTTGGCTCTACATATTTCATCAAAGTACTTTTTATATATAACAATTGCTTTTCATTTACTCCCTTCTTACTTCAATAAATACATGTTCTACATTCTGCCAAATAAAGACAGCCAACTTGGGTTTCCTCTTCCTCAACAATTCAAACTGAGACAGTCCTGTGGTACAATGTATACTGGTTCTATATGCCACAACATCTGATTTACATGCTGAACTACTTGCGTACCATTGGCCACAGCCATTTGAATGCTATTCTTCACAATCATATTCACCCTTTCTACAAGACTGTTTGCCCTGGGATTGTACTATGTAGTTTTACAATAGGGAATATTTATTTGGCTTAAATAGACTTCCACATCATGAGAACAAAACTGGGAACCTTTGTCTGATACCACTTCTGGATAAACTTCGTTAATAAACAGTTTCTCCATAGATTGCAATATTGATTTACTTATCACTGTCCCCATAAATTCAGTCACAAACCATTTGGAATAATAATCCACCATGACCAAAAACAAATGTATTGCGGTGACCAATAATATTGGTGGGACCCATAATATCCATAGCCTAGTTCACCCATGGTCTAACTGGATAACTGACAGGTTGAAGAGGTTGCATATTGGATTTCTAAATCTTGTCACTATGATCATTCTTTAATAACTTCTTTAACCTCCATGTCATCGCCTGGCCACCAAAACAGTTCCCTCAATCTGCTTTTGGTCTTATTTCTTCCTAGATGACCTTGATGACCACAGTCATTCTACAATCTTTTTCCTCAGTACAGCAGGAGAAATAAGTTTACCGCCTCTTCTTACATTCCACTCATCTGCACTCAATTGATTCCTGACCTGTGCGTATTCTTTTATGCTCACCATATTGGTAGACCAACCTTCTTTAATGCATTTGTTTAAATTTAATAAAACTGTGTCACTTTTTACAGCATCCAACCCTTCTTTAGTGATAATGGACTTTTTTTCAAAACTCTCCACAGCTGCAACCCAACCAAATTCCTGTAAATCATCATCTGAAATCTATGTGCTTCCGACAAGACTTTGTTCCTGGATGCAGCTTCTGCTGAAACAGACCTTGAACCTAGTACATATTACATAACACAATTATACACCTCTAAGTTTGCTACCCATCTAGCAATCCTCTGTGGCATAATGAAAGATCCCTTTGTAGAAAATGCATTGATTAAAGCCTTATGATCGGGTCTGACTATGCCCCATACCTAAGTACTACAAGCCGTGGCAGCCCAAAAAACACTAAAGCCTCACTTTCAATCATAAAATAACATTGTTCTGCTTCTGATACTGGGCATGAGACATATGCTATCACAACTTCTTTTCCATTTTGTATTTGTGCCAGAACCGCTCCTAAGCCATATGCACTTGCATCAGTAGAAATCAGAGTCTTCCAGTCTGTATTAAAACTACTCAAATGAGGTGAATTGGCAATTTGTAATTTGATAGTGTCAAACTCCCTTTGACACACTACGGACCACTCAGATTTACTGGATTTCTTAAGTGAGCCCCTCATACAATTAGGAGCCTATTTACAGATTTGTAGAGCAGGGCAACGAAGCAAGCTGCCTTGTTGTGCCGGCCTGCGTCACAGGGAAAGGGCAGGAATGTACCGTATCTATGGCATACTGCACATTCCTGTCCTTTGCCCCTGCCCTGACGCTATTTTGGCACCCTAGCACCAATGTAGGCACTTTTGCACCATGTGGCAAGGGTGCCTGCGTTGCTTGTTGGATTATTTTTGTGTAGGAAGGAACACCTTCCTACACAAAAACAATCCTGGAAGGCTTTTAACTTTTTCTATGTGTGCTGCAGAATGCAGCACACATAAAAAGTGGAAAATATGAGGAGAAATAGTGATATCTGTCCTTGTTGTTCCTCCCCTGGAGAGGCATATGGTTTTGGTGCATCCCCAATTTTACAATGTATCGTTATTCTGGGGATGTGTCAGTATCCATGGGTGCTGTGTAGGAACACCCACCGCAATGTCCATGGAATGCCTCCTTAGTACAGAGTAAAGCAATGCAGCGATTTGTGTTGCCATGCCTTACTCCATATTTATGAGGCCACTTAAAACCACGCAAAGTAGTTTTGTGTGGCCTTATAAATATGAGTTTGTGGTTTGCACTGCCATTGCATCACAAAAAGTGAGGCAACAGTAGTGCAAGGTCCTCATAAATATAGCCCTTAGTCTCATCAGCAACATTTCTCACAACCTTGCAATAAAATTCAATTACCCCCATAAATGATTTAAAATCTTCTTTATTATATGGTACCACAGTTTTGATAATGCTACTTACCAACTTCTTGCGAGGTTTAACACCATTGCATTCAATAGTACGACCTAAATAAGTCACACTACTGACCATTAACCTGCATTTCTCTGTTTTTACTGTAAGACCGCTACGCCTCAATTTTTCCGGAAAATTTTTTAACTTGATATCATGATCTTTTTCATCATTTCCACATATTAGGATATTGTCTTGATAATAACTTAAACCACTCATGTCCCCAAACTTTTTCTGCATTAGCCTTTGAAATACCAATGATGTGGAATATCAGTCCAAAGGGCATATGTTTAAATCGATATGCCCCAAAAGGTGTGGTAAACAATGCCAGATGCCTAGAGTTAGTATGCAATGCGATTTGATGGTAGGCAGACGATGAGTCTATCGCTGAAAACTATTTGTGTCTCCAATGGTATTTTCATTTATATTAGGAAATGGATGTCTATCAACCCATATCCGATTGCTTAAATCCTGTAAATCAATACATTTTCTATTAGACAGATCCAATTTGCGCACCAGTACATTAGGGGCCATAAACCTTTCAATTTGTCAGTAAGTACGTCTCGAAATGCTTGTACAATATTTTCTTCCTGCATGGTAGCATTCTACAACACACATATAAACAGCAAAATGCCAATAATGATTGTTTATGTGTAGGAAGAAACACTTTCCTGCACATAAAAAATCATAAAATAATGATAATTTGCTACTTGCAAAATACAGCACACATAGAAGTAACAAATAACTATTATGATTGTTTATGTGCAGGAAGGTGTACATAAACAATCATTCCCTGCAATGCGGGCACCCTCACATTATAGTGCAAGGGTGCCTGCGTTGGTGTAAGACAGATAAATTTAGTGCCAGAGCTAAGGAAAACACAGGGCTGTGCTGTATTGTCATACATATGGTGCATCCCTGCGTTTCTGAAGTGATGCAGTGGTGTGCTGACAAATTTGGCGCCGCGCCGTGCCATTTTGTTGTAAATGAGGCCCTAAGAATTAAAATGGATCCTCTGTGGCCACACCTTTTCCAGAGTCTCTCATTATTCAACCTAATTACCATCACTGACTGGAAGAGTTATGAATTGAAATGTCATCCAAAATTAGAGGCGTAATGGCTGTCTGCCTCTCAATAACATCTTCATTTTTAGAATTTCCTGCATCTTCTCATTTAAAGGTTTGCAGTACGACATGGTGTTGCAAGGTTTTGAAAATACTTCTACTACTCTGAGTCTGACAGTACAGCATATTAGACAAGTTTTGCAATGGAGTCTGGCCAAGGACTCACTTAGGGAGGTCAAATACTGCAATGGACTCTCACTCGCTGAAAACAATACTTCCTTGGTTTTAGTCTGCCACCTACAAAAGCTTTTGACAAGAGTTATGAGAACACAAATTTAGAATCAGAATATCAAAATATAAAAAATTCTAAAGCATAGACATGTTTCTTGTAGACATCGTAGAGGGAGGTGGTCTGTTGAAAGTAGTTACGTGCCATAGGGTTATAAATGCAGAAATATTTCTTCTGTGTGAAGATAAGGAAATGTTAACTGTCATAAGGATGGTGCAGGCTCTCTTCACAAAACCAGTGACAGACGCATGAATCTTTCAGTAGAGTTCAAAGACAAACACCTGCATTCACAGTTTTCACCCTCTCTAGTTGGAGGTCAGGGGAAAGATGTAGATCATTTGAGATGTGATGCACAGAGTCAGCAGCAAGAAGGACAGGCTGGTAGGACTGGAAAAAAGGATCTGCTTTCAGTGTCCATGTTTACATATTTTGTCATTTGAACAATCCATGTGATACTCAATCTTTCTTCTTACATAAGCATTCCACCAGGCCATGACAATAAGTAAATTAAAAAAGAAGGAAGAGAGGTAGAACAGAGTGTAACTGAAGCACCTGCTCTGAATTTCTGGCTATGAAGCCAATATCACGTGAATGGGACTGATTAGCATACGTTATGCACCATGGCATCACGGGAAGTGATATCTAAGGAAATGGCATCACATCCCTATCATGTCCCTGGCATTAATGGGAGTGAGTCCGTTTTTCAGTCTTCAACATTTTGTATTTTATACAGTTCCCAAGAGAATATTCAGTTTAGTCATTTTGTTTATGCATCTCACACACGTTTTTTCTTTAGTACCACTTTCATGTTAGTTCCTAGCATTCGAAAACTTCAAACGTGAATTAAGCATTCATTGTTGAAAATTGGGTATGTCAGACCCCCCAGGATTTCGCCATTTTGTGAATCATGTAATTACTGCAAAATCATGCTTACAATTTCAAGTCTAGGGCCTGCAAATGTTTTTTAAAAAAAGAACTTGTTCAGTATGGCTTTGGAATTTTCTTTTTGATTTGCTAGCTCTGCATACAGCCCATTACGACTTGCCTCTACGTGACCTAAAGCAAGTAGAGCAGCGTCTCTTTTTGCTGCCCGCTGACCCAAAGACATCTGTCCAATCATTTCAGGCATGTTTATATGTTAACACTGACGTCTACACTCCTGCTTCTCAGGCCTCCTTAGTTCCTTAAAACTGCTGAATGTCCATAAGACAGCACAGCTTTTCACCTGCTGTGTGCCGTGCTGTCTTTTAGTTGTGCAAATAATTCGCCATTAAAAGATTGCCACAACAGTGGGGAGAATTAGGATGCCTCCTGTTTAGTAAATATGATAGTGTGGTTGTTTCCAATGACTGCCTGTATTGCAGCTCCTGAAGGATATCAAAAACTACGAGAACTATGATCCTGAGTGTCATGGGGTGGAATCTGGTTAAAAGACACAGGGAAAAAAAAACATTTTATCACTATTTAATTTATATGGAATGCCATCTGGTAGCTGCATATATATAAAGAAGCAACAAACCCTCTAATAGAAAACAAAAAGTCTCGAAGAGACAGTGCATGCACTGTATAGGCGAAATCCAAAAACACATTGTTTCAGATGGCAACACTCTGACAAGATGGCTTTTTGCTTATACATTTTTGATTACAAAAACGTCCTATTGGAAGTGCATACTGGTCAGGTACAGTTGTAGCATTAGTATTTCCCGAGTCCACCATCATTCTAAAATGCAACCAACAGCTGTCACTTCTACACAGTTCACCATCCTTTTCTTTTTTTAATAAAATGTGATCACCTGTACTATATATATACATACACAGCTTAATGTCCAACACAAGATAAATGTTTGTACGATTATTGAATGCCACTGAAGTATGATGCTGCATTGTTACTGCAAAATATGCAAACGTGCACCACAATTTTTTGTCCCACAAAAGTTCCTAATCCATACCACAATATCCTGTAGCGGGTCCGGTATGTGTTAAAAGCTCAGATCCTGGCATGGTCAACCCATCCTTTCATCATTCTATGGTGAGTGAATTAAATACTGGGGTAGGTTGAGTTATAATAGATATCTTCAGAAATGTTCTGCGTCAAGTGTTATGCATTAGATTCTTAGGACAACATCTGCTAAAACTGTACACAGGTGCTCCTGTCTACATATTGTTATTGTGAAAGAATGAGTTATTCTCTTCACCATGACAATGTGAAAGTTTAATGTGTTTGTTCCCACTGGCATGTTGTTAGTTTAATTAAAGCTCAAAGACTCATCTGTCATCTGGGGCTCAATACAAGGCTCAGAGGGGAAATGGTGAGCAGCTCCTTTTTGAAAATTAAAAGCTTCAAAGTAACCTAGCAATATTGCATAGTGAACATCTAATAAAAATGACATGTTTACAAAGATAACTGCTTCAAGGCCTTTGCCTTACATAAAATAAGTGCTCTGCGGTGAGGTCAAAAACCACACTGTCAAGCCATATTGAAAGTGTTTGTTACAATGAATAAGCATGCTAACAGCCATGGTGGACAGGCCCATTCAGAAGAAGTTTTGATCAGTCTTTTAGTGGAGGTATGGCCTGGAGGAAAAAGTAACTTGGACTTTAAAGAAAATATTTAGTTGAGCTCACCTAAGCAAGCTGCAGGAAGTGTCCGAATTCCATCTCATAGCTTTAGAGGCTCTCTCAGTGAAGGCATCCTAATATCAGGGAAAAGCTCTGGGTGAAAGAAATTACCCTCAGGACCAAAGCAGGATACGTGCCTTCTAATCCTCCTCAGTGAATTTTTCCAGTTGCTTACTAAATGGACGGCTCTAGAGAGCAATGCTCTCTATAACCGAAGAACTATACACTTAGGTGGTCATTACGACTCTGGCAGCCGGCAGAACACTGGCGGTAATACCGCCAACAGGCTGGCGTTGTTACGCCAGTGTATTATGACCGTGGCGCATTAGCCACGGCCACAGCGCCGGCCCCTCCACTATACTGCCATACTGGAAAGTCTGGCAGTAATGGGGACTTGGGGTGCCCCTGGAGGCCCCTGCACTGCCCATGCACTTGGCATGGGCAGTGCAGGGGCCCACAGGCACAGCCCCATCATGCATTTTACTGCCTGAATTTCAGGCAGTGAAATGCGCGCCGGGTGCTGCTGCACCAGCTGCACATTAACATTGCCGCTGGCTCTATTATGAGCCGGCTTCAATGTTGTGACTTTTCCACTGGGCCAGCAGACGGAAACGCTTTTTCCGTCCGCTGGCCCAGCGGAAGAGTCATAATAGGGGGCCAGCCATACCACCAGCACTGGTGGTATGTTGGCTCCCGCGGCTTTGGCGGTCTTTTGCAAAGACCGCCGTAGTTGTAATGAGGGACTTAGGGGCATATTTATACTCCGTTTGCGCCGAATTAGCGTTGTTTTTTTTTACGCAAATTCGGCGCAAAACTAACGCCATATTTATACTTTGGCGTTAGACGCGTCTAGCGCCAAAGTATGGGCAAATAGCGTAATTTTTTTGCGTGAACGCCTTCCTTGCGTTAATGAGATGCAAGGAAGGCGTTCCCGTCTAAAAAAATGACGGCGACGCAAATGCGTCGTGTTTATACTCCCGGGCAAAAATCACGCCCGGGAGTGGTCGGGTCAAAAAACCCCGCATTTGCGCCACTTTTTAACGCCTGGGTCAGGGTAGGCGTTAAGGGGCCTGTGGGCTCAAAATGAGCCCACAGGTGCCCTCCCATGCCCCCAGGGACCCCCCCTGCCACCCTTGCCCACCCCAGGAGGACACCCAAGGCTGGAGGGACCCACCCCAGGGACATTCAGGTAAGTTCAGGTAAGTATAATTTTTTTTTTATTTATATTTATTTTTTTGGCATAGGGGGGCCTGATTTGTGCCCCCCTACATGCCACAATGCCCAATGACCATGCCCAGGGGACATAAGTCCCCTGGGGATGGCCATTGGGCAAGGGGGCATGACTCCTGTCTTTACTAAGACAGGAGTCATGTAAATGGCGTCTGGGCATCGTTAAAAATGGCGCAAATCGGGTTAAGACGATTTTTTAGCGTCAACCTGACTTGCGCCATTTTGTAGACGCCCTAACGCCATTTTTCCCAACGCCGGCGCTGCCTGGTGTACGTGGTTTTTTTCCACGCACACCAGGCAGCGCCGGTCTGCTTGCGCCGGCTAACGCCATTCAATAAATACGGCGCCCGCATGGCGCTTCAGAATGGCGTTAGCCGGCGCAAAATATTTTGACGCTAAACTGCGTTAGCGCAGTTTAGCGTCAAAAAGTATAAATACGGGCCTTAGTGCCTGAAGAGGGCTCTGGGGCCTCAGGTCAGCTCAAAAATAGCTTCTTTTTTTCCCACCTGCCTCCTTTCTCATGCACCATTTTTTATCTTTCCTCTCAATATCAACTTATAATATTGTTTTGATACATTCTGGGCTTCCTCTACTCAGAACCACCGTAGTAAAATTTCTAACCCCAAGACGCAAGGACTCAGTCAGTGCACCAGTACGAATCAGAAATCCAACTGGATGCCATCTTATGCACGACCTGCTGAGGAATACTATGCAGGAAGTGTTTCTGGTAATAATCGCTGGTCTTGAAATAGTAGAATGTTTTATTTTTTGGCAAATGGTACATTGCCGTACATAGTTTTTAGTTTCTTTAAGAGATATGGCCACCAGTATATTTTCGGTAGCATTGCTACATAGTCACTAATGCTAGCATGGGTATCATGAGCTACTTTAATTAGATCTAATTTAACCTGCTCATTAGGAATATGTTTAACTCCTCTTCTGGTTAAACGCACCACTGCCGTGTTATCTTGAGGGAGAGTGAAGGAGTATTTACAGGGAAAGCTGTCTGGGGGCTGTTTACCTTTAGCTGTTGTTGGAATCACTGAAAAAATGTTTCTGTTGATTTTGGTTTGAGATCTGGTTATCTCAGATGTTCTGGAAGTATGAATTGCTGCCTTTGCAGCTAGTTCGACTGCACAGTTCCCTTTAGCATACATTTCTTCTCTTTTATGGGAGATGATGTGTTTAACATACATCAAAGAACCCTTTTCCTGTAAGATTGCCACTTTTCCACAGAGCTGCTTATTTGTTATTGATTTCCCTTTTGAATCTCTGAACTGTTCAGACTCCTATGTGCTAAATCAACATTGCATCCCTGCACACGGAAGGATGGATTTGACATTACTAATGTGTGTAGGAAAGTACCATCTTGCCTGGCATGTTACCCCCATATTTCACTGTATATATGTTGTTTTAGTCTATGTGTCACTGGGACCCTGCCAGGCAGGGCCCCAGTGCTCATAAGTATGTGCCCTGTATGTGTTCCCTGTGTGATGCCTAACTGTCTCACTGAGGCTCTGCTAACCAGAACCTCAGTGGTTATGCTCTCTCTGCTTTCCAAATTTGTCACTAACAGGCTAGTGACTAAATTTACCAATTCACATTGGCATACTGGTACACCCATATAATTCCCTAGTATATGGAACTGAGGTACCCAGGGTATTGGGGTTCCAGGAGATCCCTATTGGCTGCAGCATTTCTTTTGCCACCCATAGGCAGCTCCGACAATTCTTACACAGGCCTGCCAGTGCAGCCTGAGTGAAATAACGCCCATGTTATTTCACAGCCATTTACCACTGCACTTAAGTAACTTATAAGTCACCTATATGTCTAACCTTCACCTGGTGAAGGTTGGGTGCAAAATTACATAGTGTGTGGGCACCCTGGCACTAGCCAAGGTGCCCCCACATCATTCAGGGCAAATTCCCCGGACTTTGTGAGTGCGGGGACACCATTACACGCGTGCACTGTACATAGGTCACTACCTATGTACAGCGTCACAATGGTAACTCCGAACATGGCCATGTAACATGTCTAAGATCATGGAATTGTCCCCCCAATGCCATTCTGGCATTGGGGGGACAATTCCATGATCCCCCGGGTCTCTAGCACAGAACCCAGGTACTGCCAAACTGCCTTTCCGTGGTCTCCACTGCAGCTGCTGCCAACCCCTCAGACAGGTTTCTGTCCTCCTGGGTCCAGGCAGCCCTGGCCCAGGAAGGCAGAACAAAGGACTTCCTCTGAGAGAGGGTTTAACACCCTCTCCATTTGGAAATAGGTGTGAAGGCTGGGGAGGAGTAGCCTCCCCCAGCCTCTGGAAATGCTTTGATGGGCACAGATGGTGCCCATCTCTGCATAAGCCAGTCTACACCGGTTCAGGGATCCCCCAGCCCTGCTCTGGCGCGAAACTGGACAAAGGAAAGGGGAGTGACCACTCCCCTGACCTGCACCTCCCAGGGGAGGTGCCCAGAGCTCCTCCAGTGTGTCCCAGAACTCTTGTCATCTTGGAAACAGGTGTCTGTGGCACAATGGATTGCTCTGAGTGGCCAGTGCCAGCAGGTGACGTCAGAGGCTCCTTCTGATAGGCTCTTACCTCTCTTGGTAGCCAATCCTCCTTCCTAGGTAGCCAAACCTCCTTTTCTGGCTATTTAGGGTCTCTGCTTTGGGGATCTCACCAGATAACGAATGCAAGAGCTCACCAGAGTTCCTCTGCATCTCCCTCTGCACCTTCTGCCAAAGGATCGACCGCTGACTGCTCAGGACGCCTGCAAAACCGCAACAAAGTAGCAAGACGACTACTAGCAACCTTGTATCGCTTCATCCTGCCGGCTTTCTTGACTGTTTCCAGGTGGTGCATGCTTTGGGGGTAGCCTGCCTCCTTTCTGCACCAGGAGCTCTGAAGAAATCTCCCGTGGGTCGACGGAATCTTCCCCCTGCAACCGCAGGCAACAAAAGACTGCATCACCGGTCCTCTGGGTCCCCTCTCAGCACGACGAGCGTGGTCCCTGGAACTCAGCAACTCTGTCCAAGTGACTCCCACAGTCCAGTGACTCTTCAGTCCAAGTTTGGTGGAGGTAAGTCCTTGCCTCCCCACGCTAGACTGCATTGCTGGGTACCACGTGATTTGCAGCTGCTCCGGCTCCTGTGCACTCTTCCAGGATATCCTTTGTGTGCAGCCAAGCCTGGGTCCCCGAAACTCTAACCTGAAGTGCACAACCTTCTGAGTTGTCCTCCGGTGTCGTGGGACTCCCTTTTGTGTCTTCGGGTGGACTCTGGTTCACTTTTCTTCTAAGTGCCTGTTCAGGTACTTCTGCGGGTGCTGCCTGCTTCTGTGAGGGCTCCTTGACTTGCTGGTTGCCCCCTCTGTCTCCTCATCCAAGTGACGACATCCTGGTCCCTCCTGGGCCACAGCAGCATCCAAAAACCCTAACCGCGACCCTTGCAGCTAGCAAGGCTTGTTTGTGGTATTTCTGCGTGGGAACACCTCTGCAAGCTTTTTCACGACGTGGGACATCCATCCTCCAAAGGGGAAGTTCCTAGTCCTCTTCGTTCTTGCAGAACACCAAGCTTTTTCCAACAGGTGGCAGCTTCCTTGCACCCTCAGCTGGCATTTCCTGGGCTCCTGCTCACTCTCGACACTGTCGCGACTCTTGGACTTGGTCCCCTTGTCTTACAGGTACTCAAGTCCGGAAATCCACTGTTGTTGTATTGCTGGTGTTTGTTCTTCCTGCAGAATCCCCCTATCACGACTTCTGTGCTCTCTGGGGGTAGTAGGTGCAATTTACACCTACCTTTCAGGGTCTTGGGGTGGGCTATTTTTCTAACCCTCACTGTTTTCTTACAGTCCCAGCGACCCTCTACAAGCTCACATAGGTTTGGGATCCATTCGTGGTTCGCATTCCACTTTTGGAGTATATGGTTTGTGTTGCCCCTATACCTATGTGCTCCTATTGCAATCTACTGTAACTTTAAATTGCTTGCATGACTTCCTTTTGCTATTATCTGCATAATTTTGATTTGTGTACATATATCTTGTGTATATAACTTATCCTCATACTGAGGGTACTCACTGAGATACTTTTGGCATATTGTCATAAAAATAAAGTACCTTTATTTTTACTACTTCTGTGTATTGTGTTTTCTTATGATATTGTGCATATGACACCAGTGGTATAGTAGGAGCTTTACATGTATCCTAGTTCAGCCTCAGCTGCTTTGCCATAGCTACCTTCTATCAGCCTAAGCTGCTAGAAACACCTCTTCTACACTAATAAGGGATAACTGGATCTGGCACAAGGTGTAAGTACGTCTGGTACCCACTACAAGCCAGGCGAGCCTCCTACATTGGTTGTGCAGCGGTGGGATAAGTACTTGTAACTACTTACCACTTTGTCATTGTGTACTTTTCATAAGAGAATAATATACAAAGCATGTTCAGTGTATGTACACCTAACCAAAAAGCTTTGCTTTTCTCCTCTTACACTTTCTACTAAGTGCTGAAAAGTACTCTAAAACTTCTAAAAAGTTTCAAAAAGTTTTAAAAAGTTTTTTTTGCTCTATTCTTTAAATGTTCTGAAACTTTTTCTTTCTTCTCACTGTCTCTAAACCTTCTTCTATCATGTCTGATGTAGGGGCTGCTCTTAAAATGGTCAATACTACCTATGACAATTTAAATTTCAAGAGCCTAAGGAGTCTCTGCTTAGATAGAGGTTCAGTGATAGGAAAGAACCCTACAAGAGAATTTCTATATAACATGCTCATTGTGAATGATGAGTCCCAAGCAGGCACTTCAAATGAGAAGTTAATAGATGGCTCCCATTCTGACTCAGGGGGACTCCTTGAGGGAGGTGGGGAGGGTTCTGTTCCAAATCTGCCCCTTAGCAGACCACCTAACAATGCTGGTAGCAATAGGAGCTCCCATCATAGTAGGGATGTTTTTATTCCTGGAGGCCAGGTTGTTAGAGTCCAAGCAGTTAGGGACAGATCTCTCTCTGTTGTTTCCAATTTATCCTCTGTGTCCAAGCATTCCCAACCCACCCACCCTGAAGACAACATGTTAGAAAAGGAACTCAAAAAGTTGAGAGTGGAAGAGACCAGACTGAAGCTTAAACAGCAACAGCTGGCTCTAGACAGTGAATCCCTAGACCTGGAGAAGGAGAGACAGAGATTGGGGTTTGGACCCCATGGTGGCAGCAGCAGTATTCCTGATAGTAATCCTGTTAGAGAGCATGATTCCAGGAATCTGCACAAGATAGTCCCCCCTTACAAGGAGGGGGATGACATCAACAAGTGGTTTGCTGCACTTGAGAGGGTCTGTATGGTAGAGGGTGTTCAGTATAGGGAAAGATGCGGAAGACATTGTAACGCGAAGGGTTAATTAGCTTGAGCAGTGTAGATGAGTGTAATGCCTGTTGAAACCCCCTCCCAAACATCGTGGAAAAGTTCATGATATTATTTTCAAGCTTGTTTGTGTAGAAGACTCCGTCTCAACCTTGAGAACGAATGTACAGGGAGAAGATGGAATGAAAACAAAGGCTGGAGAAGGGCAGGGCAGCCAAGTACTGATAACATAGCTAGAAAATGCCAGAATGAGATAGAATCCAAGCTTCGAGTTATTTAAGCACTGAAGTGCGGGTGAGGGATTTGGAAGCTCGCAGATGGAATTGTGGAAGCTGCCATGGCCCAGCGCTGCCTCCCTGTTTTGCTGACCGTGATGCTTGAGGGGGAGAGAGGTCCAAGCAGGCGGTAGAGGGCTCCCTAGCATTTCGTGGACTAAGTTAAGTTCCACACAGGGATGAAAGGCCTTTATTTCTCTACTCTATTATTATGACTGATTATTTATGCTTGCACTGTGTTTATAACCTGAAGTATTCAGCTCGTTTATATTTTGCTTTCTAAACCTCGTAGTATGAACCTGCTACAGTAACTGAAACATGCATTTTGGTGTGCAGTAAATCAAAGCTTATCTGAAGTATTCAGTTTGTTTATATTTTGCCTCCTGAACATCGTAGTGAGAGCCTGCTGCAGTAATTGAAACATGCATTTTGGTGTGCAGTAAATTAAAGCTTATCTGAAGTATTTAACTCATTTATATTCTGCTTCCTAAATATCGTAGTGTGATGCATTTTGGTATACAGTTAATCAAAACTTATATCTGTCAATGAATTCTTTGTTTATATATATATATATATATATATACATAGATGCTCCTTGTAGTGTACTTATATATAAATAGATGCTTTTCATTGCTATTCTTACTCTACTATTGTTAATGTGCTAAATGCCTACATTTTACCTGCAATTCTAGTAAAGCTAAATTGTATTTATAATTGGCGTGTGGTCCTTCATTGAGCGTCCTTATTGACTTATACCGAACAGGTGACAACCAGCCACCTGGATAAGACACAAGGGGTCCCTCAAAGGCAGTGGGCTGCTATATTGTGGCTATCATCCAATGGAAAGGGGAGGGATAGGCTCCTTACTGTTAGAGAAAGTGATGCTAACAATTTTGCAGTTTTGAAGGATGCACTCTTGGATGGATTTGGCTTAACCACTGAACAATACAGGATTACGTTCAGAGACACCAGAAAAGAGTCCTCACAAGACTGGATAGACTTTGTTGACTGTTCAGTGAAGGCCTTGGAGGGGTTGTTACATGGCAGTAAAGTTTCTGACTATGAAAGCCTGTATAATCTTATACTGAGAGAGCATATTCTGAATAACTGTGTGTCTGATTTGTTACAGCAATATCTAGTGGACTCAGATCTGACCTCTCCCCAAGAATTGGGAAAGAAGGCAGACAAATGGGTCAGAACAAGAGTGAACAGAAAGGTTCATACAGGGGGTGACAAAGATGGCAAGAAGAAGGAAGTAAGTCTTCTGACAAGGGTGGGGACAAAAGTAAACATACTGAGTCTTCATCAGGCCCACAAAAATCCTCTGGTGGGGGTGGTGGGTCCAAATCCTCTTCAAATCAAGTTAAAAATCCTTGGTGTTATTTGTGTAAAGTCAAAGGCCATTGGACAACTGATGCCAGTTGTCCAAAGAAAAACACCAAACCTCCCACTACCACAACCCCTACTGCAAACTCTAGTGCCCCTAGTAATAGCAGTGGTGGTGGGAGCAAACCTACTAATAGCCAATCCAAGGGAGTAGCTGGGCTCACATTTGGTAATTTAGTTGGGGTTGGTCTTGTTAGGGAGACCACAGAGGCTGTCTTAGTCTCTGAAGGTGCCATTGATTTGGCCACCTTGGTTGCGTGTCCCCTTAATATGGATAAGTATAAGCAACTTCCCCTAATAAATGGTGTTGAGGTTCAGGCCTACAGGGACACAGGTGCCAGTGTTACCATGGTAATAGAGAAACTGGTACACCCTGAACAAAACCTACTTAGTCAGCAGTACCAAGTGACAGACGCTCATAACAACACTCTTAGCCACCCCATGGCTGTTGTGAATCTCAACTGGGGGGGGTTACTGGTCCAAAGAAAGTTGTGGTTGCCTCAGATTTACCTGTAGACTGTCTACTAGGGAACGATTTAGAGACATCAGCTTGGGCAGAAGTGGAGTTGGAGGCTCATGCAGCAATGCTGGGCATTCCTGGGCATATTTTTTCTTTGACAAGGGCTCAGGCCAAAAAGCAAAAAGGACAGGGTAACTTGGATCCTGGAACAATGGACCAAGTGCTCCCTAAAGCTAGGGGTAGCGAGGGTAAATCCCTACCCACTATCCCTCCCTCTACAGATGATTCTCCTTCTGAGGAAGAAGAATTTCCTCCCTGTGCAAAACCTTCACCAGGTGAGCTGGCAGCATACACTGCTGAGCTTTTGGGTGGAGGGGGGCCTGCCAGGGAAGAGCTGAGTGTGGCACAGCAATCCTGTCCCACATTAGAGGGTCTCAGACAGCAAGCTGTCAAACAGCAAAATGGGGATGTCAGTGACTCACATAGAGTTTACTGGGAGGACAACCTCTTGTACACAGAGGCAAGGGACCCAAAACCTGGAGCAGCCAGGAGGTCCCCTGCAGTACAGAGAGTTCCTCCTAACTCTGGCACATGACATTCCTTTGGCTGGGCATTTGGGCCAGATCAAAACATGGGAAAGGCTTGTCCCCCTGTTTCACTGGCCTAGAATGTCAGAGGACACAAAAGATTTCTGTAAGTCTTGTGTGACCTGCCAAGCCAGTGGCAAGACTGGTGGCACACCAAAGGCACCCCTTATTCCACAACCTGTGGCTGGGGTCCCCTTTGAAAGGGTAGGGGTTGACATAGTTGCCCCCCTTGACCCTCCCACTGCTTCAGGCAATAGGTTTATCTTGGTGGTTGTGGACCATGCCACAAGATATCCTGAAGCAATTCCTCTAAGGACCACTACAGCACCTGGAGTGGCAAAAGCCCTCCTAGGAATCTTTTCCAGGGTGGGTTTCCCAAAAGAGGTTGTATCAGACAGGGGTAGCAACTTTATGTCTGCATACTTGAAAGCTATGTGGAAGGAATGTGGTGTAACCTACAAATTCACCACACCTTATCATCCACAGACTAATGGACTGGTAGAGAGGTTTAATAAAACTCTCAAAGGAATGATAATGGGACTCCCTGAAAAACCCAGGAGGAGATGGGATGTCCTGTTACCTTGCCTCCTTTTTGCTTACAGGGAGGTACCCCAGAAAGGAGTGGCCTTCAGCCCCTTGGAACTCCTCTTTGGACACCCTGTAAGAGGTCCACTAACACTTGTGAAGGAGGGTTGGGAACAACCTTTAAAAGCTCCCATACAGGACATAGTGGACTATGTACTTGGCCTAAGATCCAGAATGGCTGAGTACATGAAAAAGGCCAGTAAAAACCTTCAGGCCAGCCAAGAGCTCCAGAAGCAATGGCATGACCAGAAGGCTGTTCTGATCCAGTACCAACCAGGACAGAAGGTGTGGGTATTGGAGCCTGTGGCCCCAATAGCACTCCAGGACAAATGGAGTGCACCCCATCTAATTGTTGAAAAAAGGGGGAGGTCACCTGCTTGGTTGACCTGGGCACTGCCAGGAGTCCCCTTAGGGTGATTCATGTCAACCGCCTAAAACCCTACTATGACAGGGCTGATCTCACCCTGCTCATGGCAACAGATGAAGGACAGGAAGAAGAGAGTGACCCTCTCCCTCATCTCTTCTCCTCCACTGAAGAGGATGCTCTAGTGGAGGGAGTAGTGTTAGCGGATTGTCTGACTGCAGAACAGAAAGACAACTGCATAAATCTCCTTGGACAGTTTTCTGAACTCATCTCAAATGTGCCTGGCACCACATCTTGGTGTGAACACACAATTGATACTGGAGACAGCTTGCCTGTCAAAAGTAAAATCTATAGGCAGCCTGACCATGTCAGGGACTGCATAAAACAAGAGGTTCAGAAAATGCTTGATCTAGGAGTGGTTGAACCTTCTGAAAGCCCATGGGCGAGTCCTGTGGTGCTTGTACCAAAGCCTCACTCAAAATATGGAAAAAGGGAGATGAGGTTTTGTGTAGATTACAGAGGTCTCAATCAGGTAACAAAAACTGATGCTCACCCTATACCCAGGGCAGTTGAGCTCATAGATACACTGGCATCTAAGCACCTTTGATTTGACTGCAGGGTATTGGCAGATCAAATTGGCTGAGGATGCTAAACCTAAAACTGCATTTTCAACTATAGGAGGGCACTACCAATTTACAGTGATGCCCTTTGGTTTGAAAAATGCACCTGCCACTTTTCAGAGGTTGGTGAACACAGTCCTGCAAGGGTTGGAGGCGTTTAGTGCAGCATATCTAGATGATATAGCTGTCTTTAGCTCCACCTGGGATGATCACCTGGTCCACCTTTGGAAAGTTTTGGAGGCCCTGCAAAAGGCAGGCCTCACTATCAAGGCCTCAAAGTGCCAGATAGGGCAGGGAAAGGTGGTTTATCTGGGACACCTGGTAGGGGGAGAACAGATTGCACCACTTCAGGGGGAAATCCAGACAATCATGGATTGGGCTCCCCCTACAACACAGACCCAGGTGAGAGCCTTCCTAGGCCTCACTGGGTATTACAGGAGATTCATTAAAAACTATGGCTCCATAGCAGCCCCACTTAATGATCTCACCAGTAAAAAGATGCCTGAAAAGGTATTGTGGACAGCTAGCTGTCAGAAAGATTTTGAGGAGCTCAAACAGGCCATGTGCTCTGCACCTGTCCTAAAAAGCCCATGTTACTCCAAGAAATTCATTGTTCAAACTGATGCATCTGAATTAGGGGCAGGGGCAGTCTTATCACAACCGAATTCTGAGGGCCAGGATCAACCAGTTGCTTTTATCAGCAGAAGGTTGACCCCTAGAGAAAAGCATTGGTCTGCCATAGAGAGGGAGGCCTTTGCTGTGGTCTGGGCACTGAAAAAGTTGAGGCCATACCTGTTTGGCACTCACTTTATTGTTCAGACAGACCACAAACCTCTACTTTGGCTAAAACAAATGAAAGGTGAAAATCCTAAATTGTTGAGGTGGTTCATATCTCTACAGGGAATGGACTATACAGTGGAACATAGACCTGGAAGTACCCACTCCAATGCAGATGGACTCTCCAGATATTTCCACTTAGACAATGAAGACTCATCAGGTCACCGCTAGTCTTACTGTCCTTCTTTTTGTTGTGTAGGAAAGTACCATCTTGCCTGGCATGTTACCCCCATATTTCACTGTATATATGTTGTTTTAGTCTATGTGTCACTGGGACCCTGCCAGGCAGGGCCCCAGTGCTCATAAGTATGTGCCCTGTATGTGTTCCCTGTGTGATGCCTAACTGTCTCACTGAGGCTCTGCTAACCAGAACCTCAGTGGTTATGCTCTCTCTGTTTTCCAAATTTGTCACTAACAGGCTAGTGACTAAATTTACCAATTCACATTGGCATACTGGTACACCCATATAATTCCCTAGTATATGGTACTGAGGTACCCAGGGTATTGGGGTTCCAAGAGATCCCTATGGGCTGGAGTATTTCTTTTGCCACCCATAGGGAGCTCTGACAATTCTTACACAGGCCTGCCAGTGCAGCCTGAGTGAAATATTTCACAGCCATTTACCACTGCACTTAAGTAACTTATAAGTCACCTAAATGTCTAACCTTCACCTGGTGAAGGTTGGGTGCAAAGGCACTTAGTGTGTGGGCACCCTGGCACTAGCCAAGGTGCCCCCACATCGTTCACGTCAAATTCCCCGGACTTTGTGAGTGCGGGGACACCATTACACGCGTGCACTGTACATAGGTCACTACCTATGTACAGCGTCACAAAGGTAACTCCGAACATGGCCATGTAACATGTCTAAGATCATGGAATTGTCCCCCCAATGCCATTCTGGCATTGGGGGGACAATTCCATGATCCCCCGGGTCTCTAGCACAGAACCCGGGTACTGCCAAACTGCCTTTCCGGGGTCTCCACTGCAGCTGCTGCCAACCCCTCAGACAGGTTTCTGCCCTCCTGGGGTCCAGGCAGCCCTGGCCCAGGAAGGTAGAACAAAGGACTTCCTCTGAGAGAGGGTGTAACACTCTCTCCCTTTGGAAATAGGTGTGAAGGCTGGGGAGGAGTAGCCTCCCCAGCCTCTGGAAATGCTTTGATGGGCACAGATGGTGCCCAGATCTGCATAAGCCAGTCTACACCGGTTCAGGGATCCCCCAGCCCTGCTCTGGCGCGAAACTGGACAAAGGAAAGGGGAGTGACCACTCCCCTGACCTGCACCTCCCAGGGGAGGTGCCCAGAGCTCCTCCAGTGTTTCCCAGACCTCTGCCATCTTGGAAACAGAGGTGTCTGTGGCACACTGGACTGCTCTAAGTGGCCAGTGCCAGCAGGTGACGTCAGAGGCTCCTTCTGATAGGCTCTTACCTCTCTTGGTAGCCAATCCTTCTTCCTAGGTAGCCAAACCTCCTTTTCTGGTTATTTAGGGTCTCTGCTTTAGGGATCTCACCAGATAACGAATGCAAGAGCTCACCAGAGTTCCTCTGCATCTCCCTCTTCACCTTCTGCCAAAGGATCGACCGCTGACTGCTCAGGACGCCTGCAAAACCGCAACAAAGTAGCAATACGACTACTAGCAACCTTGTATCGCTTCATCCTGCCGGCTTTCTCGACTGTCTCCAGGTGGTGCATGCTCTGGGGGTAGCCTGCCTCCTTTCTGCACCAGGAGCTCTGAAGAAATCTCCTGTGGGTCGACGGAATCTTCCCCCTGCAACCGCAGGCAACAAAAGACTGCATCACCAGTCATCTGGGTCACCTTTCAGCACGACGAGCGTGGTCCCTGGAACTCAGCAACTCTGTCCAAGTGACTCCCACAGTCCAGTGACTCTTCAGTCCAAGTTTGGTGGAGGTAAGTCCTTGCTTCCGCACGCTAGACTGCATTGCTGGGTACCGCGTGATTTCCAGCTGCTCCGGCTCCTGCGCACTCTTCCAGGATTTCCTTCGTGCACAGCCAAGCCTGGGTCCCTGACACTCTAACCTGCAGTGCACAACCTTCTGAGTTGTCCTCTGGCATCGTGGGGCTCCCTTTTGTGACTTCGGGTGGACTCCGGTTCACTTTTCTTCTAAGTGCCAGTTCAGGTACTTCTGCAGGTGCTGCCTGCTTCTATGAGGGCTCCCTGACTTGCTGGGCACCCCCTGTGTCTCCTCATCCAAGTGGGAACATCCTGGTCCCTCCTGGGCCACAGCAGCATCCAAAGACCCTAACCGCGACCCTTGCAGCTAGCAAGGCTTGTTTGTGGTCTTTCTGCGTGGGAACACCTCTGCAAGCTTCTTCACGACGTGGGACATCCATCCTCCAAAGGGGAAGTTCCTAGTTCTCTTCGTTCTTGCAGAACACTAAGCTTCTTCCAACAGGTGGCAGCTTCCTTGCACCCTCAGCTGGCATTTCCTGGGCTCCTGCCCACTCTCGACACTGTTGCGACTCTTGGACTTGGTCCCCTTGTCTTACAGGTACCCAGGTCCGGAAATCCACTGTTGTAGTATTGCTGGTGTTTGTTCTTCCTGCAGCATCCCCCTATCACAACTTCTGTGCTCTCTGGGGGTAGTAGGTGCACTTTACACCTACCTTTCAGGGTCTTTGGGTGGGCTATTTTTCTAAGCCTCACTGTTTTCTTACAGTCCCAGCGACCCTCTACAAGCTCACATAGGTTTGGGGTCCATTCGTGGTTCGCATTCCACTTTTGGAGTATGTGGTTTGTGTTGCCCCTATACCTATGTGCTCCTATTGCAATCTACTGTAACTTTACATTGCTTGCATTACTTCCTTTTGCTATTATCTGCATAATTTTGGTTTGTGTACATATATATTGTGTATATAACTTATCCTCATACTGAGGGTATTCACTGAGCTACTTTTGGCATATTGTCATAAAAATAAAGTACCTTTATTTTTAGTACTTCTGTGTATTGTGTTTTCTTATGATATTGTGCATATGACACCAGTGGTATAGTAGGAGCTTTACATGTCTCCTAGTTCAGCCTAAGCTGCTTTGCCATAGCTACCTTCTATCAGCCTAAGCTGCTAGAAACACCTCTTCTACACTAATACGGGATAACTGGACCTGGCACAAGGTGTAAGTACCTCTGGTACCCACTACAAGCCATGCCAGCCTCCTACAATGTGGAACTTAAATATCAGCCTTCTGTGCAGCAACCAACAAGGCATGAATTCCTGCAAGTTGTGAAGTGCAATCACCTATGTTTTAGTGTGTATGTAGAGGTTTAAACTCGCCTTCTTTGAATATTTCCTGTTCTGTTCAACCAAAGGCTGCATGAAGCAGTCCGTGTACAATATACTCTTGTAGCCCTCAAAGGGGAAAATGTTAGGTGTTTGTGGAATGCTCTGTGCGTATTCTAAAAATGTGTGTGTCCATTGAATCAGAGCTACACTTAACAAGGCAGCCAACTGTACCTAATTCAAGTATGGAGTGTCACGCTTAGAAAGGCTTGCTTTTGTCACATCTACTACTGGAATAAGAGAAACTATGATGATTAGTTTCAACTGCATCAAAGGTCAAAATGGTATTCTGCATTGCAGTAAAAATGTTCTCTATGACAGCAAAGCGTGCTTCGGATGTGGAACAAAAAATGTGATTTGTTAGCTATAGGAACTGTCTGTCCATCATTGTAAACTATGTATGTGCACCCAGAGGAACAGGAAACAATTGTAATGCATAGGCCTGTTTTGTTCAGCCCAGTCTGTAAACATTTAGTGTATAACATGTGTACTTAGAGCCCATGTAAGACAGCTTTCGACTGTTTCAACTAATGTTTCTCAGAAAACGTGGGAGAAAACAAGGCAGATACATACTTCAATCGTAAAGCATAATGTGGCATGTAAATTCTTATGACGTTAAAAAATCCCATCAGGGCTCATAACTTTCTTAGCATATGTGGAGGTTGTAAGGTGGCACAGGAAGTCTTCTGCCAGACCCTTATCCTCGCTGGATTGTTCATATATGAGAAAAATCAGATTCAAGTAAGTGATCTTTGATTTTTACAATAAATTCAGATTTTCCTAGCTTTAGTGAAGGAAAGTCTAGATTTTATTAAAGACACGGAGGCGAGTATTATGCTTTCCTTTCTTGCTTTAATCGAATAGCAGCCAAGATAACATATTACAAAAACTACATATCCCATGAAACATGGGGAAAAAAATCAATAGTGATGTCACAAATAAACAACCAATAATGAACGTCCAATCCCAATAACCATCTTAACTACGAGCAACAAGTCCTCTTTTCTTGCAGGAGCAGGTCAAAGCGGACGGAATAAAGGAATTATAATCAAAATAATGGAAACAGCCATTAATAAAGTGAAAAAGTCTTTGGCAAAGTCCAGAGAAGAAAGAGGAGACAGTTCCTTGGGGGGATCACAACATCCAGATAACGGTAAGCGATGAACATGGGAAGTGCCAGAAGAAAGATGACTCCGAAGAAGGGCCGTACACCCGGAATTGACCTCTTCAGGATGAGACGATTGGTTCAGGAGGAGCCGGCACTGAAAAAGAAAGGGTGGGTTAATAAAGCGGTGGGATAATACTCGCCTCCGTGTCTTTAATAAAATCTAGACTTTCCTTCACTAAAGCTAGGAAAATCTGAATTTTATTACAAGAACGGAGGCTCTTATTATGCTTGTTTAAAGCATATTAACAACTGAATCAGCCATAGAAGAAATAGGTTTGCAATAAAAGGTTCTAAAGGTAGTAACATTAGACCAATCCGCTGATCTAAGAATGTCCTCCAAGCGAGCTCCAGTCCAAAAGGCCTTAGAAGCCATGGCACCTCTAGTAGAATGAGCTCCAAAAGCGGTAGTGTCAATACCCGCAAGGGTCATAACCCATTTAACCCAACGAGCCAGGGTAGGGGAAGAAACTGGTTTATGAGGTTTAGAAAATGAAATCAATAACTGATGAGAGGAGGACGTTCTTAAATCTGCAGTTCTGGCAATATAAACTTTTAAACATTTACCAACGCATAACTTAGGATGCAAAGGAAAATACGGATAATGAATTAAAGAAATGTTGGTTTTAGTTCTTCTATGAACTCTAAAAGTTACATTAGAAGGAGAAAACTGGACGGAAGATATATCCAAAGCTCTTACGTCAGAAACACGCTTCAAAGAAACTAAGCATAATAACATAGTCAACTTCGCAGAAAGACACTTTAAAGAAAGTAAATCATTATCGAGCCAAGAATTGAACAAATTTAAAACCAAATTTACATCCCACAACTGCGAGTATCTAGGAGTAGGGGGATTAGAAAATCTTACTCCCTTCAAAAGACGACACACCAGAGGGTGTTCTCCAACCGGTTTACCATCAACTCGAACATGTTCAGCAGAAATGGCGGATCTATAAGTATTCACTGTTCTATATGCCTTTCCTTGGGAAGCAAGAGATGCTAAAAAATTAACAATTAGAATTACATCGGCTGAAAAGGGATCTGAGTTCCTGTCCAAACACCAGCCACACCAGACCAACCAGGCAGACTTGTAGGCCTTGGATGTTCCTGGGGCCCAAGAGTGCCGGATATATTGAGCAGCTTCTTCCGAAATTCCTGGGGTTTTCCAGGCTGACCCGAAATCTTCCAAGCTACCAGAGTTAAGGAGTGGTCGAGAATCATGTCGTGAGGTCGTCCTTCTGGATCCAGCAGGAGCTCTGGGAAGGAAGGAATCAGGACAGGAGAATCTATTGACAATTCTAGAACCGAGGGGAACCAAGGTTGGGTTTGCCAAAAGGGGGTCACCAATACAAGGGAGGCTCGTTGACGACGAACCTGGGCTATAACTCTGGCAATCATCACAAAGGGAGGAAAGGCATAATTGAACTGGGGAGACCAGTCTTGAAGAAAAGCATCCGTATCGAGAGCCTGGGGATCCGGTCTCCAGCTGTAAAAACTTGGGAGGTGAGAATTCAATCGTGAAGCGAATAAATCTATTGACATGAGACCGAATTTCGAAGAAAGTTTGTTGAACACTAAAGGATGAAGACGCCAATCGCTGGAATCTTTTAGGTAGCGTGAGCACCAATCTGCTATGGTATTCATTTTCCCCGGAAGGTATTGTGCCGTGACCGACAATTTTCGTAGAAGGCAAAATTCCCAAAAGCTTTTGGCTAGATCGGCAAGGGGTTTGGATTTTGTTCCCCCCAGATGATTGATATACTTTACGGCGAAAATGTTGTCCATCTTTAGAAGAATAGAACAGTTTACCCTGTCCTTCGCAAAGGTCTTCAGAGCAAAGGAGCCTGCAAGCATCTCTAAACAATTGATGTGCAAGGCAGACTCCCTCCCTGACCATACGCCTCCAGTCGAGACGTTGCCACACCTTGCGCCCCAACCTGTCCGACTTGCATCGGATTCTAATACTAGATCTGGGGCCGAAGAGAAAATAGCTCTTCCGTTCCAGGCTTCCAAATGATCGAGCCACCATTGTATCTCTGCGCGAGAATCCTGATCTAATCGAACGATGTCCGAGTACTGAAGGCCCTTGCGGAGATGACGAATCTTTAGTCTTTGGAGAGCCCTGTAATGTAACGGACCCGGGAATATGGCCTGAATGGACGAAGCCAGTAGGCCCACAATTCTTGCTAAGGATCGTAGAGATAGATGGGAAAGACTGAGGACCTGTCGTAATTCGTGCTTTATACGACTTACCTTCTGATGGGGAAGGGACAGAGATGTGGTTTTGGAATCTATGAGGAAACCCAGAAACTCCACCTGAGTTGAGGGAACCAGAGAAGATTTTTCCATGTTCACTAGAAAGCCAAGGGATTGTAGTAGATGAAGGGAAATGTGCAAGTGTTGCAACAGGGTATCCTTGTTTTGAGCCATAATGAGAAAGTCGTCTAGATAGACGATCAATCTTATTCCCTGAGCTCTTAAAGAAGCTACCACTGGTTTCATCACTTTCGTGAAGCACCAAGGAGCCGAAGCTAGACCGAAAGGGAGGGCTTTGAACTGAAAAATCGAGTCTTCCCATTGAAACTGAAGGAACTTTCTGTAAAAGGGATGGATAGGAATTGCAAAGTAAGCGTCCTGAAGATCCAGTCGAACAAACCAATCGCCCTCCAGCAGAATATCCCTGAGATGCAGGATCGATTCCATCTTGAAATGATTGTAGACAACATAATTGTTGAATGATTTTAAATTTATCACTGGGCGAAATTTCCTGTTTTTCTTTTGTACCAAAAATATGGTGCTGAGAAAACCCAAGGGATGGAAGCAAGTCTCTTCTATTACATTTTTTGAAATTAAAGATAACATTTCTAGATTCATCAAACGAGATTGTTCTTGAGAGAACCTTAGAGGAAGAGGTAGAGAGGTTTGGCTGGGAATTTGATAGAGATCTATGCAGTACCCTTGAATGGTTTGAAGAACCCAAGGATCCGCGGTAATTCGGTACCAATTTGACAAAAAATGGGCTAATCGACCACCTACAGGAAGAGGGCCAAAACATAAATCTCTTACCTGAGACCTGTCCTCCCCTTTGACGGAAGCTTCTGCTCCTGAAGCCCCTTCCTCTTTGGGGATAGAACTGAGGTCTGAAGTCCGTGGAGTAGACGGAAGAGCCTCGGAAACTGCCACCGCGGGTGGCGAAACGGCCGGTAAAGCGGCTCCTTCCTTTACCGGCCCTGGCAAAAACTCTGGAATTGAAGATCTTCTTCATTGAAAATTGAGCCTTATCCAAAGTTGTAAAGGTAGAAACATATCTACCGAGCTCTTTAATAAATGAGTCTCCAAAAAGAAGGCCGTCCGCCTGCTGTCCTTCTTCTCTGGCTGCGAAACTGCCCAATTTAGGCTCTATCTTGAGCAAAAGACTCTTGCGTCTCTCTTGAGAAATTGCGGTGTTTGCATTTCCCAGCAAACAAATTGCCCGCTGGGCCCAATTGGACAGAGCTTCAGGGTCAATTTGTGAGCCTTCCAACCTGGCATCCTCAGCTAAATCAAGGATCCTAGTTAAAGGACCAACCAAATCCAATAATCGGTCCTGGCAAACGGACCACGCACGGTCGACCCCTTTCTTAGGATCCTTACCAAACTTGGAGAAAAATAACACCATGTTAGGATCAATTACCGGTGTGGAAGTAATTTTACAAGGAAGGGAGGGACGGGGACATTCAGATCGTAGTTTATTTCTCGTGGCTTTATCTAACGAGTGTCTCAGATGACACGAAACATATTCCGCCACGTGATCCGACGGGAACCATTCCGTAGAATTTGGATGGTGAATTAGTGTTGGATCAAACATTGGTTCCCCCATAGCATCCAATACTGTGAAATCATTAACCTGTGAAGGATTTGCATCAGAGAGAGAAAATTTTAGCCTCTTCTCTAAAGGCCCTTTCCAAGGGTCGTCAGAACCCTGTAAATCATCATCGTCCCCATCATCATATTCCATTTCATCATCAGTATCCCTCAACTGAACAATATTCAAAGGAGAGGGACCCTTTTCCACCGTTTTGGATTCCTTACGGGGGGAAGGACCAGCCATCTGGGGAGATTCATCAGCGCTCGAATGAATTTGAACTTTGGAAAAAATGCGCTTTTTACCTTTACCCGGTTCCAAATTATTAGAACCCTGAGAGGATATTTTCTTAATAGACAACTCTAGCTTTTTTGACATTTGTAGCATAGACGAAGAAACAGCCTGTTGTACCGTATCCTGAATAAAAGAATTCAAATCAGCTCGTAAATTATCCATATCTATGTCATTAGACTGATCAGTTATTTGTTTTGACATATTAAAGAATAAAAATACTAATAATAATAAGTAGGATGCCAGGCAGGAAAAACCCCCAAATTGAAGGGAAACTGTTTAAAAAATTAAATAGTAAAGTAAGGGTTAAAATGTGGCCAAATCGGAAAGAAAATATACAAAATACTAAAAAGGGGGCGTGTCGCGCCTCCCGCGATGAATCCAAGCCTCTCAGAAACAGCTGAGAGGAAACGGAGCCTTCCGATGCAGGGAAAGGGTTTCCCTGACGACGCGTCAGTGCCGGGCCGATCTCTTCAGAGGAACGCGTCTGAGGAAAGACGCGCTCCTCAGGAGAGATCGGCGGGAGAGCCGAACGTTCTAAAAGAACGCTCCGCTCTGCCTGTAAAGCGCGAGGCAGCGCTTCTGGAAAAGAAAAAACGGCGAAGAGACGAAATAAATAAAATAAATAGATTAGCAATAATAAATATTACACGAACACAATTCCAACTATAATATAAAGAACTAATGTTAATATACATGAAATACACAAGAGAAGAAAAACGAGATGAAGAAAGAACTTATCTTGACTGCGAGCAGCAAGAAAAGAGGGCTTGTTGCTCGTAGTTAAGATGGTTATTGGGATTGGACGTTCATTATTGGTTGTTTATTTGTGACATCACTATTGATTTTTTTCCCCATGTTTCATGGGATATGTAGTTTTTGTAATATGTTATCTTGGCTGCTATTCGATTAAAGCAAGAAAGGAAAGCATAATAAGAGCCTCCGTTCTTGTAATAAAATCTTATATCCACCTGTGGTCAGTATGCTCGCTATCTGTTCCACCACAGTCAGGAGTTGATTTACATCATTATCTGTAATGTAAATGGCATTAGTATAAGATAGTCCCCTAGCATCTTCCTGTAGAATCTCCCATGATAAGTGCTGCAAATAAACCAGGACAATTATTAGAGTTAGGGCCATCCTCTTCTTTCATTGCACTGTCCTGATTCATTTTTCTTCTTGTCATACTGGTCTCTTTTGCGGTTCTCAGACCAACCAGTCCGTTCTGTCCTCTTACTGCAAGAGTCCTGAAAAGAACAGGAAGAATGGCTATCAGTATACTGATACCGATCCAGCTTTTTAATCTTTTCATAGTCCCCCAAATTATAACCGCCCTGGTGGACTCCTGAGTCGAAGGCGATTCAACCCTTCTATTCTGTTTTACTCACAATTTATTTTTTAGTCTGTGGCATAGCTTTTTTCTCACCGGAACCTTCAATCTAATCTTTTAATTTGAGATGCCTTTTATTGGTTTGTGGTCCTACAGTGTCACGGACTACAGATTTATATGTTTCAGAAATTATTTTCGTTAGCTCCCATTCATGATCTTCAATGGGAAACACTGCAAGTCTCTGGCATATTGCCAGGGCTGTGGCTTCTCTGCAAATGCTACTCAGAATGACTGAGGAAAGTGTTTCAAAACTTCCCATTAATGTCATCTCCAAGTATAGAGATGGTACTGCCCTGTGCTCATTTTGTACTTGTTTTAATATATCTGGTAGCACAGCTAATGAGGATGTGCCATGGGTAGCAGTATAGATACATAATATGGTTCCCCATAAGTTGCACTCTTCTACGGGTGGCACCATCCAAAGGAAAAGACACATGGCTAGAATTCCATTCTTGTATTGGAATGCTGTGTAAAGACAGAACTCTTCCAACTGGCTAGTCTTACAAGAAATCCAGAAGGCATTTTAGCTATGCTTTACTGGCACTTTGTCCATGATAATGCTTATAGCCTGTGGACTGATTGTCTGTACGGTAATCTATGTTTGTGGTGCAGTTTCTATTGGAGATGTTGTGCCAACTGTCGTCTGCAGCACATTGTCTGAGTAACCTATTTAAAGCTACTATTTGATTCAGTAATCTTACTACATCCCTAGCCTGAACACTTGCTGGAATAGGATATAGAGTATACCCAGACAATATAGGCCAGGTAGTTCTGTCATTACTTAGGGGACCCAGTCTAAAATGCTGGTGTATATGTGGAAACTGACCTCTGTACTAATTTTGGTGTTTTTGATAGCTTAGAGGGACAACCAAGTTGCAATATGTTTTGTAATGTTGAGGCATTGCTGCAGGTGTATGTATAGAAATGCCCAGCAGCATCTACAGAAATAAACTCTACCCATGAGTAAAACATTCCAAAGGCATATGCAGCAAGTGCATTTACAACAAACATTATTGCAACTGCAGCATCAGGGATGCCTCTGTCTTTGAAGGTGTTGTGTAATCGCTGCTCTGTGAGTTATTCCTATCATAAAAGAAACCACTGTTTTTAGAGAACAGAATGAGATCTAAAATGTAGAAACTATAGAATAGGGAAAAACATTTTACCTTTTACGAGTCAAGTGTGACAAGCAAGCAGTAAACACAGGTTTCCTACTTAACCTAAAGGAAGTAACCAATACTACAAAGTACATCTCAGTATTAATAGCTTTTTTGTATGTGTCTTCAAAAACTACTTAAAGATTCAGATAATTTGCCTACAGTGTTGGGCACCGAAATTATATGATCCAGGCTCCTCCTGCCTCAAAAAGCCACTGGGGTAAAATGTCTAATCCCCTCGAGCAAGGACTCAGTCAGTGTACCAATAGGTATTATAAATCTATTTGGGCTGCAACCTATACACAATACACTGAGAATACTGTGCAAGAACTCTTTCCTTAACAATCTGTCCCACAAGATTAGTTCAGGGACACAGTGGAACACAAACCCCTCTTTCATTATTGAATAACACTCAAAATAGCTCTAAATAACAGTATTTTAAAATGTTTATTTTAAAAATACTAATCTAGTGCATAATGTGAACAGTAAACACAACAGCTGTTAAAAGGAATGCAGCAGTGCTTGCTATGGTCAGCAAAACAACAAGAACATTTCTAACATGGTTAGCAAGTTCTCAACAACCTAACAACCTAAAGCTATTTCTAGATACTATGCAAAATTTTAGTTGAAGCAGTAACTAGCAAGCCTGTGGTTCTAGTTTATTAATATGGATCACACAGCATACCTGCTTTCTATGGAATAAAGCAACTCAACTATTCTCTATCACAGCTGTCCTGGGAATGAAAACCCATGTTTAAGGCAACTTCCCTGAACTGCTCCCCAGCGTCACCCTCGGTCAAGACTCACTGGTGTTGCAAAATGGTTGTGACCTCGGCTTCATTGTCCTAGTACAAAGTCCCTCGAACTTATAGTCAGATACCAGGATTTATATTGTATCTAATCTCTGATCTCTTCTTTACATTTATAAAACTGCACTTGCAGACACTTAAATATCAACAACACTAAACATGCATGGCAATAAATGTGGCATTTTGATTCACATAATGTCTATATGCTCTTATAACTAAAAATAATAAAAACATGTCAATTTATACAATGATCATCCATGATGTAATGGCAGTGTCCGTAACTGAAAACCGTAGCATATGCCAGCCTAGATAGTAATAAGCAGACATGAGGCCATCATTTCTGTGGTGTCTAAAATGTCATATTTTTTAAAGAGATAAGGGACTCTGGAAGCAAGCATAAAAATAGAAGACACTTAAACTGGAACTGTGACAGTTATTCATAACATATATGGTGAAAATATCATGACTCCAAAAATGTCATGGCCAAAAATATCAGAGATAGGTGTATCTTTTTTTACATTTTTGCAATAATACTGCAGTTTAAAAAAATATTGCTTCATAGTATGTTGTTGTATTGTATTGTATTATTTCTTTATTTAATTACTTATGTTATTTTGAAATGTATTTTTAATTATTTTTAAATATTAACACAGTACCCTATTAATTTTCCTGGTTGTTGGATTTTATTGGTAGATTGGATGTTTTCCAATATATATATATAAATTAATTTGAATGTATTTATTTATTTGTTAGTTGTTTATTCAGTTTTAATGTTGGGCTGTGGGGTTTATTGGGGGTTTGGTTGGGTAGCTGTTTAATATTAATAATTAATTAATATTACTTGTTATATAAAAGTTTGCTTATTTGATAATGTTTTAAATGTATGCACTTTCCCCCATGTTTGTTTCACAGGAGGTACAATAATATATCTGACATTCCCTGCCCCACATGTACACACTTTTCCAAATGTTTGTTACACTGGAGTTTGAATAGAATAGTTGCCCCCATCATCAATATATGCAGTTTCTCCAATGTTTTCAGACTGGAGTTGGAATAGTAAATTTGACCCTTCCAAGGTATTGATTTTGCTATTACTTGTTATTTAAACGTTTGCTTATTTAATAACGTTTTAAATCTATGCACTTTCCCCAATGTTTGTTTCACAGGAGGTACAATAATATATCTGACATTCCCTGCCCCACATATACACACTTTTCCAAATGTTTGTTACACTGGAGTTTGAATAGAATAGTTGTCACCATCACCATTATATGCAGTTTCTCCAGTGTTTTCAGACTGGGGTTGGAATAGTAAATTTGACCCTTCTAAGGTATTGATTTCGCTATGTTTATTGGACTGTATTTAGAATAATAAATATGAAGCCCATACTGTATGTCCTTTCCCTAATGTTTGTTAAATTGGTGTTACAGTAGTAAATCTGTCCCGCTCCATCCATGCACTGTGCCCAAGGTTTGTTCGGCTGGAACAGGGACAGTAAATGTGCCCCTCACCACAAAATATACGCTTCCTCAGTGTTTGCTATTTTGAGTTGAATGGTACATCTGACTCTCCCAATGTATACATGTTCCTCGCTGTTTGTTAAACTGGAGTTAAAATATTAAGTCAACCTCAACCCCCAACATGTATGCATTTTTTCTATTGTTTACTCGACTGAAATTTTTGTATTAAATCTGACACCCCGATATATGCACATCCCTAGTACTTGGGAGGCTGAGATTAAAATAATAAAACTGACCCCCACATATATTCACTTTACCCAATGTTTGATTGACTGGAGTTACAATAGTAAACTCTAACTCCCCATTTTATGCTTGTTCCCCAATTCCTGAAGTATTTTAGTTAGATTAGTGCATTTGTTCTTTTTATTTGTTCTGTTTCCAATATTTTTTTTGGATTTGGGTTACTACATCATACTTAAGCCTAGACTTTTCAAGATATTTTGGGCATATGTAATTTAAAAGTTAAGATTTTTTAACAATATTTTTTTCACATTAATGTTCTATAACGTTTTAGTGCCTTTAGAATTGTTTATGTTTTATATTCGTTGAGGATTTAAAAAAAATATGCATTTTATTATATATTTTAAAATGTTATTTCTAACAGTTGTATAACTTTGAAACAAAATTTAATATTTCTTAAAGTGATTGAAAATGTTAAGTACAGGTATAATATAAATTTCAATAATTATATTGTTGTTTTCGAATTTACATTTTTTATTAATTATACATGTTTTTATAAAGCTGTATATACTTTTTAAAAAAAGATAAAATAATTATTATTATTTTTTCTTTATACATACATATCAATTTTATGACAAATAATTTCATTTTTATTTTGAATTATACCATTGTAAACTAAAGTTAAAAATAAACCTATTATTATTTCTATATTTTGATTTACAATGTTTTTATCACATTATTTTTGTAGTGTACATTATAAGTATGTCAAGTTGCCATTTTTTATGGAGCGATTTTTTTATCACACTGTTTTGTACCACAATAGTTATCAATGCAGACCCTTTTTTCACCACTTTCGTCACTCACTTGTGTGATAAATTTTACATATTTTTATTAAGTGCACTGTTCATTTAAAGGTATCCTGGACCTCAAAATCCTTAATCATCATAATGGAATACCCCTACATAATTCAAAGAAAACAAAGGCAGAAAAAGCGAGGTCTTAAAGAGTTATTTGAAGTTCACAAGAACACATACATACTGCTTCAAATGTAATTGTCAGTCTGTTTCAGAGTCTCGCTACAGCTACTGCAAAGGCTCTGACGCCTAGCTTGTCTCAGTGGAATTTTGGAACGGTCACCAGAAAGAGTTTTCAAATCAGAGGTAACGTTTTGGTTTATAAAAAACACTGCAGAGAGATGATTTGGGTGTGAATCATAAAGAAATGTATTAACCAAGCAGAGAGATTTAAATATAGCTCTCTGCTTTATAGAAGGCCAGTGAGGTTTTGGGTTGATACCTTTGCAGACATTGGAGCAAGACCCAAAACAGAAGCAACTCCTGTTGTAAATGTGGTGACTATAGATATTGATGGCCCCGACTCTCGGTCACCAGAGACTCACACCTAATTAACTGCGCTAGATGTAGTAAGGATGAAGGTAGAGTTGGAAGAAATCATTAAGGACGCTCTTGATTTGAAATCCAAAGGTGGGCACAAAAAAGCGGAAAGTTTATATTTCTGTACAGAAGCTGCTAGACATAATTATGTGACACATGAGACACTTGAAGTGATAGCAGCAGAATTTGGGATTGACATTTCTAAAATACAACCCTAAGAAAGAAAATTAGAAGGCTCACGACAGAAGATGCCCTCAAGAACATACAAACTGCTGGGTTAAAACTCAGCTACAAGGACTAATCAGTAACATTCAATTGTGCAGCAGATGTCTAGAGATAGGCAGGCTCAGAAAAAAAAGAAAGATGATGAAGGGGAGACAGAAGAGGTCAGGAGTAGGTGTGGTTCTGAGGCCAAAGCTCAGCAACTGAGGAACTACACAGAGGAGCTTATGTGCATGTGCCTTGGAGTTGTGGTGATCTTTTTACATTTACAAATCAATTTCCAGGGTTGAGAGAAAGTCCTGATTAGAGGTACGCTCAAGTTGACAGATTTTTGAACGTTTCAAAGGTACTTTTGGAAGATCCAAATACCTTCTTTGACATTGCTGTCCTCAGTGATGAGTGTAAGGTAGCTGTACAATGACCGACTTTAAGCCACCTAGGGATGTTGTAACAGATGCTCCATCTCCTGTGATTATGGAGAAGTACCTGCAGGTGTTTACCTTTTTTTATAAATATTTTTATTGTTTCATGCAGAAACAAACAGGTGGGAGAGTTACTGGGAGTTCTTGATTTTTATGTTTTACTTTATTTTTAATGCCTATCTTACACTGCTGGCCTCTGGGTTGCAGGCAGAAGCTGTACATATCACTTCTAGTTCTGAAGCTAAGTAATAGGCAACGTAAGAATTGGCTGTCATATCAATAAACAGAGTTGTTCCTAAAAAGTCTGCTCTGTGTCGGTTGGTTACCTCCATCCCAAGACCAAGACACTCCTCCAGTGGCCCCATATGTTCTTAAATCTCTGGGGACACCCTCTCAGGTCCCAAGCAATCATCCATTCCAGTAATCAACTCTTTCTTAGTGGACATCACCTGCACCCTCAGTAGGTGATTAACGTTTTGAAAACCCAGGTTCATCAGACAGAGATTGATTGGGTGAAAATCTCAGGGACTATACAAGAGCCTAAAGAATCAGTGCATGCTTATTATGAAAGGCTTCTGCAGATTTTCTGCCAGCATAAGTATATTAAAAATCACAAATAAGGGTATATCAGACATTTTTGTTTGCCATTTCGTTCTTGGTTTGTGCCCAGAGATTTGTTCACATATCTAGCAGAATGTGATTTTTGGCAGTCCAGGCCGGTGGGCAAACTCCTGTAGTATGCAAAGTATTGTACTGATGATTTGGAAGCGTGACAAGAGAAAAAGACTTCATTAGCCCAGAAAGGATTCCAGAATGGTCCGTACTTCAAATTCTGGCTACAATTCTAATGGTTCTAATGGTTGAAATGCAATGCAGGGAGTTGGATATCAAGGTGGTGGTCAGATAATGCATGGTAGGAATGGTGTCCCACTCGGAAGAGAATGAAGGATTCCTGATGACCCAAATTTGGGAATGAAAATAGCCATGTTAAATAAGACAAAACCATGTCATTATTGTAATAAGTTTGATTATTGGAAATGTGAGTGTGTTTGAATTCAAACTGAGTGCAGTTTGTTGGAGAAGAGTTTAATATGAATTCCACGCCAGTTCAAAATGTGCAAATGCAAAGACATCCTAATCCTAACATACCCCAAACACCCTTGATGCAGCATGACCTGAACACCCCAAGGTTTAACGCAAATGCAAGTGCCTTAGGTCTTCAGGACCCCTTCCGGAGTTCAGACACTTTCCAACAGTTCCCAGTTTTAGACACCTTTGACAATGCAGGGTCAGATAAGTCACAATGATGGTGCCTGACAGAACAGGAGGATTGTGTACTTGGAACAACTTAGAGTTAGACCAGAGTGGTCCATATGTGGAAAGGAGAGGTGAACCACCACGCCATGTCCTTTCTCAATGACACTGGTGCTACCCATTCTACTGTACAAACAGAGGAAGTCCTAAACCTATTCATCTCAGAAAAACAAATCAAAGTTGTAGGTATTGCTAATAGATACTCAATCCAGTTTCAGCTAAAGCCCCTGTGAAGATTGCTCCCTTTAAGGAAGACCATCAATTTGTAGTCTGTAAATCAAGTCCTGTGAGTCTGTTAGAGGGAGACCTTTTGTGCAAGCTCAGTTATGTGATTTATTGTACCGCAATTGGTGCTGACCTTGAAATGCATGATCAAGATGCAGATTTTGAATTGAGCACTCAGAAAACCCATTGTTGGGTTATTCTCCATTTTAACAAAGGAAGAATGGCCACCCAATTTAAAGGACTCTGTAAAAAAGAAAGTCTAGGTTTATTCCGGCAAACATATTGGCTTGATTAAAGATGTTGAACCTATAAAACTAACCCTAAAACAGACTGCTGAATTTCTTTGAATTCTCTTGTACAATCGCTCGTCAGAGGCAGTAGCTGGAATCACTCCTGTAATTGAATTGATGTTAAAGTAGGGTATTTTAAAGGAAATCTTAGGAAGTCCTTGTAATTCTCCAATCATAGGAATATAGAAATCAAATTATAAGTGTTGGGCAATTCAACACTTGTGCAAAAATCAGTATTAATGTTGTGCCATGTTGAGTACTGAATCCAGCTATAGTACTATCTCAGATTCCTTTGGCTGTGGTCCACGGTCATCGACTTGGGCCAAGCGTCTTTTCTGTTCCCTTGTATATAGACAGGGCAGCTTCTCTTCACATTCCATTTCAGAAGCAGAGTTCTGTCATGGTGCTTAGTTCTTCAACAGTATATAAACAGCCCCTAAATCATTAACCAGATCTTGAAAATGAATCTGGTATCCTTAAAGTTGCATCGTAACTCAGTCCTGATCTAATATATCAATAACCTGTTGGTGGTGTTGACAACTCAAGAAGCATGAAGGCAAAATACCAAAGCATTGGTAAATCACCTCAGTGAAAATAGACATAAAATCTCCCCATCCAAACTGCACTATTGTCAGAAAGAATTCCTATATCTGGGACACTGAATTTAAAAAGGAGCAAGGAAAGTGTCTAAAACGACAACTAGTGCCATATTGGAAATGAACCCACCCAAAACACAGAGAGAACTCAGGATGTTCCTGGGAATTGTGGGCTACTATTGTCAATGGATTCCCAAATTTTCTTTTATGGCAAGACCTCTACAAAGGCTTACATACAAAGATCAAGATGTGTCTCTACCATAGGACAAAGATTGTGAAAGAATCTTCTGTGAGCTGAGACAAAGGGCCTGATGACGAGGCTGGCAGTCTTGAGACTTCCAGCGTTGTGGTAGCGGTCAGGACAGCCACTGCTGTGGTGGTCCGACTGCCACATTACGACCCTGGTGGTCAGACCTCCAGGGTACTGCGGTCTCCGCAGGGATCAGTGATCTTGACAGGCTGACGGTGGTGGAGGTCGGAATCAGCCAGCTACTGATTATGACCTAGTTCTCGGCCAGCCTTTTCATGGCAGTATAATCACCATGAAAAGGCTGGAGGAGAACAGGTGCAGGGGCCACAGGGGTACCCCTGCACAGCCCATGCGCTTGGCATGGGCAGTGCAGGGGTCCCCTTGCCCAGTACCCTCGCAATGCTCACTGACTGCAAAGCAATGCGAGGGTGCTGGTTCACCCGATTACAAGCCTGCGACAATGCTGCCACCACGTTCTGGCTGGGATGACGCATGGAAACCTTGGTTTCTACCCATCAGCCTAGCTGGAAAGTCATAATGGGCCCGGTGTGGAGGTAGCCAGCATGGTAGCAACTTCCCAATCAGACGTTCGGTGGATGGGTTATTCCATCCGCCAAACACATAATGAGGCCCACAGTCTTTGCCATGTCTTGGCTCTAAGAATGCCAGACTAGAGAGGCAATGGTGCTCCCTGTTCATACTGACTCAGGTGCATGGAATCTCAAAATGCCCTGTTGCTTATTTCAGCCACTCTTGAGCTGTAACTGCAGCATTGCCTGGTTGCCTTCAGGTAGTGGCAGCAGTCGGTGTCAACATTTATCAATATGAAGGCACTGTAATGGGCTATCCCCTTACAGTGATGGTGCCCCATTCAATAGAGATCTTGCTTACCTGCACTCAAAACCAACACCTGGCGAACAGTAAGCTGACCAAGTATGAGCAAATAATCCTTGCTGCAGTAGACATCGCATTAAAAAGATGCTCTTGTCTAACTCCTGCTACACTGTTAACATTGCCCATTGTTGATGAAAATGATGATGGGCTGACCATAACTTTATGAATGTTACTGAGTTATTTACCAATCCAAGACCAAAATTTTAGATGCCCCACTAGAACAGCATGATTATATGTTGTTTGTGGATGGCTCTTGCTTGAGAGATGGGAGGGATTTTGAAAGCTGCCTATGCTGTTTACACCTTAAGAGGTGTAGAAGAGGCCTGCTGTTTGTGCAATGTAACCCCTGCACAAGAAGCTGAACTGACAGTTCTTACTAGAGCTTACAGTGTTTCTGACAATTTAAGCATCACCTTCTACACTAAATTCAGACAGTTGTGGTCCAAGTGGGGTTTCATGATCTCATCTGGCTCCCCTACACAAATGATATTTCCCTCCACTCCTCAATTCTCTAGTTAGGAGGCTGGCTGATTTTGTTCTGGAAATGGGTAGCTGATTGGGGCCTCTTCTATCTCTGGCAACTCCAGCATGGTTAAGCACAGAAGTATTCATTTTCACTCCCCAGTGCATGATCTGCATACGCAGTTAGATGGGTTGCTTGTGTCTCCCATCGTAGCTCACCATGCCTCTCAGTTGGAGTACTTGGCCGGTACTTACTCTGACCATATAGCTGCTTGTAAGGTCATGCTCAGGTGCGGTGCTAGGGATTCCAGGAATGTGGACTGGTTAACATTGAGGACGTAGAAACACCCTAGCCCCAGAGGCCTCCCACCCAGTGTTCCACCAAGGAGTACGTATCTCCCTTCCTTAACAATGTGCTAAGATTAACAATAGACCAGAAACACTGCCCGATCAATATGAGTGTGCCCCTGACAAAGGAAGAGTAGCAGGTTGGGAAGACCTGACTTCACCATCTCTTATGTAGGTGTGCCAGCTCAGGCCTGACTAAGTGAGTTTCCTGAAGGAGCACAATGTCCACTTATCTCCTCCGTAGATATGAGTGTATCAGGTGACGCTTGCGGGCGGAGTGCATTCCCGTAACATTCCAAGTAAGCACAGTCTAACAAGGGATATGTACAGCCATCAGAAGATGTGTGTAGCAAATGGCGTCCCTCCCGACCACCCAGTGCAGCCCAGGCCATCACCCCAAACTGTGGTTGAGGTAGAGTGGAGTGCAGTTAAGCCCAACCATGAATGAGTGGTCTCTAGGAGAACGTATGATATGAGCTCCATGTCCCTAGTGTGCCATAACAAATTCCCTGCCCCACTCACCAGGGCACACCAACAACAGTCAAGTGCCCAAACCCCAACAAACCAACAACTTGTGTGTCATTGTGTGCCCAGTGCCAAGGCACTCCGTGCATCCACCTTGAGGGTCTTGCCACCTCCAAAGAGTTAGAAGCATGTTCTCAATCCACCAGCTGCCTTCTTAGGTGAACACATAGCAAAACTTTCCAACTAGGGCAGATGAAACCCCCGACGACAGTATGAGGGGGCCATTACCTGCGACCCCACACCATGCGGCCCTCCGCAAGGAGAAAAACCCACATCTGGAGGACGCAGGAATCAGCGGTCATCACCCATATGAGGCGTGAAGAGTGAATCCCAGGAGGATTCTGCAAAGGCTGAGTCCGAGTCAGTTCCATCACAGGGCGAACCAGTCAAGAGGTCCACTGGCATCAGACAAGGTGCACCACCAAGCCTGCTGGCAGCCTCCAGGACGCCCTCCCTGACTAAGTCCATTTGCCTTCTTGTTAGACGCATTTCCAAAGAGCGTGCTCTGCACCTCCGCCTGTTGAACTGTGGCTGAGCCGGCAAGCCCGGGGCTGGCCCCCTCCCTCTGTGGTGAGATTCAATCCATTCCTATGCCTCTGTCAGGGTATCACAGAAGTGTGCACGAACATCAGATATGATTTTACAGTGGGCTGGGAACAGCAGCTTGTACTTGAGCCCCAGTTCCCGGAGCAAGAGTTTCACCTCCTAGTAAGAGTCCCTTCTTTGCTGAACTGCCAGCATAAGCACTACAAAGAGTGCAACTTCAGCATTTCCAATCCACAAGGAGCCTTTCGCATGGACAGGCGCAACAAAGTGTCTCTGTCCTTGTAGTTAAGTAGTGCCACCACAGGGCGAGGCTGCATCCCTGGTGGTGGTGGTAGCGCCGGTACTTGGTGGGCCCTTTCCAGTCAAAGAATTACGACAGCCCTTGGGGTGCACAACCAGTTCAAAGCCACTGCTCAAAAAATGCTGCCATATCAGATCCCATTGATACCTCAGACAGACCTGCTACTCTGACATTGTTGTACCTGCTGCGACCCTTCACATCTTCCCTCTGCTGATCCAGCAGTTCAGTTTTCAGGGTGAGTGACTCCACCTGCATTTGGAGTTCAGTGTAAGAACAGTCTCGTTGGGTTTGACGTTGTGTGTAATTTGCTGAAGTCGTCATGCAGGATGGTCATGTCAATCGCCACTCTATCAATCTTAGTTCCTAATGTCTCTCTTGTGCTGTAATGGCTTTCAGAATTCAATTTAGCTTGTCAGGAACCTCCTGACACACACATGGCTCCTCATCCTCCACCTGCGTCTCCTCCATATAGGGTAGCATGGTATCAGGGCCAGACTGGATGCCTCTACCTGGATCTCTGGTCGATCTGGTGTGGCCTATTATTCCACAGCAGGAAGATCATTAAACAGGAGAGCAACAGGGGCATGAGGACCGAGAGGAGACAAAAACCCAAGCATCTCCCCTGGGTCATCAAACTGTTCCCTCAGGGTTCTAGGTAGCAAGCTCCACCAGCGCTGGGCTCCTTTGTGAGCCACAATGTCAGCTAATGAGGTGTTACACTGGCAGCCATGTCCTATATGGGTGTATGCCGCTTCTCTCCACACCGCACCCCACAGTGGCCCCACCACCAGGCACCACCCAGTAGGCATCGGTGTTCTTATCGTGGCTCAGGAAGCCAATCTCCAGACAGCAGGAAGGTTCAGTCACTCTACTGCTGCTGGCGCTGGTTCACGCAGTCCCTGGAAATAGGAGAGTCTGCAGTTTGCAGCATAGGCCATCTATATGGCTAGTCAGGAGCGGGTTACTGGTGTTCAGGGTCCCCAGCAGAGTGGCCTAGAGTTACAATGCAGGCAAGTCAGGAGTATGAGCCTCCCACGCCTGCAGAGGTCCTCAGGGTATGGGCCCCATTGTAGGCCACGCTCACAGGAGTAAACAGGCCCTGAGGGCTCACCGTAGGAATAGTCTTCTGGACTGCAGCAGACCGCTGATCCTCTATCTCGCTGCTCAGCCCTCATGCCAGGCCCCTCAATGATCCCTGCACTGCAGCCAGCCCCTCCATTGCAACTCTGCTCTCTGCGGCACTCCAATGATAAGGGGTGGTTCCAGGCCCTCTGATGACTTTGGCTGTTGGAAGACACACAGCCATGGTAGGGAGGGGACTGCTCACTAGGCCCTTGTGTGACCAGTGTCGCCAGCAGGAGAGGCCTCAACCACTCCTCCAGTCCTTGCCACCTCTTGGCTCCTCACAAGCTCTTCATATCCCTGGGTGCAGGAGGAGATCCCCGTTGTGGCCCAAGCCCAGCGGGCGCTTTGCAAGAGCAGGGTACAGGGTGGTAGCGCTTCCTGCCACACAGTGGACCCGCATTGAATGGCTCTTCTCTGAAGGCCACGCCCACTGCAGCATATTGCAGGCCCTGCCCGAGCTCTGCTTCGCTGCCGGAGTCTTGGCTCAAGTGCCATCCAGAACACCGGTGCCCCCAGCTGCCGCGCCCAGTGCTGGGCTTGCCGACCAGGTCCCCTCTGAAGTTGACAGGTCCCGATGTGGGCAAGGTTCAGGCACAGAGCAGAAACAGGCATTATGTCATGGAACTCTTTGATCTGTTACAGAAGCTGACTGAAGTGGCCATTGGGAAGTGTGTAGCACATAAGATCGGAAATTATTTTGTGACTGCAGGGAACAGATATGTGGACGAGATAGCCAGATATTGCGCTCTTGGATTCTGTGCCTTCATTGGGGAATGATACTTTCTTAAATTGTGGGAAGAGGTGAAGAGATTGCAGAAAGAGGTGTAATATTGTGGACATGAGAGGTGGGTCAGAGCACAGTGTACTAAGGATGAGGATGATCCTGCCTTTCCCAATTCAATGTTGCCTCCCATGGAACATAACTTTCATGGCGCTACCCATGTATGGTGAGACACACTGGTCCTTCTCTTCTGCATCTATTTGTTCAATCTCAGATTCTGTGTAATGGTAGCTGAGTTATGACACACATGTGTAACATGCCAACAGTTGAATGCAGGCAGGGGAACCCCAGTCCACTCTACTCACATAGGAAGATCAGGTGGTCCCTTTGATCGCATGCAGCTCGATTTTTCAAGATGCCTGTCTGTAATGGGCACCATTACATTTTTGTGGTAGTTTGTCTCATCTCCTGTTGGGTGGAGATGTACCCTATTTGGTAGAATGACAGTCTTTCTGTGGCCAAATTATTGCTGAGAGAGAGGGGCCCTCGTTTTTTGATCCCAGTTTCTCATGAATCAGATCTTGACAGTCACTTCAAGAATGAGGTGAAACTTTTATGTGCAGCTTTGCATGTGGATCAGAGGTTCACTGTAGTTACTAATCTGAGGCTTCAGTCATTGTGAAACAAACCGATGGGACGTTAAAAACCTGTCTTGCTAAGATATGTACTCCTACATCTCTGAAATGGCCTGATGCCCTTCCATTGGTATTGATAAGTCTGAGAAGCATTGCTGATCAGAGGACAGGATTTCCCCCCTTGAAAGCCTTATGGGACTCCCTGCTGTGTCTGCAACTGCACTTGTTAGTATTACAGATTACATGCTTCTTAACTACTGCAAATGCCAGGCTGATGTGCCGTGTTCTGTTTCTTATTAGGGTAAATTTGAAACACTTCAAAGCCAGGAACAGTACCATTACTCTGATCTGGTGACTGGGACTTTGTGTAGAATCATGTGAGGAAGTCATGGCTGGATCCTAAATGGCATGGCCCCTCCCAAGTAATCCTGGTTTCGACTACTGCTGTTAAATGCAGAGGCCTACCAAATTGGATATATGCCGCTAACACTCGGAGATTGAGACAAGCTAGAGAAGAAGTGGTGACAGCTATTACTGATATGCGAAGGCCGAATTCAGAGCAACCCAAGAGCTCAGAGGGAGAAGATAAGCAGTGCGCTCAAGTGTCTCGAAGTCAGCCTGAGACAAGTGCAGGGCCTGTGGTGAATGAGCCATGAGTAACCACAATAACCCCAACTGACAGAGCTGTAATTGAAGGTTCTAAGCTTGGAGAAGGTACAAGTGGTGTGAGCAGGGTGGAGCCATGAAGCGAAAGGTGGCCAAAGAGAGGAGAGGGACAGAGGTTTTATGTCTGAAGAACGCATTCAAGACGTTATCAATGAGGAGACAGAGACCAGTGAGTAAAGTGACAGTGACTGGGAAAAGTCAGTGGTCAGGAGATCAAAGCGAACACTGGTGCCTAGCAAAACATACTGATCTTCTGAATGGACATACTTTGCTGAAAGTGAAGTTGACTTGAGAATGCATGAGATTGATGACTGACAGTTTGTTTTTGAGAAATCTTCTTGATCAAAGCTGCCTTATTTTGACTTTGACTGAGCCCTAACATTGGTGGAACTGGAGACAACTGGCACTTCTGGCTGAATGAACTTTCAAAATGAACTTTATAAGGACCTTTAGGTTCAAAGCTCCAGTAGAAGAATAGGAATACGATTTTAAAGAACACTGGCATAGGCTTAGGGATTGACTTTGAAGCAAATGAGCTTGGTACTCATTGTGAACAAGTCAATAGTTTAGCAGAGTTTTGCACAAAACACAAAGACATTTGTAGATTGTGTATTAGTGTAATTTCTGAGTTTACATTTTTCTTTCCTGGTTCATTAGAACTCATGACGACTCTTCCACAGAACAAGTGTAGAGCAATAGTGGTCACAGTATCACTCATTTCTATCATATTATTGATGTTATTGCATTGCAAGAGGTTTGAGGGCCTTTTTTCAAATAACGTTTTTTTTAAGCTGATAGATGTCAAAGGGTGCTATGAGCGCACCTATCTACCAACATCAGTTGCTGGTGGTATGAGCTATCACCATATTCCATTAACACACACTCTAAAGTGTAGCATTATTACTAGTTTGTTTTATAGACAATGTCATTTAGATTATCACTTTTCAAATGTTGACAAGCCCATACACGACGTACCTATGTGAGGAGCTTTAATTCCGTATGCTCCAGTTGCCTGTGTAAATGATTGGGGATACTTTCTAGATTGCAAGGCTACCCATTATTATAAAAAGGGGGATCTTACCTGTAAGATGAACAGGAATGAAAAGGGTATTATGGAAGAGATAGGGCCTACATGAGAACTGGTT
Organism: Pleurodeles waltl; assembly: GCF_031143425.1. Lineage (NCBI taxonomy): Eukaryota > Metazoa > Chordata > Amphibia > Caudata > Salamandridae > Pleurodeles > Pleurodeles waltl. The sequence continues at coordinate 251,733,711 of NC_090449.1, read as the reverse complement.
ACAAAAAGTTCAAAGAATAGCAAGCTACTAGTTGGGAGAAAGAACAACAGGTGAAAGGGGATGCAGGAGTGCATCCTAAATTGAGTCTGGATATGCTAAATGAAGGGAAGTTATGTTTTATTAGAGCAGAACAATTGGTTAGGAATCCAAAGGTGATATGGTGGAGTAAGTGTGCACAGGAAGCAGAAGTTAAAAATAACTGGTTGGAATAGAACCTGCAGTTCCTGAAGTTTATTATATATGTGGGACTAATGCATATTTTCAGCTTCCATCTAACTGGGTGGGTAGTTGTTAAATGTTAGTGTTTCCAAAGTCATATTATGTACAGAGATTTGAGGGCAGGAGTAGAGCTGCACGTGGGGGATCTGTTCATAGTGCAGCAAAATAAGAGGGTGATAGCTTTGGTGCTATGATTCCTTCTGTGGGTTTGGTTTTGAATGATGTGGAATTAGAAAGTTGTCTACATTAGTTGGCAGGCTGGCAGCCGACACTGCAGGAGCATTAGATGCTATAAATTCAGAATTAGTAGCATTGAGATCCATGGTTTTGCTCGCAAAAGAGGGCAAGGTTGGCAAAGTTTTGTCTGTCCAACAATGCAGCACTAATGTGCCAGATAAGACCAAGGAGATCAACAAGTATGTGAAGAATATCACAGATCTGTCAAAAGATTTGAAGGTGTTGGGAGAGCCAAGTGCTTGGGAACCAGTTGGGAATGGCTTTTCGGTAATAGACAGTTAGCTTAATGCGTTTGGTACAGTGATTGAGGTGCTATATTAAGACCTATACTGATTACTGGCATTTGTGTAATTTGTTTGTTTCTGACAAGGAAATGGTTTAAGTTGATGAAAAGAGGGAAGAATTCATGACAGAGAGAGGGAAAGAAACAATAGAGATGGAGAAATAGAGTGTTATGTCTATCATGTGTTGAAAAAGCTAGAGTGATCTATAGGTAAGTAGCAGCGGACAGCGAAAGGTTCCTGAAAGTGTCATGAGGGAAAATGGTGGGTGTTTTGTATGATTTGCTGATGCTTGCTGTTGCTTGCTGATTCTGAATTTCCCCGACCTGCCCACAACCTTACCTTAGACTTTGGAAGTTTACTTTATCAAAACAAGACTTTGCTTTAAGTTGTGTACGGTGCCTTTAATCATACAATATTTGCATTACTAATTGAACTACTTGGATTAAATGCATGTCTGGTGCATTGCGGTGAATTTCGATTTTTGCCTAACTGATTTAATCACAGATTGTAACTTTACTATTCTGTTATGAAACCTTTATGGTCTGCAATCGAATCCTCTCTGTTGTTACTGTCAATGCAGTGTTAATGAATTTCTGATTACAACCTCAGTTCGAAATAAATGTGCATTCCTGAGGACATAGCAGAGTTCCAAGTTTATACCACGTTAGCACAGTGCAGTTATCATCCTTATCAAATTCCACAACACTCAGTGGATACATTGATGGTGTCACTGCCGTTCCTTGGAGCACCATAAGGAGAGACAAATCGGAAAACAAGCCCTTTCAGGGCATTATGGGGCACTGTAGCAATGGAACAGGGAATACCAGAACAGTGGACTTCTCCTACCGTTCTTTGTCTGTGCAACTTCATCCTGCCTGTGCTTTCCTTTTGTTTTGTTTTTATTCTGGAGGGCTGCCCTGTTCCCACCTGGAGCACCTTAAGTTCTACACATCACTGGGGGCTTCAGCAGGAGTCCCCAGCCCCCACAATCCCCAGTCAGATTTCCGGATGCTTCCAGTGTCAGTTGTGGGTGCCGGCAGCAGTTTTCCCTGCTCCCGCTGGATGGAAGCAGCCTTTATTTCCTGATCCTGCCCGTGGCGGGACAGATCATGGCTCGGTGGCCTTCAGGGCCACAGGGATGGGGTCTGGGTCCCTTTTAAGATAGCACAGCCGTTTGAGGTTGGAGTCCCTGAGCCAAGTAAGAGTATGGAGAGTGGGCTCCACACATGGCCCCTCCCTGGCAATTTACTGAAGAGTGTTGTGTCATCCCTGGAGTTTGACCCTTTCTTAAAGAATTTAAAAAGGAGTTGCAGCCCACACTCTCCATTCTGCAATAGAGGTCAAATGTAAGTATCATTACAATACCATAAACTTGGCCCCGATGGGGCGATTACGAAGACCATAGACTCATTTTCCTCCTGCTAATCAATGAGCCCTAGCCACCTGGAGCAGGCCTCCTAGCTTCAAAAAGGGAGCACTCTGCAGAGAGATGGTTTCAATGGCTCCCTGCACCAGCTTTCTCCTTTATCTGGCTACTGGAGCTCCTCTCCTCCTATTGCAGCACAGAAGTCTAGATCTTCCCCCAGCTGGTCCTCAAGCGATGTAAAGGGGGCAAAGTCGCTGCCCCAGAGACACCCATCTAGCTCTTGGGTCAGCTGCAGATCGGGTTGTTTGTCCATCTGGGCATCAGCTGACTTGTCCTTCCAGCTGTCCATGGTTTTGTCACCACTGCTGTACAGGTCCAGTGTCTTGGTGTTCTTCATGTTCTGGGGATGCTAATTTTATGCCCTGTGCCAGCCTGTGGGTTGTGGATACCTCTTTGTCTAACCCTAAAACTGGTTCTGGTCAGTTTCTCCCTTTTCCTTGGGTTTGGCTCCAGTCTGGTCACTAACACAAAAGGCTTGTGTCAGGTCATTTTGTGTGTGCTGGGGAAAGTCCCTTTGAAGAGTAATCAGGCCTAGTTACAATTCCTCCTCTGCCGTCCTACCAACAAGACTCACTCCCATCTACATCTAGGACCTTTTGTTCACTGTCAGGCTCCGATACACATTTCCTAGAGATCAAGCCATCACCAGCCTATGCAGCTGGCCACTCACAGAAAAGCCCCAGTAACATTAGGTAGGAAAATGCAAACTTTTTAAAAGTGGCATTTCCAAAATAATATTTTTAAATCTGACTTTACCATTAAAGAGGATTAAAATTACAATAAAAAATGATTGGAAGAAATATTTCTTTAGCTGCTACCAATCCGAATTTAGCATTTAATACATATAACAATGTTACCCAATGATTCTAAATGGCAGCAGCCAGGCTTCCTAGAGTGTAAATCGTTTTTGGGGATATTTCACTGTAAGGACCAGTTCAACTTTAATTTCTACATGTCCTACTTTTAAATATCATGCACCCTTTCTTTATGGGGCAATAAGGCTTACATATAGGTGACCTATTAATATTTAAAAGGAAGGTTTAGTCCTATTAAAAGAGGTATTTTGACAGGTTAAATTTGCAGTTTAAAACTGCCACAGGCAGGTTACCTTTATGCTTCACCAAGACTGCACACAACTGTAGTCTCTCATGTACAGTCTACATCTGTGCACACATGCATGTGCCCACTTGTTAGGGTGTAACCAGCCAGGTGCACCTTACCCTCGCTGCATCATAGCGGCCTCATCTTTTAAGGCAGGCACCGGTGGTACACACGCACAGTCTGATTACCATGCAGCTACTGAAATTGTGACTCAGGTAGTGAGACCCACCCACAGTAAAGGTCCCAAAACTGGGTGATCCAAAGCAAAAAAATCTTGATTACTAAATGGATGGAACTCACTTGCAACAATAGCCATTACACTAACTCTGTCCCTCACCATAACATTGACCCTAACATCTATCCTACCATAACCACTAACTTTGATCCAATCTCTCTAGCCCTCATCCTGCCTATATTTTCTTGCTGTTTTGTTTTTCAATGAAATTTATTTTCAAATAAATGTCTTCAATGAAATATATCTTCTGTGAAGTTTGGATGGTCACTGCCTAAATCTACTTCTCAACATATTTTTGAGTGCTGACAGCTCATGTATTATAAATGGTCATAACAGTGAAACTCTTGTTTAAACTTTAGATTTTCATTTTTATGGTCAATATATCTATCCTCTAATTAACAATAAAAAGCATGTATGTACCATAATAAAGTAAATTTCCAAATGAAGGTAGGGGATGGGATTTTCTTTTGTCTCAATTCTTGTTACTCTCTTTGACTCAAGCTATATCATATATTTCTGACTACGATCCTTGTAAAATGTATACTTTGTTTACCTTTTATCCTAAAATGCCTTTCTTCTGAAATACTAGTATGAGCATGATGTACTCAAAATGCTGCATCAAATGTACTCTCAGTGCTGTACTAACATTGGTTGAAATCCATAGTGACAAACTTAAAAAACATTCAACTAGGATTTTACAGTGATATAGTTAAACATCAAGGAAAGTACATTTTCAAACAGCAGACAACTGCAAATTCCCATAAAAACATAGAAAGGCTAAACCAGTACCTGAGAACATATAAAAGAATGTTGCTGGTCCGATATAAAAGGGGTAAGTGTGACTTGTGTATGGGTAAATTTGTAATGTATGTCTTTGTAAACTTTGCATTATTTACCAAAATACCTTATTACTGTGTAAACTACTCAATTGTACAAATGGATGGCAAAGATTTTCCCAAGTCTGATTTTATCATTTTAGAATCACAATGGTATCCTATTAATGCATCTCAAGGAAAGGAAATGAACAAGCTGCATTTCACTGGGGGGGTAAGTGCCCCCTTCATAAGGTAGGATATACATAGGAAGGAGGCATTGGTAAGGTAATTAGCCTAGGTGGCCTCTGGCATTTTTTAAGTCACCTGGTAGCAAAGAGGCAAGGGGACTGTCTGTCGCAGTGGACTGCATGGAGAGAATGAAGAAGTGAATGCCTCCAATATAGGTTTCAGAGCCCTCAAAGAGTTGCTTATTTGGGAATCTTGCATTAATAGTTAAGTCAGATCGCCCTGAAAGCTACTCAATGCATGTTACCTTGAAGGAGCTATTGAACCAAATTTTGAATATGGTTATAAACTAATTTCTTTAACATAGGCAACTCAAGATGCATCTCGAGTTTCTGACATCCCCAAGCTTCAAAGATCTCAGGCAATGTTAGATCTGGTCCCTTGAAGAGTCATTTTTGATAACAACCTTTGTCTGGAGCCTCTAAGTAGGAGCCCTGTCATTGCCATTGGTTCTCAATGCCTCTTGCTGTGTCCTTGGTGAAGAAAACCACCACAACCATGAATTCCCTGTGGTTCAGACGGCACATTGGTTGTCAATTAATGACCACATCAAATTCAAAACACTTTCTATGATACAGCAGACATTCAAGTGGTCTTCTCCTACTTTTGTTATAAAATGCATTTATCCATACTACCCACTAAGCATTGTTTGATGCTTGTCTCGTTATTAAATACTTTGCTCCAATTTGGTGGCAGCACTTTCTCAGTGCTGCCATTTTAGATACAGAATTATTCTCTTGCAACATCAAATGCATTGAAGACACATACATCTTTGTCTCACGCTAATTGTGGATTTGCAGTGGCCTGAAATCTGGTTGCCTGTGTGCTGTTAGCTGCTCTATTATATATCTATACGATATATAGAATCTGTTATATATATATATATATCTATATATATATATAGATATAGATATATATCTATATATATATATATATATATATATATATATATATATATATATATAAAAAATAGAGAAACTATATATAGAAACTATAAATATGCAACTCAGTACCACTTCACAAGCCACACTGAGATCACAGATGATGGTGGCATATTCAGGTTCATTTTCATATTTTATTTACTTTTGTGCACAATAGAATCTCATTCCTGTGACCAGGTTTTTATAGAAAGAGGGTTTATTATTTTGCTAATAACTTTGGTGCCGCTTGACCAAACTTCACAATAATTTCCAAGAAAATAAGACACTCACTTGAGCTGCTGCCAAAACACTTTTTGCCCATTCATTTTTCTATAGGGATTTTGAACAGCAATAACACCGGAACTACTGGACGGAATTACACCAAATTTAGCAGAAAGGTCGGTCCTGGTCCAGAAAGCGACCTTTTTTGTTTTGGTATAAATTCGTTCAGTAGTTTTTGAGAACATAACTGGAAAATACATGTGTATATCTAGGGATGCAGACCTGTCAGATTTGGGGGATAGATTTCTCGTCAGAAATTAATACAAGGGATCAGTGTAGATGTACTCGGACCCCAAGGGTGGAATGAATAGGTTGCTGTAGGATTAATTATAAGTTTGAAAAGGGAAAAATAACTTTTTTTTGGACGATCGTGGAGCAGCGACTCTGTCGTGATGCTCAGCACGACCCCCCATGTAACATTGCGACAGAGTCGCGAACCCTGACGATAAAAGAGATATATATACATATGTATACAGAACGCGTTTCCGTCATCTGGACCTTGATCATGAGCCAATTTATTCCTCAGGCTTGGTGCCTTCCTAAAGGTCACTTGCGGGTGATCTCGCATTACTTCACCAATTGTTGGATCCATTTTTAGAACTGTCCAGTGTGGAGCGTAAAGTAATTATACGAGTCTGCTTTATAATTGTATATATGTGAAGAAATGAAAAGATATATGCATTTAATATGAGGCAGAGTCCCAAGAGGGCTGCCAACACTTCTTTGCCGAAGTGTTGGCAGCCAATCAGATATCAGCATGGGGAGAGTTGGATCCGCGGAGGATTACCGTCCCTATATATTTATATTTTTTGGCCTTAAATTTCTCTGAAACTATTGAACGGATTCACACCAAATCACAAAAAGTGTGATCTGAGGAAAATAATCTACTTTGTGTCAAATTTGTTGCAATTCAGTTCAGTAGTTCGGGCTGTTAGCGTGTCCAAAGGTCCTAAGGAAAAATGAATGGGGAAATTGCATTTTGGGACCCCCCTTTTTCTCTGCCCCCACTTGGTGGATCACCCCAAAACTTTCAAGACAGCAGCTGTACTTAGCACAGTATAAGTTTTGAAAAGTTTGTGAAGATTCGTCAAGCGGCTCCACAGTTATAGGCAAAACAAAAAAAGCTGTTTCTATAGAAACTAGGTCCTAACTATAACTATTTACACTCCAACCTGAGCAACAGTAGTGAAAGTATTAGACTTGGAGAGGTTTCTGTTTATTATTGACACTCCAATATAGCAACAGTTTGGAAAGTGTTGGACTGAGTGGTCAGATTTACTAGTCTCACTTCAACCTGAGCAACAGTAGCCAAAGTTTTGAATTTAGATAACTAACTAATTAACAAAACAAGAAATTATCATATTATTAAAATGGTCTATTAAAATATTGGAAATAATATTTAATTACCTGTCAAATGAATTAATTATAACTGTAAAAAAAAATTATATTAAATTAAAATGTAAATATTTAAAAACCTTACCACTGTATTCACCCTGAAAATAAAAAAATGAAATAAAATAAAGAAAAAAAGTAACATATATTATCAAATCAAAACAACACACTAAAATAATTAAGCAAACGTAACAAATAAAATAACGTAAACATAAAATCAGCTACATAATTAAAACATTATTATGTAAAACAGTATTTTAATAAATGATGTAAAAACCTCTAAAAGCTATATTCTTACATTCTCTATTCTGCCAAGTTATATTTTTCAAATTACAATATTTTTGACACAATATTTGTATTTCACAATCCTTTTATAACAATATTTCAGCGCTATGCCCGCTATTATACTAAATGAAAAAGTTGAAAGGAACAGGTGAATAGATAAAGAGAGACAAAGGGGCAGGGAGGCAATATAAAGAGGGGGAGACAAAGATGGAGTAGAGAGAAGGAGAGGAGGAAATTTTGAAAGAGAGAGGGTTAGAGATAGCTAGATCTAGAGAAAAAGAGAAACAGAAAGAAAGGGAAAAAGAGAGATGGAATGAGAGATAAATTCAGAGAGAATGGGAGGGAGAGACAGAGATAAAGAGTGATTAGAGGTAGAGAAATAAATTTAGAAGGCGAGAGGGAAGGGGAAAGGAAGAGATCCTATCTAAGAGAAAGAGTTACAAAAGAGAAACAGACAGCCACAAATAGAGCTAGAGATACAAATAACAAAAGAAGTGAGGGAGAGAAAGAGAGAGAGTTAGTGAGTGAAAACATAGGGCTAAAGACACACCGAGTACAAGAGAAAAAAGAGAAAGATAAAAAGAAAGAGATACCAAGAGTGAGATAGAACGAGAAAGCGAGAGATAAAAGGTAACCCTCTGGTTGATGACATATCACTTGGACTTGGATCTATACACATGTGCCCTAATTAATACTGATGACTCCAGGAGTAGACGGCACAAAAGGCACACCTTATCTTCTTGTAGACAGTCCGATCTGTGCGGAGTGACACTGAGCTATAATGTTCAGACACACAGCGAGCGGGTTTTGTTTGGCTGCTGTTACATTACTGTTTGGCTTCTGCATTTATAAGATGAAGTTCATTCTGTCCTCGCCCATCTTCTGCCCTCTGGGTATCCCGGAGAATCTTCACCCTTTGTGAACATTATACAGTCCTCATTGTGGCTTTGCTGAATATTTGTTTATTTACTCCTGCACTTTTATTGCTCGATTTAAGACCTACTGAACAAAGGGGTAACAAACAGAGATATAAGGGAGGGTTGACGGAGCACTTATGTTAGTGGGAGGGTGTCGAGAATGCAGGGATTAAAACTGTTTGTGTCGATCAAAGCCATACCAGTGCTTATTTTGTAAATAAAAAAGTGCTGGTGCCCAAAGCTCTCCTCTGAAACACGCGGCTGCTGCAATTAAATGTGGGAGTACAAAATACTGAGGCAGCGTAATCCTAAAGCCACCTCAGGCCTCTTTCATCCATTTACAGACACTCCCTGCCCCTTCAGATCACTCTTGCAGCTTTCTGCCTTTGTGCGCCATTCAGTCTTTCTCATGTGTCTTTTGCTCGCAGTAAATGCCTGATGCAGAAAAATAAGTGCTGGTGCCCCCCACTGGAAACCACCGGCACAAATTAAGCACTGCGTTCCACAGATCTTACTGCAAGAGGGATAAACTAATTGTAATACTCTCAGTAGGTGCAAAATATTAAGAATAGTTACAAATTAATACATGGACAGCCTGATTTAATGTTAGATGGTAATGTAAAATCCTCCAGGCACCAAAGGAATTGCTAAATCCGGAAAATATTCTCCACCACAGAAACAGTCTGCTAAAGGAAATTCCGCAGTTGCTAGACAGAGAAATTAAACGTGTGTCGTGCCCTTTGCACTTGTGGGCAGCACAGTAGAATGTCCCTGCAGTGGATAAACGATGCAGACTCATACTCGTCGTTGGTTATAGACATATTTGTGGACTCTTGCATTCTTCGTTTATCTTTTCTGTCTCGCCAGCCTCATGTAATAAAAAAACATGCATTAATAACAAATACACCCATACAGAGGAAGAATTGCTTTGGGCCTGCCCTTTTCATCTATTGGTCTGTTCTACTGTCTGTCACGTTTTGCTTCCACCCACCACAGAATGCAGCATGGGGTAGAAAGTCAACCCATTTCAGCTGTTGGGTCTCGTCCTTGGGGATGAGGGCATTTTTATCTGATTGTGTATGCACATCCACCTAAACAGAAGTACTCTTAAGTGCCAGCCCTGGAGACCAATAATTTATGTTGCTAATGTTAAAGTTACAGTAAAAATAATAATTCCTGTGATGAGCAATAAAACTGAAAATAGTTTCTATACCTGCCTTTTAGGAAGCACATGTGCTGTTCTATTAAAATTCCATGCATTGTTTATTATTTTTAATTCAAACTTTTTATTGCAAGCACAAGGCCTCCAGGTTTAAGTGGTGGTATGTTTAATATTTTTCCTCTTTGATGTTTGTGGATTATGCTTCCAATAATAAAATGCAGCTATTATCAGCTTCCTAAGGCCAGACCTACTGGCTCTGCCAATGCTTGTTCCCTTTTCATTTTGATTAATCACATTGATTCATGTACTTGATTTTCATGAATGGGGCTGAGAACTCCACATTATTCACGCTTGGGCACATGCCTGCTGGTGGCGGTGTGATGAGGTGACACATCCTTCACAAACGAATGTCATGTAGCCGAGATTCACAGCACTTGCTGGAACGTGTAGATGTTTATCGCAACACCAGGTTCTGTATGCATCACCAAAGGCCTGGCATGCAAGTGTTGTGGCGTTAAAAAGACACTGAGATATATTTATTACTTAACAATTGCAGGAATGTCCAACGAAGGCCAAGAAAACCTGAAAATATGCCAGAATGTCACAATAGGTACAATGGAAATTAATTGTGAATTACTGTATGTAAATATGTTTAACTTCGATAAACTCACAGTCAGTCAAGGATCTGCCCTCTTGCATGTATGTTGGCCACCTGATGTGTGTATATTGTGGAACAGATATATCTGGTGATCTTAATCTAGTACCAGTATATAAAGGTGTGCGGTAGGCCCACACAACCGCATATTTTTTACCTTACCCATGTGTAGCGTAATTAAAGAAAGACCGGAATCCATGCCAGACTTTCAGAATATCCACATATAACCTGTTTGCATACTTCGACGTAAATGGAATTTAATTACATAATCAGTTGTTAACCTCCGGTTTTGACGTACGATTGATTTTGCTTTCACAGTCCTAAATGTGTAAACCTATCAGCACCTCCTCATAGGCAAGATTAGCTATTGCAGCGGCAGTCATACAGGAACTAGAAAAACTTTTGATAGCAAATGATCAGTGCTTAATTTGAGCTAATGGTTTCCGGTGCTCGGCACCCGCACATAATTATAAACACTAGTGCTTGTGACATCCTGTCTCAAGGGGGCCCTCTCTGGCTAATTTAGTGAGGACCACAATAACAGTTAATTATCAAATCAATTTACATTAAAAATTACTATTACCTGCAGCCCAAGACATTCTTATTGCTTTGGTGGCCTGGAATAGTCCGAATTGTCACACTTGTAGGAGTATGGTGGTTAGTAGTTGTGTTGTTAATATCATTGGCAGCATGTGCGGGATAATTTCTAGTGCAAGCTGCTGTGGCCTCTTGGTGAGAGCCCTGACACTTTTTTTTTTAATTAAATCATTTGCAATGATGAACCAAAAGACCTTATGCTGGCCTCCCAAACAGGATTAGGCAGATTGACCGGACAGCTATTCTCCCTTTCTTGCTAGATGGCAAGTTATGGTACACGGTCACCCTTAGGAACTCCTCTACATCTTGGTACTGGATTACTTTCAAAAGATCAAAGCTTTCTTATATTTTTAAAAAGTGGGCTAGGGAACCATGGACTACAGGCCACTTTCTAGGGGCCTTCAATGTAGACATTTTGAATCTATCAATTGTGGTTGTTCTAGGAATATTTAATCCCTAGAAAAAGATCTCGTGTGCCTCGCTGGGACAACGTAGGAATCTGGCTTTTGAAGAATTCAGAATCCTGCACAGTGTGCATTTCACAATGCGGTGGAGAAAGTTGGGAGTTCTACCCCTAACCAGGCACGTGTGCTCATGTACCATAAAGAGATTCACTGGATCACTCCTCTGCCTCCAAGTATTTAGGATGAGTTACTGAAATATGGATCAGAGGTAGTGAGCCTTCTATTCGACAGCAGCAACATCCCTTTACACTCTTGGCTCCAAATGATGAGGGTGGCAGAAAAGACCCGGACAGTGAGGAAATGGTGTGGTCTATATGGTGCACCTGTTATGTTCCACGTGAGGTGCACGACTACTCACTTAACACCATTCATTGCGGTGATGTGTAGTCTATTGAGATACTTATTCTAATTCTTCTTCCTGTACCTTTGTCCTTGTAGGGTACTCGATATTTTGCCCAAAGAGAAGCAAAGTCTTGGGACCTCCACCATATGATTCCAACATATTTTTGTGTAAGACAAGGAACTTTTTTACCACCGACCCTACATCCCAAGAAACCCACAGACCCTGCATCCCATGAAACATAGGAACTGTGGAATAGACTAGACAGCATTCACCAGGGCATACAACTATCTGTAATACAAACAGAAATGCAACATAAAACATAGTATATGCACAGATCTGCAAGAAAATATTGTGGGGGTCATTATTACCCTGGCGGAAGGCGGAGAAGCGGGCGTAAGACCGCCAACAGGCTGGCGGTCTTTTTTTTAAATTATGACCATGGCAGTTACCGCCATGGTCATCCGTCGGTTCTCCGTTCCGCCCGTCAGGGCGGAGATGACCGCTGGGCTGGAGACCTGGGTCTCTAGCCCGGCGGCCGTCACTATACCGCCTGCGGTATTTGGACCCGGCAGACCGCCATGGATTTCATGTGGTTTGGAACCGCCATGAAATCCATGGCGGTAAGCACTATTAGTGCCAGGGAATTTGTTCCCTGGCACTGATAGGGGTCTCGACCACCTCGACTCCCTCCCCTACACCCCCCACCACCCCTGCAACCCCCTAAAGGTGGCAGGACCCCCCTCCTCACCCCGACACCCAACATCAGACAACACTCACTCACACACGACACGCACGCAGGCACCACCAACACACATACACGCACACACACCGACATACATGCCAACATCCACACACACAGTCAGACACGCACACCCACATTCAAACATATACGCACACATCCATACAGACATACCCACAGACATACACGCACTCAATCCCAAACACACAACACCCCCGCAAGCATACACGCATGCACACCCTCATGCACGCACACAACACCCCCCACCCACCCTCCCCTAACGGACAATCGACTTACCTGGTCCGTCAATCCTCCGGGAGGGGACAGGATCCATGGGGGCTGCTCCGCCGACACCACACAGTCAACAGAACACCGCCACGCCGAATCACAGGACGTGATTCCGTGGGCGGTGTTCTGTTGGCGTGGCGGTCCGAAAAAGGACAGAGAGCTGCCAACAGTCATAATACGCCGAGCGGAAAACCGCCACCACTGGCGGTCTTCAGCACGGCGGTCCCCCGGCGGTCTTTCAAAAAGACCGCCGAGGTCAAAATGACCCCCTGTGTGCTTAGACAGAAAATCAGTTTCGACCTCTCATTGTACAATGGTACTGCAAGAAATAGGTAAATGTGAAAAAGGAATATCCATAATTAGGTCCCACACAATGTTTTTTTTTTTTTTTACTTTTTAGGGTCAAGCCTGGAGCCCGCCTGCCGCCCACCATTTGTCTGCTTCTGCCTCATTGTTCTGTGCAATTCCCTTAATTTGCCAATGCTGCCAAAACGTCACTTCTGACGCTTGCTGCGGAGCACGGACCCAGCACAGATTGATTTAATTTAATCAGTGCCCGTCCGCTGCTCCCAACGTGATCCAGGTACTATTTTGTTCTGCCAGTGGAAACGTCACTTCTGACGCTTGTTTTCTACAGGGTTTACTTTGCAAATGCCCCAGTATCAACACAGCTCTGTTCCATGGAGACAAACTCTAATCAAAGCTGGGCACATTTAAAACACTTTCTCCACAGGTCATGTGGGAATTTCCAAAGAGATGTGAGCAGCAAACATGCTGCTCGAAGTCCAATGACTTCCAGTCCACAACTTTCCCATGCAGTTAAAGCTTCTAAGTAGGCAGATTTTCCATTATAAGAAGGTAAAATGCAAGAGCCGAGGGAAGGGCTGTAAACAACAATCCTTCGTAGACTCAGTTCCCTGAAGGCAATTTTAATAAATGTGAAAGTAGCCTGGCTGACCGCATATTCTGCTTCTGTTTTTTCAAGTGCAAAGCAATGCCTTCTTTTACAAAACAGACGTACAGTGCTGGGTCTTTTGATGCGCTGAGGGAACCAGTCTTTGCACTCTCTCTCTCGTCCAGTCCGTAGGTGAGACTGGCTCTTCAGGGTTGTTATCTCTTTAACCCTTAAGTTGCTGGAACCTTGGTTTCGGATCACTCAAGCTCATAAAAAAGAATGCATCACGATTGTCCTTTGCTCTGTACTTGGCGTGAAACTGTTGGTGATCATTTGCTGTGGATTGCTTGATTTTCTTTCATTTGTTAGTGCCCTTCATTGTTGCTATTTAAGAAAACTGAACGCTATTTTTAGTACCCTGCGCTATCTTACAGTGTTCTTCTTATTTAGTGAAAACATTGTTGCTCAGTAACCATGGACATGGGCTACTGTCATACAAATTAATTATGTTTGCCAAACTTGTTCACTGCCCCTACACCGAGAAAGCGCTACAATGGTATAATAATGATAGCCCTATCCAAATGTTTAGGGTGCCCAGATGAATCTTTGCCCCATGGGTACCAGTCTTGCAGTCCTGATATTTATTATAACAATCAATGAATTCTGGACAGAAGCATATTAGTCTGATTCAATTCAACCAATCGCACTGACACACCTGAAATTCATTAATGTCAAAAGCAAAGTCCAGGACTGGGGACGTGTAGTCACCAGGTTACTCTATCAATCAATCAATCAATCAATCAATCAGTTTTTGTCAAGTGCGGCTACTTACTCGTGAGAGTCTCAAGGCTCTACCAGTGGGGGACTCTAAAAGGGAAATTGCATATATAATTAGGGGTATAGCTTAAACATGCTAGCTAATTAATATTTATGCAGATCGTGCATTAACGTTTGAAATTGACACTCTCCATTGTAACTGGGTCTCTGCTGTTTAACATGATGGAAAACTGTCTCAGTGTTCAGCAGTGAGAGAAACAAACATTTAAAGGGCATTTTTTTTCACTAACGCTGCAGCGCCCTGCCACTTTGTTGCTTGCCCCTCACATTCACATAAAAACAATAGACAAAGCTCATTGTCTCTAACATGTGCAAGAGTTTTTTGGCTTTGTCAATATTCTTTTAGCCATGGCCGCAGAAGAACATGGCTTAAAGTAAACAAAATAAAAGCACTATGACACGCTGGCTGTGTCATATCGCTTTTTTCTTTCTTTACTTTCAGTGAAGTTGCACGGCAGTCGTGCTGCGGGTCAACATGGCTAAAAAAGATTGACAAACCTAAAAGATATTGTACAGACAAGACCTATTGGCTTTGCCAGTGCTTAAACCCATGATGTTTTTGCAGGGCATTCTTTTAAAATGATATTTTGCATAAATCAGCCTGTGATGGTCCTAGGACAATGGGACCACCTTCAAAACGTTCACCACCACCTGCTCTTTATGTCTAGGTCATACCTGTGTCCCCACATGAGGTTAGTGGAGATCCCAAAATAATAACCCCTCCCACCATTCAGTGTCTCTTTAACCTTTCTCGTGGCTGTAACATTTGTTTTACAGCTGACAGTAATTTGTGTTTTAAGAGTCATGCTTGGAATATCATTGCAGTAGGCCTGATAGCCCTGAAAATGTGTAATGCACTATGTCCTTTAGGGGCTAAATATATGGTTACACTGCATTACTTTTGGTCATTTTATTTTCACATGGTTATGTCCTCTAAGGGATAACTATATGGTTACATGACCATGTTTCTAACAAATGCTATTTTCATTGTGGTGTCCTCTAGGGGGCTCTTCTGAGCATTACAGTCTAATGCCAAAAGTTTCTTTCTGATAAAGGTTTTTAATGGGTTTATATGATAATTGTATATGTTTTATTAATCTCTCCTTATTATAATTATTACCATGATTCAGGTCAACTTCCCATCCTTATTACGCTATGACTGTTTGCACACTCTTGATATATTTGGGTGATCCTTCTAGTTTATTTCTCTCATTACTCTGAGGATGTCTTGTGTCTTTGTTTTGGGGAATTGTGTTAGCCAGCCAGTGACTCCGATGGTGGGGTGGTGAAAGTGGTATGTTATTGGAATTAGCATGGCAGATTTAAATCAGGATCCTAAATGGCAACATTTTCATTTTTGGCAATAGACATAGGAAGAAGGTAAATGGGGTGCTTTAGTTATATGCAGGGCCACTGTAATTATGTAGCAGGAAAATACTAAATTATGAGGCAGGGTTGGCAATGTATGTGGCAAGAAAAGTCCATTTATGAATTTGCAGTGCCAACAGGTTTAACCCAAGCAAATTTGAGAACCATTTCATTGCAAATGCTTGTGCTAAATGGTTTTTACTCAAAAGTAAGACTCTCCCTGTCAAAGTGAACTCTCATTCTTTTGGTATACAGTGATGATGTTCTGATCCAGCCTCCTTCAGAAGAGTTGAAGACAAATTCATCAGTCTATTTCTCAGTTCTTGGACTAAAAAAGCCCAAATAGACAAATGTTATTTAAATGTTTTAGCACAGGTGTCTTTTGTACAGATAAAACAAACACACCATAAATGCAAACACATATTAAAAGATGGCAACATTTTTAAGTAAATTAAGGAGATAAATAATAAAAAAAGTATAAAACTATGGCAGCAGTTTCCTGCCCTCCAATAGTGCAAATCAACAAATATCCTTGTTTTATTTCTCACAGTGGTGGTTAAAGTATGGTAAAACAGTTTATTTACATATTGGGATTTGACAGTAGGCCCAGAAGATAAAAATTAGAAATGAACCTGCCCCCTCTAAGTGCTAATTAGCAGGGTGAAAGTACACTATAACAGCTTTTCTCTCTGCAATCAGTTCTGGACTTCAATTGAGTTTTCCCTTTTTGCCCACCACCTTGCCAGCTATTGTGCCTCTGGTCTAGTTGTGAGATACAAATTCTCATAGAGGAGGCAGAACATAACCAGGGCTGCTGGAAATATATGCTTTTTGGGCTGCTGTGTTTTCCCTCATAATTATGGATTTGTCACATTTGCCACATAATCCATCTTGTGATGCACAATCTGCAAATTTTAACAAAAAATTTATTTCTTGCTCATATGAATCAAAAGTTACTAAAACACAGTGACACATGTGGAAGGCTCTATGCAAACATTGTTTGAACTATTTTCTATTGCTTATTGTGTATTTGGGTATTAAACTAATGAGTTGAAACGTTTGCCTAGTGTTAAACTGTGTAAAAATCACAAAATAAAGAAGTAATACTATCACAAAATCAGGGGCGGCTCCTCCATTAGGGCAGAGGAGCGTCGCCACTCCTTCCCCCCACCAGCAGCTGCAAACCTTTGAAAGAAAAGTATAATAAAAATTGTTTATTATCCTTTTCTTTTAAAGGGGCAGGGCCACAGGAGTGACGAGCAGAGAGGGGGCCTGCTCAGCACTCCCCCCTCAGAGTGCATGTATGTTTGGTCGGCCGTCTTGGGCTGGCCAAACATACATGCGCAGTAGGCTGTCTCCAGCTCGGCAACACGGTTGCTGGGCTGGAGAGAGCCTGCACAGGCTCCCAGCCTGCCTGGGAGCACCCTATCTGGGCTCTCCCAGCCAATCCTGATGCTGCTTTGAGCAGCATCAGGATTGGCCGCAGGGCAGGCTGGGAGCATGTGCCTGCAGCAAGATGGGAAAGGAGCAGGAGGAGGCATCGTCATCATCCACAAGAACACCCTCAAGATCATGACCAACACCGAAGACACCCTCTGCCCCGCTAAACACCTGCACTTCCAAATCCACACTGACCCAAACACCACCCTCCGAGGGACCCTCGTCTACAGGCCCCTCGGCCCACAACAGCAGTTCAGTGACTCCATTACCGACATCATCAGCACGCACGCTCTCGCATCCACTGACTACATACTCCTCGGAGACTTAAACTTCCTCCTCGAGAACACCAACGACAACACCGCCACCCTGCTCGACAACCTCTCCAACCTCGGCCTCGAACAGCTCGTCTCAACGCTAACCCACTCAGCAGGACACACACTCGACCCTATTTTCTCCTCCAGCAATCACGTCTCTTTCAGCCACACCACCGAATTCCACTGGACAGACCACCGCTGCATCCACTTCTCCTTCAAGAAACCCAAAACACACCACCACCCACAACAGATCCCCCACCGCAGTTGGAACAAGGTCACCGAAGACCAACTTATCGTGACCCTTTCCCAGAACCGACCCATCAACACCACTGACACTGATGCAGCTGCCCGCAACTTCAGGCAATGGGTCAACACCTGTGGCAGTACTCTCGCCCCAATCAAGAATCCCTCCAACAGACGCACCGACAGAAAGGCCTTCTGGTTTACCACCGACCTCCACAAATCTAAGCAAAGTTGCAGAAGACTCGAAAGAAAGTGGCGCAAAGATCAGACTCTGGATAACCTCACAGCCTTCAAAAATGCCACCCGCAAACACCACCAACTCATCCGAGCCGCCAAGATAACCGCCTTCAAAGACTGAATCAACAACAACACACACAGCCACAAGGAGCTCTTCAACGTCATGAAGGAACTCTCCAACCCCAGCTCCCGTGCCAATGACATCCCAACATCCCAAGACCTCTGCGACTCCCTAGCCTCCTACTTCCACTGCAAGATTGCAGACATCCACGACAGCTTCAGCACCCAGACCCCACTGGCAACCACCAACACCACAGATTCACCTCCAACCAACCTCCTGCTCTCCTGGACCCCCATCAACGACAACAACACCATCAAAATCATGAACACCATCCACTCCGGCTCTCCATCTGACCCCTGCCCTCACCACATCCTCAACAAAGCAAGCTCCATCATCGCACCCCAACTACGGAAGATCATCAACAGCTCCTTCGAGTCCGCCACCTTCCCGGAAAGCTGGAAACACGCCGAGATCAGTGACCTTCTCAAAAAACCCAAGGTGGACCCAAAGGACCTCAAGAACTTCCGACCTATCTTCCTGCTCCCCTTTCCGGCAAAAGTCATCGAGAAGGCTGTCAACAGACAACTAACCTGCTTCCTCGAGGAGAACCGCACCCTGGACTCTTCCCAATCCGGATTCCGCAGCAACCACAGCACCAAAACCACCCTCATCGCCGCCACCGACGACATTAGAACCATACTGGACAGCGGCGAAACCGCAGCCCTCATCCTCTGGAACCCTTGGCCGCATTCGACACCGTCTGCCACCACACCCTACACTCACACCTCAGCAATGCTGAAGTCCGTGACAGAGCCCTGGACTGGGTCACCTCCTTTCTCACCGGCAGAACCCAGAGAGTCTGCCTCCCCCCATTCCGCTCGGAGGCCACCTAAATCATCTGCGGCGCACCCCAGGGTTCGTCCCTCAGCCCGACCCTCTTCAACGTCTACATGGCCACGCTCGCTATCATCACCCTATCCCACAACCTCAACATCAGCATCATCTCATAATCCGACGACACCCAGCTGATCCTCTTTCCTCACCATGGGCTCCGCCAAGACCTACCTCCACGAAGGAATGAAGGCCATCGCTGAATGGATGAAGAGCAGAGCAGCTGCTTCAAACTCAGTTCTGACAAGACAGAAGTCCTCATCTTCAGCTCCACCCCCTCCGCATGGGATGACTCCTGGTGGCCTGCCACGCTCAGAACCAGTCCGACTCCCACCGACCACGCACGCAACCTAGGATTCATCTTGGACCCTTCACTATCCAGGACCCAGCAAGTCAACGCCATCTCCTCCTCCTGCTTCAACAGCTTCCGCATGCTCCGAAAGATCTACAAATGGATACCCACCGAAACCAGAAGAACAGTCACCCAAGCCCTCGTAAGCAGCAGGCTGGACTACGGCAATGCCCTCTACACAGGAACCACGGCCAAACTCCAGAAGAGGCTGCAACGCATCCAGAACGCCTCTGCATGCCTCATCCGGGACATCCACGCCACAGCCACATCACAGACCACCTGAAAAACCTGCACTGGCTTCCAATCAACAAGAGAATCACCTTCAAACTCCTCACCCACGCACACAAAGCACTGCACAACACCGGACCAGAATACCTCAACAGACGACTTTCCTTCTACACCCCGACCCGGCATCTCCGCTCCACCGACCTTGCCCTCGCAACCGTCCCACACGTCCGCAGAACTACAACCGGCGGTAGATTATTCTCGCACCTCGCCTCCAAAACGTGGAACATTCTTCCCACCCACCTGCGCCAGACCAAAGACCTCCTTACCTTCAGGAAACTTCTCAAAACCTGGCTGTTCGAGCAGTAGCAGCACCTAATCCCGCCTTCTCCCCCTCCCCTCCTCAGAGCCTTGAGACCCTCACGGGTGAGTAGTGCACTTTATGAATTCCTGATTGATTGATTGATTGAAAGGAGCGGTGCGGGCGCGGCAAGGAACGAGGTAAGTGTTTTATTTTTAAAATGTATTTTAATGTTTATTTACCTCCCTGCACTCCCGCCCCTTCCAAGTGTGCATTATGCTATATAATTTGCATTTCTTGCCACATAATTTATTTAACTGTGCCACATAATTGGGTCGTCCCTGGCCACATAATTTCAGTGGCCCTAAACATAATCTCTCCCTCTAGGTCTAGGTGTTCACTTTCAATAGCCCACACTATAGTTTTCTCTCTTCTTGCAGTGTACAGCAGAGAGTTCAGAATAAAAAGGGACAAATCTTCTTTCAGCTCACATGACCAAACATTTGTTGGGGTAAAGTTTCTCTTTCTCAACAAGGCTTCAACCAGCAGAGTATCACATCTTGCCAGAGTGAACAACTTAATTTCCAGGGGATTTGTTAGCTTCATCAAATGAGTCTGAGTTAACTATGAACCGTTAAATAGGTATATTAGGTCCAATGCTTAGTGCTTAGTGAAAGCATGCATGTTCCTGTCTTGGAACATGGAATTTGTCATATCACAGATCAGCTCTGGATTTAATTATGTAGATGCTTTCTATTGACCAGTTAACTCCAAACCTGCCCATAGACTGTGCTGCAACTCTTAATAATAAATAATAAAATTAAGTTCTACAATACAAACAGTAACCTGATAGTTTCCCTTAATACAGGGGTCTCAATGCAGCACATACATAAATGTAGGTGCTTAAGACACAAAGAAAAACCCTTGCTGTGTGCTAGATCTAATCGGAATCTTAGGGAGGAGTGGAGTCTGTCCCCTGCCAGACCACAAAAACGCTGGTTGGCATGGCCTTGAAATGGCAATCCGGCCACAAAAAAGCTGTCCTTGGTGCAGCTTGGCCAACACCCAATTGCTGGACCACAAATTACTGTATTTGGCACACATCTGACTGACCACAGGCACAATGAGTATTGTTTTAAGGATTGCACCCCTTCTGCCTGGTTGGCTTGTCTACAGCAGAACTAGGCCTCCACATCCTGTGATATTGTGCTGAGTAAGGAAGGGTGTTTAGGTTTACTCACAGCATCTGTTGGTCCTCCATAACTGTAGGATTCTGAAGGACCCTATTGACCACTCAAACAGCCCAGTGGAAAGATTTTGCTCTAGAAAGATTCTGCTTCCACTTCCCTTCTCCTGCTCAGAGTTCTTCCTGCACCTGTCAATTTGAGAAGTCCATAAAAGCTGCCTGTATCTACCGTCTGGATGCCACTGCGAATAATTTCAGCCTGATGGTGCCCTTGTTGATTATTTTATTGAATGCTTGCACCAACACGGGTTGCTTTGCGGAGCACTTCCTAAAAGAGCCACAGGAGCCAATATGTGCTTCAAAGGTCGGTGTGTTGTGCTGACGACCACACAAACTAACTTGGTGCTCACCCAGTGGCAGACACATAAGCCACATTGACTACCTGATGATATGCAACACCTGGAGATGCTCACTGCAAGATGTCAGCGTAAGGAGGGAAGAAGACGGTGGAAATGATCATCATCTAATGAACGTTCTTGTGCAACGGATGTGAAAGAAAACAGCGCACAAAACATTAGGAGAATAGCAATGGTAACAGGTCTCTTCAATATATGTGAAGAGCAATGAAGCATGTCTGGGGACAAAGACAAGGAAGAGGAAAGAATGGATAACACAAGACACATGGTAAGCTATTGAAGAAGGTAGGATAGAATAAAGATAGCCTTTTAGGCCACATTCGAGAGGCTGCAGGAGAAATATAAGCACAAGTACATAGACGTAAACAGCAGTCAAAAGGATGACAACAGCAGGCAAGGAGATGTAAATGGATAACCTTGCCAGCCAAGCAGAGTAACCATCCAATAGAGGAAAACGGGGAAGGTTTCCCAGATTACGAAGACAGTCAGTGGTAAGCCTCGTACAACATACCACACCCCTATTTCGGAGAAGCTATGCAGGCTACTCAAAACAGAGAAAGAGCAGGAAATGCGCTAGGCAAGCACTTCAAAGAAGTTTTGAACAGACCAACACCAATAAGCAAAGTGGACATCTAGGAAGCAAAGGCAGACTTTTATGTGAACACTACCCCACCACAGAAGGAAGAAATCATCACTGTCATCTTAAGAATGTAAACACTTCTGGCCAAGATAATCTGAATGCAGAGCACTTGTAGGCAGCTGCAGAAACATCAGCCAAAATCTTCCAACCATGGTTTACATCAATTTGGGAGGGAAAGAAAGTACCAGATGACTGGATTCAAGGCATTATCATCAAAAGTCAAAAGAAAGCCTCATTAACCAACTGCAACAACTGGTGTGGAATCACCTTTCTATCAATCCCGAGTAAAATCCTAGTGAAAATCATTATAAAGTGCATTTCTGATGCAGTGCATGTAATGGCAGAGACAACTATTCATCAACTTTATTGATTTTGAGAATGCCTTTGACAGTATCCAATGTAACAGCCTTTAGCATATACTGAGAGCCATCGGCATACCACAGCAGATAGTTCTCCTCATCAAGAGCTGCTATGATAATTTTACATGCAAGGTGGGAGATAGTGAGTTTAGCTTCAAAGTCAAGACCAGTGTGAGACAATGGTGCATGATGTCAGCATTGTTTTTCAACCTAGTCATTGATTGGGTAATGCAATACTGTTAGAAATGGGGTCTTAAGTTGTCTGTCAATTTGCAAACTGTCTAAGAAGGGACACTCACGCTAGTCAGGGTAAGGAAGATACACAGCTCAGATAACCCCCTTGGAAGCTTGGCACAAGCAGTCAGGCTTATCTCAGAGGCAATGTGTAAAGTATTTGCACAAACACATACAGTAACACAGTGAAAACACCACAAAAGGACTCCACACCAGTTTAGAAAAATAGCCAATATTTATCTAAATCAACCAAGACCAAATCAACAAAAATCCAACATTCACAAGAAAATAAATCAATTTTTAAAGCAAAAAGAGTCTTAATCCATAGGAATCAATGGATGGGTTGTTTAGCATGAAGTACCTGGTATGAGTAAAAAATAAAGCTGCAGGGAACAACCAGATGTCGGAAAAGCATGCAATGTGTCGATTCCTTACTCGCAAGTGAGGGAGTGCGTTGATTCTTTCTTCACCAGATAAGCGATTTGTTGATTCTTTCCTCGCAGAGAAGGGGTGCGTTGGTTTCTGGACAAGCAGCCTCAACTCCATGCGGTGATGTTGAAGATTTTGACGCCCAGGGATGATGTGTGGAAAATCCAGATGCACAGCAGCAATGAATCCGCGCTTAGCTGGCGATGTGTCGATTTTACCAGCGCTGTGTCAATTTTTCTGCCACAGTGCAGTCATTGCATCTATTTTTCTGTCGCTGAGCTAGGTGCGTGGATTTTCTCTCAGGTTCTGCCAGCTTCTCCTTCCAGGGGCCCAGGGACTGGATGTGGTCCAACTTGGCAAGTCAGGGGTCTCATCAAAAGAGCCCAGGTACTGGCAGCTGAAGTCTTTGATGTCCCTGAGACTTCTTAAAAGGAGGTAAGCTCGGTTCAAGCCCTTGAAGTATCTTCACAAGCAAGATACACAGCAAAGCCAAGTCTTTGTCCTCTCTAAGGCAGAAGCAGCAACTGCAGGCCAGCCCAGCAAAGCACACACAGCAAAGGGACAGTACACCTCCTCACAGCTCCTCAGTCCTTCTCCTTGGCAGAGGTTCCTCTTGATCCAAAAGTGTTCTAAAATTCTGGGGTTTTGGGTCCACTGTGTATACTCATTTCTGCCTTTGAAGTAGGCAACAAGACCCTGCCTTTACCTTTCCCTGCCGCAGCCACATTCTAGGGGGTTGGATACTGTATTGTGTGAGGTCAGGCACAGCCCTTTCAAGTGCAGGTGTCAGCTCCTCTCTCCCACTCTAGCCCAGGAAGACTCATCAGGATATGCAGGACACACCTCAGCTCCGTTTGTGTCACTGTCTAGAGTAAATTCACAGACAGCCCAACTGTCAGTCTGACCCAGACATGGATCCAAGAGTCAAGCAGAGGCACAGAATGGTTAAGTAAGAAAATGCCCACTTTCTAAAAGTGGCATTTTTCAAACAGATAATATAAAAAGCAACTTTACCAAAAGATGTATTTTTAGATTGTGAGCTCAGAGACCCCAAACTCCAAACTGCACTTAAAAGGTATTTAAAGGCAAACCCTATGTTAACCTATTGGAGAGATAGGCCTTGCAATAGTGAAAAATAAATTTGGCAGTATTTCACTATCAGGACAGGTAGAACACATCTGTACATGTCCTGCCTTTAAAATACACTGCACCCTGCACATTGGGCTACCTAGAGCCTACCTTAGGGGTGACTTGTATGTAGTAAAAGGGAAGGTTTGGGCCTGGCAAGTAGGTACACTTGCCAGGTCGAATTGGCAGTGCAAAACTGCACACACATACACTGCAGTGGCAGATCCGAGACATGTTTACACCTATTCATGTGGGTATCACAATCAGTGCTGCAGGACCACTGGTAGCTTTTGATTTACAGGCCCTAAGCACCATTAGTGGACTTTACTAGGGACTTACTAGTAAATCAAATATGCTAATCAGGGATAACCAATCATAATCACAATTTACATAGGAAGCTCTTGCACTCTAGCACTGGTCAGCAGTGGTAAAGTGCCAAGAGTAACAAAAACCGGAAAAAACTAAATCCAGCATACAGTCAAAAATACAGAAATCAGAGATAAACAGAAGGGGAAACCATGCCAAGGAAGGTAGATCTAACAGACACACAACTGAAGACAAAGCCAGGGGCATCAGTTCGGTGGTATTCTCTACAATAGAGAAACTTGATTATGCTGATGCTTGAGTCTTGCTGTCATACACACACAATGATATGCAAGATACAATGCATCACATCAACATTTATGCACAGCAAGTGGGCCTCAAGATCAATAATCCAAATCAGAAGTCATGCCACTCAACATCCCAAACCCTTCACCAATCAAGGCAGATGGAGAGGACCTAGCAATGACCGATGAGTTCACCTGCCTAGGCAGTACCATCAGACATGATGGAGGGCAGACAGTGACATCATGAGTAGTCTGACCAAGCCCAGGAATGCCTTCAGGATGCAAAACAATGTGTGGATGTCATCTCAGTACAGTACCAATACCAAGGTGAGGCTTTACCAGAGCTGCATCATGTTCACACTCTTGTGTGGATCGGAATGCTGGCAGATGACAAAAAGTGACATGACCAAAATGTTAGCCTTCCACACCAGTGACCCGAGAAGAATCAGGCACATTTTCTGGCTGCATACCGTCTCCCACCATAAACTCCTCTCCAGATTTAAGCAAGAGAGCATGGACATTGTCATGAGAAAAAGATGGTGATGGATAGGACACACCATCAGAAGAGAATAAGACCCCATTGCAAGAAGAGCTCTCCTCTAGACCCCAGAAGACGAACAGAAGAGAAGCAGGCCAAAAAACACCTGGAGGCAAACTGTGGAGACAGAAATGAATACCCTGAACCTACAGTACTATACAGAAAGACAGACAGAAGCAGAAGTTCTTCATCGCTTGCCGACATTTCCAGTCATTATAACGAACAGTAAGTTTGGATGACCAATGTACAGTTCCTGCCAGGAGGTGTCTGGGCCCATGTGTTCTGATTATTAATGGGCTGGTAGCTTATCCTCACTGATTGGAACAAAAAACTGCATCATTTGTCTCCACCCACTTTTGAAAACAAACCTCCTCCTTACTATTGTGCTGTATTGTTCAGGAGCACCAAGGTTTGCAGAGATCAACACCATTAGCAGTAAGGAACTCTTGAAGCTTTGAAAACAGGAAGCCTCTTTGCAGGGTTTGAAGTCTGCACTTCCAATGACAAGGTCAAGCCCATACCCTAATATTCCAAATGAGCTCAGTGCTTGGCCCAGTTGATGGCTTATTTTCAGATTTGGACACTTTCAGTCTTTTGGCCCTTCTCGCATGGTTTTGTGCATGTAAAATGTGAACATAACTAGAACGTCCATATAACCTTTTTTAGCGACTTTCTATGTTTTTTCAAATTCTATTTCCTAACTATAATATCCCTCTAACCTTTGTTTTTTTCAGTGAATTTCTACATCACCTTTTAAAGTAAAGTAATATTTAATTACCATACTTTAATCCATTACCGAAGGACATGCATGCAGGGTTTAGCCACAATCAACACAGAACAGGAAGCTGAGGGGACATATTTGTTTGTCCCCACTCAACATACCTTTATTTGCTTTTCTGAAACAAGCTCCCAAAGCAAGATTTGGTTTTAAACAAAAACTCAATGGTATAGATGCACAGGAAGGTTCCTACCTGGGGGGAATGGCTATTGAGAGTGTTTCCTGCCAGCATCCTGGACCCAACATGGGAAAATCCAGTGGTGGTTGCTCCGCCTTCAATAAGGTAAGTCGAGCACCCCTGTTACATGGCATCCATGTGGCTGACAGGCTGCCAGATCAAGTACTTATACTGGAAAAGCCAGCTGATGCTCCATTGGTGGAAACCCAAAGGTTCCCCTACCTCTAAAGAATCACAAAACTATAAAGATGCCCCTTTTCAGCAACTTTTCACTGTCTCGCTAGAATATTGTTGATAAAAGGTTTATGCTCCACCATTGGTAAACTTCCAGTGCGCCCATCCCCTCCCTGAGCCAATATTGGCCCCACGGACCCCATCCCCTGATGCATGCCCAGCATCTAAAGAAGGAGAGGGGAGCATGCATCCCTCCCCTCCGGCCCACAATTGACCCCAGGGACCTTATCCCTCAGGGCCTGGTCAGACAGTAAATGGGGACATGGGCACGCAGCCCCCCTCCCAGGGCCAATACTGGCCCCGGGAACCCCATCCCCTGGGGCCTACCACTGTTTTTAAGGAGATGAGGCTATGAGGCCCACCTCCCCAAGCCAATATTGGCCCCAGGGAACCTATTGTAGGAGACTGGCCTGGTTTGTAGTGGGTACCTTGGGTACTTACACCTTATACCAGGTCCAGTTATCCCTTATTAGTGAAATATAGTTGAGTTCTAGCAGCTTAGGCTGATAGAGGTAGCTATAGCAGAGCAGCTTAGGCTGAACTAGAAGACATGCAAAGCTCATGCAATACCACTTATAGTTACACAGTACTTATACACAAGTAAAGACAATACTCAGTGTTACCAAAAATAAAGGTATTTATTTGGGTGACACATTACCAAAAATATCTTAGAGACAATACTCCTTCTGGAGGTAAGTGTTATACACAATATATACACTAGACACCAAAATTAGACAAGTAAATAGTCATAGAACAATGCAAACAGTAGCAAATCCTATAGAATGCAATGGGAGAAAATGGGTCTAGGGGCAACACAAACTATATACTAAAAAAGAGGACTGTGAATCACAAATTCCTCCCCTAGACAACTGTAGTATGTGTAGAATCGCTGGGAGAGTAAGAATACAGTAAAGGTAAGTAAATTACCCCACCCCACAGCCCAGAAAAGCAGGAGTAAAGTACTGCATGTTTCCTTAGGACACACTACACCTTGTTTTGGGGATTTTGCAGCAGCCAACCAAGCCTGCAAAGAACAACTGCAGGATTATTGGACCTAAAGACCTACAAAGGAAGGGGACCAAGTCCAGAAGTCAAAAAAAGTTCCAGGAAGGACAGGAGCCCCTGCCAACCCAGCAGAGAGTGCAAAAGAAGAGTCCCCAGTTAGTCGAAGGCTGCAGAAAAGCACCCTAGGAAGATGTCAGTGGGTTCCTGCATGATGCAAAAGATGTCCCACAGCGTGAAGATCGTTGCAGATGAGATTTCGTGTTGGAAGGCGCCAACAAGCCTTGGCTACGTCAAAAGTGTATTTTTCAACAAAATGGCGCTGGATGGACCCAGGCGGGACCTGGGGGCCTCAACTCTGTGTGAGGACAAAGAGGGACTCTCAGCACTTTAGAGAGCCCTCAGGGTGCCAGCCAGCTCCCCTAGAAGTCGTGGGATCTGGGTTCAAAAGAGGTGCAAAATGTGGTTGATGCAGCACAACAAAAGAAGGTCCCACGCTGCTGGAGAACAACTCAGCGAGTTGAGCATCACAGGATGGAGTGCTGGAAACCTGGGCCAGGCTGTGCATGAAGAAATTTTGCAAAGAGTGCACAGAGACCTCAGGAGGCGAAGAAGACGCAGTACACAGGGGTACAGTCGCTCTCTGGGAAAGCAGGGTCTTACCTCCTCCAAATTGCATCAGCAGGACTTCAGGACAGTCTATGTGGATGATGTCTACCCTCTGTGTCATTAGGAGCACGCTTGTCGCTGTGAGAGGAGTCCCAGGGTACGGGTCGTCTTCTTGGACGGTGCCTGCTTGGAGCAGGGGAGTGACTCCGCCACTCCACGGGGGATTTCTTCGGTGCTTCTGGTGCAGGATGAAGGCAGGGAGTCCCCAGAGCATGCACACCGTGGAAACTGTTGCAGTTGCTGACTTGGAGCTGAGGTTGCTGAAGAAAAGTGTCTCTTGTAGACACTTTGTTGCAGTTACAGCGTTTCTTGGAGCAGGCAGCAGTTGATCCGAGGTCAGAAGAGTCAGAAGTTGTTGCAGAGGATGCCTGAAGGAAACTTGCAAGCAGAATCTGAAGAGAACCCACAGGAGAGACCCTAAGTAGCCCTGAGAGGGGGACTGGCTATCTTACCAGCTAAGGACCTATCAGGAGGGGTCTCTGACGTCACCAGCTGGCACTGGCCACTCAGAGGCCTCCAGAGTGCCCCCACACCTTGCAAAGCAAGATGGTTAAAGTCTGGGACACACTAGAGGAGCTCTGGGCACCACCCCTGGGGTGGTGATGGACAGGGGAGTGGTCACTCCCTTTTCCTTTGTCAAGTTTCCCGCCAGAGAAGGGGAGAAGGGGTTCCTGAACCAGTGTAGACTGGTTTATGCAAGGAGGGCACAAATGGTGCCCTTCAAAGCATTTCCAGAGGCTGGGGGAGGCTACCCCTCCTCAGCCTGTAACACCTATTTCCAAAGGGACAGGGTGTAACACCCTGCTCTCAGAGGAAATGCTTTGTTCTGCCTTCCTGGGACTGGGCTGCCCAGACCTCAGGAGGGCAGAATCCTGTCTGTGAGGTGGCAGCAGCTGTAGATGCAGCGCAAGCCTCAGAGAGCTGATTTGGCAGTACTAGGGGTCCATGGTGGAGCCCTCTGGATGCATGAAATTGGCTCCCCAATACCAGATTTGGAATGGGGGGACAATTCCATGATCTTAGACATGTTACATGGCCATATTCAGAGATACCATTGTGAAGCTACATATAGGTATTGACCTACATATAGTGCACCTGTGTAATGGCGTCCCCGCAATCACAAAGTCCGGGGGAATGGCCCTGAACTATGTGGAGGCACATTTGCTAGTGCAAGGGTGCCCTCACACTTAGTAACTTTGCACCTAACCTTCAGCAAGTGAAGGTTAGACATATAGGTGACTTATAAGATACTTAAGTGCAGTGAAAATGGCTGTGAAATAACGTGTGCATTATTTCACGCAAGCTGGAATGGCAGTCCTGTGTAAGGGTTTGTCTGAGCTCCCTGTGGGTGGCAAAAGAAATGCTGCGGCCCATACGGATCTCCTGGAACCCCAATGCCCTGGGTACCTAGGTACCATATACTAGGGACTTATAAGGGGGGTTCATTATGTCAATTGAAATTGGTAAGTTAAGTCACTGGTCTACAGTGACAAATTTAAAAGCAGAGAGAGCATAAGCACTGAGGTTCTGATTAGCAGAGCCTCAGTGACACAGTTAGGCACTACAAAGGCATACACATTAGGCCATAAACTATGAGCACTGGGGTCCTGGCTAGCAGGATCCCAGTGAGACAGGCAAAACACACTGACATATAGGTTCTTATCTATGAGCACTGGGGACCTGGCTAGCAGGATCACAGTGACAGAGTAAAAACACACTGACACACACTCACAAACAGGTCAAAAATGGGGGTAACCATGCTAAAAAGAGGATACTTTCTCACACCCATCCCCTGGGGCATGCCCAGCATCTAAAGGAGGAAGGGGGCATACAGCCACTCTCCCAGACCAATATTGACCCCAAGGACAGCATCTCCTGGGACCCAGCCTCATTATTAAAGGGGAGCAGGGCATGCCAATATTGGCTCCTGGGGACCCCGTCTACCAGGGCCTGGTTATACACTAAAAGTGGAGGGAGACACGAAGCCCCACTCCCTGGGCCAATATTGGCCCCAGGGACTCCATCTCCTGAGGTCTGGTCAGACTAGAAAAGGGAAGGGGCATGTAGCCCCCCTCCTGGCCAATACTGGCCTTGGGGACCCAGTCCCCTAGGACCTTGCCAGTTAGTAAAGGTGGAGGTGGAACGCAGCCCCTCCCCCTGACAATAATGGCCCTGGGGACCCCATGCTACAGGGGGAGAAGTGCACACAGCCCCCCTTGCCGGGCCAATATTGGCCCTGTGGACTTTATCCCCAGAGGCCTTTGCAATATAGTAAAGGGGGAGACAATACAGGGACAATATTGGGCCCAGGGACCGCATCCCCCATTTTGAATGCTCGCACCCGCTGGGAGTGGACTTACAGTTTGCTCTCGCTCAGCACGAGCTATCAAAGCTCCCACCAGGCGATAGCAAACAGCTATGTCCAGAGGGTGGGCACCTCAGGACATAGGGAGCCGGCCCTAGGGGTGATGGCATTCCCCAGGGCCATTAATGGCTTCAGGATGGAGCCCAAGCGGCCTTCTTCTTTTCACTTGCGTTTCTGGGTACACAGCGCGGCGCGAGACTCACAACCGCTACGGAATTGGGTCCTTGGCATGCAGCTGACATACACAGTTTGAGTGATCTATACAGCGAGGGTGGTCTGATTCAGTTTGTGGAGCTCTCGCGGGAGACGGAACTGCCAACGGGACAATTTATTTTGTACAATTCATTGCTGCAGGCACTTTCACACGGATGGTGAGTCATGTCTTCTGAACCCCCTACGCACCTGCTGGTGCAATACTTACAAGTTATGGGACAAGGCAACCACTTGATTCTTTGGTTCACTGATGCCCTCAGAACACTTACAGCGGGGACCCTCATTAACTAGCAAGCCACTTGGGAGGGTGACCTAGAAAGACCACTCACTCAGGCCATTTGGTCGGGGGCACTGTCCAGCCATACTAATGTCCCACGCAATGCCAGATTCCGTCTCATTCAATTTTACATACTCCACAGTGCTTACCTCACACCAGCTCGTATTAACAGGTATTTTAATCGAATAGAGTCTGCTTGCCCTCGCTGCAGAGAAATTGGGACGGACTTTCTCCACATGTTCTGTACTTGCCCCTCCTTAAGCACTTATTGGCATGAAGTGGCAACATCCGTATTCAAGTTTACATCACGGCCACTGCTGTTTGACTGCGGCTCCTGCCTCTTAGGTCTTTTCCCAAGAGCCAAAAAACATAAAGCATCCACAAGATTCCTGGGCTTGGGTCTTTTGACAGCTAAGCGTCTCATTACTAAAAGATGGAAGGACACCCAACCCCAATCAATACTAGCCTGGAGATGCTCCTTTATGGTATGGGCGGAGGCGGAGGGGGCTGCACTGCGCCTATAGGATGCTATGGGCCTGCGCACGTATCCCATCTCGACTGATTGGGAGGGGATGTTGACTCAGTTGCGGGGGAGGATAAAGTTGTAATTGATAGTTATCCGTTGGCGCCCGACAGCGAGCTAGTACCTGCTTAGCTGCCTTGTGACTTGCATTTATTGCCTGGTCATCTACCTGTATGTTTACTCCTCTAGGTTTCTGCTTCTTCCACATGTTTCTTCTTTCACTTATGTTAGTGCATTGTTCCACCCGCAAGGGTGGCTGTGGGATTGTTATTATCCGCTGGGTCCTCTGGCCTCTGGGGGCATGGGAGGTTGTGGGTAGGCTCCAACGTTGTGTTACCAGTTCTGTTTGTATTATGCAATCTTTTTTCTTCCATCACTGTTGCTCCTGTACATGTATTAACATTTGCTTGCATGTAGGACCTCATTGATATTAGAGCTGAGCTGAGACTAGCCTTGCCGGAGATAGACTCTGATGCACAGGATGCCACCCCTAGCCTATCAGGATTATCCGGTGCATCCTTGATTGCTGGTCTCCTCATGGCATCTATACATGTTATTCTTGTTGTTATCACACTATGAAGCTGGCCGTATTTTATTGGTTCCTCCACACAGAATTTATACATGCAAATTGTAAGGCTGTGATAAGTATCTATCTGGTGATATTGCCACTGCAAATCTGTATAGTGTAAACTGAGGAGATCTGTTAAATGGATAAAAATCAATAAAAAAGATTTGCCTAAATAAGCACAGCAAGTGCTCTAGTTGAAACCCTGTTTCTGTAAAGGACAAATCCTCCCAACTTCTAGAACTTATCCAAGGCAAAGCAAGGATTTTTTTTCAGCAATTCAGCAATTCCATGTTGAAAATTACTCTGAAATATTCGATGGAGGTGAATGCAATCTTGCTCACTCCAGGGTCTAAAAAAGTGCTCCCAGGGTGCCCTGGGTGGGGCCCAAGCCCTGCGGGCAAGCCCCACTGTGCACGACAAAGGTCATGCGTTGCAAAGGGTTGGGTGCTTACGGGGGGTTGGCTGCAGGGCTTGGCCTCAGGCCATGCCGTGTGGCAAATCTCTTCAGTGAATGGGCACATAGAGAGCCGGATGGCAGTCCCCAGGGCCATTAATGACCCCAGAAGAGGGGCTGCGCAGCCCCCTCCTTTTTTGGGGGAGAGCCAGCCCCTGGCAGGAGGTGGTCCTGGGGGTCAAAAACAGCCCCTCTTTAATTCAGAATCATGGATATGGGAGGTGGTGGTCCTCAGGGGCCCTATCAGGCAGACAAGGTAGGGTCTGTGAAGCCCCTCATATTTGTAACTAAAGCCCTGGGGAGGTGGCGGTCCCCAGGGCCTTTAAGGGCCTTGGGAGGGGACGCATGGCCCCCTTCAATAAATTCTTTATTTGACCTGCTCTGGGGAGGTGGCAGTCCCTGGGGCCAAGATCGGCTATAGGGAGAGGATCCGCATGTGCCCCTTCCTCAAAGTATATATTAATCTATGCCCCCAGGACCTTGCCCACCCGGTGGCTCAACTTTAAACAAGGAGTATAAATACAAGGCGTATATATTTTTACTGAAAAGAACAAAGGTTAAACAAATGTTATAGTTAAGTGAAATGTTCTGTGAAAAGTTTTCAACTCAAAAAAATTCAAATTCAGCAGTTATAGTTATAGTTATCTTAAGTAACTAGAACTTGTGCCCTAAGGTAAATATAACTTGAGCCCTGGCCATGCACAGTCTTGTCATCAATGATGGAATTCCAGATGTTGCAGTGATGTTATCAATAATGTCATAGAACATATCATGAGTGATGTAATATGTGGGGAAATTAGCAGTGCATAGCGAGGACAAAAGTTATAGTTACCTTAGGGCACAAGTTAAAGTTACTTGAGATAACTATAAATTTCAGTGATATTTTTAGATTAAAACGTTACATTGTCACTTAAATTTTCACCTAACTATAACGTAACATTAACCTTTTTTTTCAGAGTTTCTAGGGTTTTTTAACATAAGATAATATTTTATTACCAGACGTAAAGCCAACCTCACTGCCTCACACCACCAAAGGCTGTGCGTGGCAGGTGGGTGGCCACAGGAAGACAACAAACACATTGCATGGCCTTCAGCCATGTGTGGCATGGGGACGTTGCAGGGCTTGACCTGTGGCTTGGTTCTGCGGCCAACCCCCCACGGGCAGCCAACTTCCCTCATACAGCATACTGCTTTCGGCCAAGCATGGTGTGGGATTGGCCACTGGGCAACCAAATCCAAGATGTGCACAGACTTTGGCTGCATGCAAATGGAGTTGGCCGCAGAGCCTGACCTGCAGACAGGCTGTGCATCCAACCTATTAGCACAACACCCCTCACCAAGCCATTTCAGGCCCAGAGGACTCTGTCTACCAGGATGTTAGACTTTTGATCCTTGGCGTGGTCTCCATTCACTTTTTGCCTCTTTTGCCTTTTTGATGTGTGCTGGACTCTGATTTTGCTGTTTTTGTTACTCTGGGGACTTTACCACTGCTAAGCAGTGCTAAAGTGCAAGTGCTCCTTTACAAAATGTGTAGGTAATTGGCTTATCCATGATTGGCATATTTGATTTATTAGTAAGTCCTTAGTACAGTGCACTAGAGGTGCCCACGGCCTGTAAATCAAATGCTACTAGTGGGCCTGCAGCACTGGTTGTGCCACCCACATAGGTAGCTCTGTAATCATGTCTCAGACCTGCCACTGCAATGTCTGTGTGTGCAGTTTTAACTGTAAATTCGACTTGGCAAGTGTACCCACTTGACAGACCTAAACCTTCCCTTTTCTTACATGTCAGACACCCCTAAGGTAGGCCCTAGGTAGCCCCAAGGGCAGGGTGCAGTGTATGGTTAAGGTAGGACATATAGTAATGTGTTTTATATGTCTTAACAGTGAAATATTGCTAAATTAGTTTTTCACTGTTGAAAAGCCTGTCCCTCTCATAGGTTAACATGGTGGCTACCTTTAAATATGATTAAAGTGTAGATTCCCTTTGGGAGCGGATGGACGTGTGGAGTTTGGGGTGTCTGAGCTCACAATTTAAAAATACATCTTTTAGTAAAGTTGATTTTAAGATTGTGTGTTTGAAAATGCCACTTTTAGAAAGTGAGCATTTTCCTGCTTATACCATTTCTGTGACTCTGCCTGTTTGTGGATTCCCTGTCTGGGTCAGTTTGACAGTTGGGCTGGTTGCACCTCACACTAGACAGTGACACAAAGGGAGCTGGGGTGTAGTCTGCATTTCCTAATGAGCCATCTGTGCTAGGAGGGAGGGGAAGAGTGGTTACGTACACCTGAAAGGGTTGTGCCTTTCCTCACACAATGCAGTCTCCAACCCCCTGGTGAGTGTCTGGGGCCTGGGCTGGGCAAGGCAGGATTTCACATTCAAGAGAGACTTTGCTTTGAAGTAGGCCTACTTCAAAGGAGAAATTGGGTATAAGAAGGGCACCCAAATCCACAGACTTTAGAACACTTCTGGAAACCAAGAGGAACCTCTGCCTGGAGGAGAGCCGAAGAGCTGAGGAAGAAGAGCTGCCCTGTCTGTGACTGTGCTTTGTGGAGCTATCCTGCAGTTGCTGCTTCTGCCAGAGTAAGAGGGCAAAGACTGAACTTTGTGTGCCTTCCATCTTGTGACGATCTCCAATGGCTTGATTTAGAGCTTGCCTCCTGTTGTTTGAAGTCTCAGGGACAGCAAAGGCTTCTCTCTGCCAGCACCTGGAGCCTCTGGAGAGACTCCTACTCTGCCCTGTGGTGCCCATCCAGTTCCTCGGACCCTGAAAGGAGAAGCTGACAGCCAAAGAGGAAGAAATCCACGCACAGAACGCCGTGCGGGCAAAAGATCGACGCAACTCCGATCTGCGGCTGAAAAATAGACGTGCCGCCGGCTTCGCGCCTGAAAATCTATGCTCCCCTGCAAAGCAACCGAAGAATCAACGCACGGAAACTGAGAAACTATGCGCAGCATCGCTGATGGTGGCTGATGAGATCCCCACCCGTGCTGCGTGGTTTTCGGATCACCGTGCGGTTGGATTTCTGACGCAAACACTGCTGGGTGTGTAAAAACTACGCAAGGCCTGCCCGGACACGAGAGTGCTGACCGGATCGACGCATCACTCTCCTGCGGAGAGAAGAAACGACGCGCCCCAACCCAACGAAAGGAGAAACGACACAAGGTCTCGCTTGTGAGTGAAATTGACGCATCGCAAGCCCTTTTTGATGCACACTTGCCCGTGCTGGGTTCTTTCTGACGCACCCAAGGTACATTTTCACGCTAACAGTGTTAGTGTGTGTTTCAAACTACATAAAGACTCTTTTTGCTTTTTACTTGATAACTTGACTTGTGTATTGTGGATTTCTGTCGTTTTGGTCTTGTTTTGTTTAGATAAATATTTTCTATT
Source organism: Pleurodeles waltl (assembly GCF_031143425.1). Classification (NCBI taxonomy): domain Eukaryota; kingdom Metazoa; phylum Chordata; class Amphibia; order Caudata; family Salamandridae; genus Pleurodeles; species Pleurodeles waltl. The sequence goes on along the minus strand of NC_090449.1, from coordinate 251,697,750 downwards.
TTCCTAAACCTGTGTTGTGTCATTTTGTAGTGTTTTTCATTAAGTTACTATGTGTGTTGGTACACATACTTTACACCTAGCACTCTGAAGTTAAGCCTACTGCTCATGCCAAGCTACCAAGGGGGTAAGCAGGGGTTAGCTGAGGGTGATTCTCTTTTACCCTGACTAGAGTGAGGGTCCTTGCTTGGACAGAGGGTAACCTGACTGCCAACCAAAGACCCCATTTCTAAAACAGGGGCTTTTTTTGAAGGGGCAGGGGCATGTGACCCTCCTCCCCAAGCCAATTTGGGCCACAGGGACCCATCCCTGGGGGCATTTTTAAATCAAAGGGAAGGGGTTACACAGCTCTCCTTCCTAAGCCTATAGTGGCTCCAGGGACCTCAACCCCTGGGGCCAAAACATATATCTTAAGGGGAATTGGAAGAAAGGCCACCCCTGAGCCTTAATAGGCCCCGGGGACCCCATCCCCTGGGACAGAATTTCTTTGAAAAGCGGTGGGGGCCTTGTAGCCACCTCCCTGTGCCTTAGGCCCAGTGGACCCCATCCCCTTGGGATGCAGTTAACTTAAAGGGGAGAGTTGTTTGAGGCCCCACTTCTTGAGCCCTGATAGGCCCCAGGGGGGTGGGGTCCGAATTCACTTCAAAAGACTATTGTGGCCCAGGAGACCCCATCCCCAGGGGCCTACCTGTTTTTAAATGGGTGCCCTGGTGCCCACGCAGGATACTGGCCAAACCACAAGTTGGGAGCTGGGAAGGGACGTGCAGGGAGAGGCCCAGGGCCCCCGCAGCCCTGACTGGCTTCTTGCATGTAGCTGGACCTGGCTTTGCTCACGCCCGGCAGGAGCAGCTGTTTTTTGCTCGCTCCTGCTGGATGGAAGCAATTGAGTTTCCCTGCCCGCAGGAGTGTGGATAGGGATGTAAAAGTCTGATCACACTAGGCTGGAACATTTTTTTAACTCCTGTCGGGTGAGAGCAGACATACTTTCCCTGCCTCCATTTCTGCATCAGGCATGTCTGCTCCCAAGCGGTGGAAGGTTTAAAAATGCTCCCGACAGGTGTAAGCAAACATATGATACTGATAACTATTGTGCCCTGAAAGTGGGCCCCCCGTGGTGTTTTCAAGTTCAGGGAAATGGGCTGTGGGCCCCTCTCCCTTTTAAGTTATGTTCAGCCCTGGGGGTGGGTCCCCGGGCCCAATAAGGGTATGGGAAAGTTGGCCATGCAGACCGCACTCCTCTTTATTGTGTATTTCTACAAGTAGCGATAGGACCCTGGGGCCTAATAAGACTCGGAAGGGGGCCTCACTCTCCCCTACCCTTAATTAATGTTGCAGACCCCTGGGGGTGTGTTCCCTGGGACCACGATCGACTCGTGGAGGGGAGCTCCATGCCTCCCTCCCATTAATCAAGGTTCTGGCCTTTGTTGTGGAGGGCCCGGGCCTATTAAAACTCAGGAAAGCAAGGAGTGCGTGCCCCGGTCCCCTTAGTTATAAATTAGCGGGTCCCAGGGGATCGAGGAGGAGGGTATGGATGCATACATCCCTACTGTTAATTAAAGTACCCAGGGGATGCAGTCCCCAGGACCTAAAATGGACTCATTGAGGGAGGCCCCAATCACACCTCCCCTCCAAATAATTCTTTAAAAATGGCAGGTGGCTATTTTCTTTTTTACCCGTGACACAACAAGACTCCTGCGGGATCCCTTAAAAATCTGATAATTCTTCTTCATTTTTAGGCATATTTAGGGGTGCGGGCTACGTTGTTGTTTTTTTTACTCAAGGACAGGGGACTAAGGGCCTGATCTAGAGTTTAGCGGAAGGGTAACTCCGTCACAAACATGACAAATATCCCGTCCACCGTATTACAAATTCCATAGGCTACAATGGAATTGTAATACAGCAGATGGGATAGCCATAACTTACCCCTTCCATCAAGCTCTAAATGAGGACCTAAGTCCCTTAGTCCTTGAATGGCAGCCTACAACATTTTTCTTGAGGTTGCAAACAGCCAATCAGAGCGCTCGCTCCCACAGGACTGCTCCGTCCCTCTTCTAATCTCTCTTTAGGGGGATTTTAACCACGCCCATGTTACATCAGTCACTTTCATTGGTTTGTGGGCTTGCCTTTTGAAATCCGCTTGTTTTCATTTGTGAAAGGCATGCATACGTCATGCCTTTTCCGGTGTTTAGCCCTCCTCGAGAGCACTGGTAAACTACTGGAAACATACGAGGCTCCATGTTTTCCGTATGGTTTCTAGACTACTTTTTCTCTTTATTTTGCAGCGCGATCGCACTGTGTTTTACACAGCGCAATTGCGGTTTTTTTTTCATTTAATGTGGCAAGAAAAGTCCGGTTAGGAGTTTACAATGCGCATAGCTCTAACTGGACGTAATGCAAGACCTGTTACATTGCAAATGCTTGTTCAAATTGGGTTAGAGGGAGTTCAAGCACCTAAGGGAAAATAAAGGTCACTGGTACAGCCGATTTAGGGTTTCAGTCCAGAAATCACTAGTTTGTTCAGTGTTTAGCTCATGTTGAGTTGGCATGGGACTGTGTAGACATCGAGTCTGGAATAGTTGTGTTTGTTTGGTAACAACCGAGGCGCAATCACAAAATTTAGAGGGGAAGTACTAGCATACATGGACGGTTGAGTCTGGATAGGGGTGAATTGGCAGAGCTGTGCAACAAAGTTAGAGCTAAATGTGCATGGTGTTGCTTTAAGTCTGAATTGAGATGCATTGGCAAAGAGGATGCCTGGGAATCTATGTACTAGTAAGGATTGGGTAGATGTCTAAGGATTAAATGGGTGTTAAAAGGGTGTGAGTACTGGATACCAACATCGAAGCACATAGGTGCAGAATTCTAATGCTTTGGTAGAATTATGGGCCATATGTACTAAAGCCTTTTCCCATAGACACAGAATGGGTAAAACCCTTTGGTACATCTGGCCCCATATGCGGGCTTTGGAACTAGAATAATGGCCGGGGTTATTTGAGTTAAAGAATGATGAACTACAGAGTTTTTGGATGTGTTTCAGTCAAAATAAACAAAATTGGTTACATTCAAATGAAAGAGCAACGTAAGGTCAGAAGTATTATAACAGCAAATTGTCAGTTGATTTTAGAAGTTTGGATGCATCGGAATTTAGCCGAGCTAGGACCAAAGAAAACTAGATCGATTCACGGAAGGGTGTAACAGCTATGTTCCACATCACTGCCCTTCCTTTTTCTAAAATGCCCTTTTTCTGCTGCCTGCAGATTAATCCGCACATCCATCTGCAAAATGACGTAGGAAAATAAATCCCCAGTCAGTATATCTATCCTCCCTCGACCTGCTCTCCAAAAAATAATTGCTTTTTTAAGTGGCCACGTTTCTCTAGCTCCCTGAAGAGCAACGTCCCCCTTTCAGCTCATGAATATTCTGCGCCTGTGCTGGGGTGAGGCGGTGCTGGCCCCGCCGCACTGGCGCAGGAGCCGTGCCTCGTGCGCACCTGACGTAGGTCGACGCGCTTTCCAGGAACTGGCGCGCTGTGAGCTGCTTGCAGATGTCTCCTGCAGTGACTTTGACGTTCAGGAACCAATGATACTGCTGCCCGCCGTGCTGTGTCTCTCCAGCCCATCCAGTCAGCCTCCCCTTACATAGCCATTAATCTCATTCGCGCTTCCAGTCTGTCTCTGTCTTCCTCATCAGGCCTGAACCGGCCATAATGCCCCTCTGGATTTACCGATGGGCTGCTGGCTCGGTGGTAGCTTTATGAGCAGGATGAGCTGCTATGGCTGAACTATGCTCCATAGTCACATTCACGTTGTGATCTCCTGCGCTGTGCAAAACATATATCTCTGGGCTGATTTTGGTTTCCAGAGTGGTCCTACTCTTCTTCCCCCTTCAGCTCTTTCTCCCCATCATCACCCTCCTATCCTCCCACTGCCCCTTCCATCAAACCTCTGAGAAACCTGCTGCACGCAGAAAACATTCATGACAGAGCTCAGCTCAACATGCAGTTAGAAGAGAAAGCAGTGCTTATTGATTGAAAACGTAAGTGTATAGGGCTCAATGGTTTTTGTAGCTATCCCTCAGTTCCCCTTTTTAGCCTTTCTGCTGCTCTGGGCCAAAGTCTGATGATGAAAAATAAGTCCTGGTCTCCAAAAGTGAGTTACCTGGGGGAAGTGGAAGAATCATCGCCAAAAAGTACTTTTGTCCAACCAATATTATGAACAACAAAAGATAGGTTTTGGTCTTCGTTAGTGTCTACTAGTTCTGTACTTACTAGACTTCAGATTTACTGAACAACCAAAAATGAGTATGTGCCCAACACCTGCAACTACAGTCCCAAATCAAGATCCTACCATTCAGTCCAATATGACGCCTCAGACCTCGACAGATTGGCCATATAAATATCATTCACCATAACTGCTGAGAGCAGAAAAGCTGTTCCAGTCTTCTTCAACCTGTCGACAGCAAGAGACACAATAGGGAATCAAATTCTACTCTCCAATCTTCAATGGGTGACAGGCACCACCGAAGACGTTATCAATCGGCCATGGCCCTTCCGAACAAACATGCATGTGGGAAAACTTAAACTCCTTAAGATCTGTCAGTACACTGTAAGCATCACAATTTTCAGGTCATTTCACCGTTATATATGAAGCCCCTTGCAACCTTCCAGAAACCCTCAAGGTTGGTTACCACACAACACTGAGACTGCACAATTTTAATTCTATGCAAAAAATCTAAACCCTTATACCATAAACGGACAGTGCAACATAACTCGAAAAAATGGAGACACAAATTGGTATGGCTTGCTCAGCAAACTATTAGGTTCAAGGAGCATCACTAGGCACTCCAACATATAGTTATCCTTGCAGCCTCCCCCATTGCAAAATAGAGTAAGGTGAGAATGCTAGGGGTCCGCTTTCGAAGTGGGGTTTGTTTGAGAGTTTGTCATAAAGTCCGGTTACTCACCTCTAAGCCTCATTAGCATATTCACCGTATTTAGAGTTCGTTGAAAGGACAATGTACTGAGAGGAGAGACCTCAGTGACTGCCGTCTAGACCACCAATGTTAGAGGAAACTTCCAGATATTGTGATGGCTGAATTGCCTGGTGTAAAGAGACTAGCTGCCACCATGTATATCACAGTTAGTTCTATGAAAGACTGTCAAAGAAGCGGGGGATATTCACAAAACGAGTGAGTATGGTGTTGCTAGCACACTGGGAAACCGACCAGCAAGCTAAGGAGTCTAGATGTGGGAGCACTCACTAAGTACTCCAACATGGCACATTTTCAGTGCCTACATTTGGGGAAATTCTACCATCCAACATGGCAACTGATAAATTGTACACAAGAACCCAGCTTCCCCTCCACTGAAGTGGTTCCTTCCAAGAAATATGCAACCCTGTTAGCTGTGAATCCACTAACAATAACATGGTTGTACTAAGTGTGACAATTTATCTGACTGCCCGAAACTTAAAATAGCTTACAATGATTGACGTAGTTTCTGCCATCCAAACTCTAAATTAGGGCCCTGATGTCTCATTCAATTCAAAGAAAAACTGAAGAAACAAACTACATAAATATGATGTAAGAACATTTTAGGCAGCTGTGCTAAAACTCTAAAACAACCGAACACTTATGCTCCTGGGCAAGCCCACACTTCTCATCTTTAGATGGCAGCCCTGTTCACTGACATCTAAAACATAGCTGAGCCTTTGCCAGAAACATGCAAAAGAATAGAATACTTTGAGTCCAAATGCCACATAAACTGCACATGCATAGGTATAAAGATAGTGTATTCTCCTCTTTAGAACTTGGCTTCAACATCTCCCCTTAATGAAAGGTGAGCAAGCCAGCAAAATAATAGCCAGGGACTTGGCTTGTCGCAAAGAGCCAAAGCATGAACTGTCCCATTGAAATAGTTTCCATGTAAATCTCACAATAAATGTCCTGCAAAAATTTGATAAAGACTTCTTAAAACAAAAATTGCTATTGAACGATATTGTGTTTAGTTGGGTTTTCTAAAAATGATTTTAGAAATATTCAGGATACCTAAGATCTATCCTTAAATTATTTCATTAGAAAACCAAGAGGCAAGTCAGCTTATCGTGTTCATGACTTATTTAGCAACTATTATTTCCATGTGTGGAGAAACATTATCTTTAAAACAATTAATATTGGGAGGTCCATTAAAGACAATGAATTAGTTCATTGCTAACAGTGGCTGGTATAAACTTTCTTCTTCGATATTTCTATGTTCCAATGTTTGTCTACCTGTTTCTCCCTTTTAAATGTAGAACATTCTATTCTCAGTTGGTGGAATCTTTAATAGTTTTACAGCCTGTGGCCTAAGCCTATAACTTGGGCCAAGGGCCTTTAAACAATCAGTGTAGCCCTCGGCAGTGGGCTATAGGGCTACAGTTAAACAAGAGTGAGCATTGCATCATATCCTGGGCTGAATTACATCAAGGTGTTCTCAGATTTAACAATCAAGAAAGATATGGCATAGCATTGGGTTACCGTGATTGGCCCATGAGCAAATAACGTGTTCAAGCAGAGAAGACAACATATAAACTCAAATGTACTGGTTATGCAATATGCAAGGCCAACGCAATTATGTGGCAATGGGGAACCAAGTTATGAGGGCATTCATTAACCTATGTGGAAAGAAACTGCAAATTATGCCGGAAGAAAATAACTAAGATAGAAGACAGTTTACCTACAGCACGGTATGTATATAGCCGCTGCTGTATCAAGCACAGAGAAATCATATTCTCTCGTAAAACATAAGCGAGTTCGGTTTTTATGTAGGGCACATTCTAAACTGGATATCTTTAAGGTGCTCACATGTGACGATCAAGAAAAATAAATAACATTGAGCTAGATTCTTTGGACCAGGAATGCACAATTTGGTTGAGTTAAGAAACCGGAACTTAAACTCAGGTCTACTGGTCACACGATGTGCAGGTTCACTGGATGAATGCAGCAACGGGGGACCAAATTATGTGTCAAACTTGTTACATTATCAGGCAAAAAAAGGGAAATAATGCTGTGTCATGTAGCACGTTCTGAAGCTATATTGTTACCCTATTTTGATACTTGAACACACATTAGTACTGTCTGGGCTAAAGTTTTACATGATTAATAGCAGTTTAACTCATCAATACTGCTATCAGCAATTCATTGGTGATGAGTTAACTATTGCAAAGGGTCGGCCACAGCAGGGCACTACATATTGTGTATTGTTTTAGTAAGCTTCAATCAATTGGAAGTATAAATAACCTTTTTTAAATCTAGAAATGAAGCTGCAGAAGGTGAATTGTAGTGCATGTGTGGTAAATTCCTAATTATGTGGAACATGTACCCACAGCATTGCATAATTCCAATGGCCCTGGAAATCTGCAGTTCTACCACTGGAGGGATATCACATTCTTCTGTTGAATATTGAAGTGCAGGGCTTTGTGTTTAATTCATTCAGTATCTTAATTAATATAATGTCTTCATTTATCAAACTTTTAAATATTCTGACACAAGGAGTCTTTTTAGAAAATGGTATAAAATCAAGGTTGAGAGAATACAGGACATTCAACTTTTATGTTTTTCTTTAGCTTTGCGTCAAGATACTCCGTTCAGGGATGATTCAAGCGCATTACGAGTGGCCCTGACATAGCATAACATAACATGTTAATGTCACTGGCTTCCCAAGACCTAAGACACAGAGGATTTCAGGTGAGACGCAACACATCAATGCAGGCAGTTACACAGATTAGCAGAACAAAATGATGGCAGAGGCCCCACACAGGTTCTCATTAGATGGTAGGCCTCTAGTGGGACACTGAAATGTCTGCAGATACGCTTTCAAGTGTTTAACCTGCAGGGAAAAATGCAAGCTAAAGAGAATTGTCAAATTTTCTGTAAGCGCTGAGCAGTTTTCACTTTCAAAACTTCCACGTTATGTGGGGAAGAAGCGGGGTGAAATTAAGGTAATTTAAGTTATTTTACATACATTGTTCTTCCTTTCATGTTAAGGTATTATGCTTATAAGCTCACACAAACACACACTTAAACGCTTTTGTATTGTGTTTCCTATACTGTAGTATACATTGTGAAGATCCAGGAAGGTTCCTAGACGCTGTTAAATGGTGTCGACTTACTTCAACATGGGCTCCTCTTACCATGAGTAGAAAACTTTTTTCTGACTGACACTTAGGGGGTCCACGGGAGCACCGCCAACAGGCTGGCGGTGCTCCCACGAGCATTCTGACCGCGGCGGTTCAGCCGCGGTCAGAAGCGGAAAGTCGGCGGTCCCCCGCCGACTTTCCGCTGCTCGGGGGAATCCTCCATGGCGGCGGAGCGCGCTCCGCCGCTATGGGGATTCTGACACCCCCTACCGCCATCCAGTTCATGGCGGGAAACCCGCCATGAACAGGATGGCGGTAGGGGGTGCCGCGGGGCCTGCCCACTGCAGGGGCCCCCGTAAAAGGGCCCCGCAAAGTATTTCAGTGTCTGCTTTGCAGACACTGAAATACACGACGGGTGCAACTGCACCCGTCGCACCCCTGCAACTACGCCGGCTCAATTCTGAGCCGGCGTCCTCGTTGCAGGGGCATTTCCTCAGGGCCGGCGGGCGCTCTTTTGGAGAGCGCCCGCCGGCCCAGAGGAAATGTTTGAATGGCCGCCGCGGTCTTCTGACCGCGGTGCGGTCATTTGGCGGCGGTACTTTGGCGGACGGCCTCCGCCGTCCGCCAAGGTCAGAATCAGGGCCTTAGTCCCTGACACATAAGAGAATTACTTTGTATGTGGGTGGATATGTACTTGAAAAATGGCAGAATGCTGTCACTCAGTGAAGTTAGAAAATGGCTGAAATTGCCTGCCCAATGATATATGCTGTAGTGCAGTGATACTCAAAGTACGGGCCGGGGTCGCATGCGGTTCTCCTGACCTTTACATGCGGCTCCCTGGTCAATAGCAGCATTGGGCTGCTGTTTTCTCCACTCAGCACTAACATCAAAAAGATGTTAAATAAACAGCCAAGAATTTATTTAAAAGTTAATTGGAGTTAAAGAAGGCATTAACTAAAGTGTCCTGCACTGCTTAGATTTAGAAACACCTTAATTTTTAAAGACATCTTGCAGCGAGTAAAAATATGTTAAAGTCTTTTCAGTATTCAAAAAGTGTTTTTCATTAACATGCAGAACCGTTTCACTTTAATACATCAGATTATACACTGAGTGGTATTTTTTTTACGGGATCTTTTTTCAACTTGAATTTAGAAGCATTCACTCTTCCCCGAACCCTGACAACAATTGCAATAGTGAACTAAGAGGCAAGTCAATTGTTTTGTGCAATCTTTCAGTGGCCTGGGTTTTTCTTACACTTGAACAACCTTATAGTTTATTAAATCAAACACAGGATAAGGTCTTGTACAGTGCACATCCTGAAGTCATGTATGTCGTTGTCCTCTTATATGCGATAGTGAGGAAAAAGGAGGGAAAGTGACCTAAAGCAACAGTCTAGGATCAAACAATTCGGATAAGTGGGGAAGCTGGGATTAATCCCAGGTTTTCTGGTTTCACATTGTACAACTCAGCAACTACATGTATATGCTTCGCTTCCACGAAACCCATCTTACCACCACCCCACATCCTAAATACTCATGAATGCAGCCCTGCTGGCATCAAGGCAGCCCTCAGTCACATAACAGACCAAACTTCTTGGTCCATGGGAAAATGTTTCTGAGTACCCATGGTGTAGTCGGTAGACCAGACCAACAGACCAATGGATGAAGAGGCCTGATGCCCCTAAAAGAAAGTATATTGAACTTATAATTCAGTAAAATCAAAAGGTATTTGCTAACACTAGACCTAATAATGTCTTGGCAGTGGTTTCTCCTGACACTCATTCTCATTTCGCCAGTGTCTAGTTTTGTCAAGGCAGGTAAATGTTTCCGCAATGAAAGTTATCCCAGCCCATCCCTAGGGATTCATAGTCTGAAGTACTAGCAGTTGACACCTTATCTCATTCTTTACTGCTGTATCTGGCACTGGAAATATCTCTTCAATTGTATCTGATCAGGCCTCACATATACACTCTGCATAGCTGGCATTTTCAAACCTGCTCATTAAAGTTCGTTTTGTTCCAGTTTTGACTCATTTTTGGGACTCTGCAACTAGTTGACAGTAGACCTACTTCATCCAATACAGGATTACGGTGGAGATTGGGTCGGACCTCTACTCAATATTCAATGGGCTTCCTTGTTTTTCTCAGTTCCCTACTTCTGGTTTGATGATTTCCTCCCTAATCTTGTGTTTGTCGTGGCCAAGGAGCTTTTTTGGTCTCACCCGTGTTTTGATTGGATGCGCTGTATCCTTCCATTGCTGTCATCAGGCCTTTGCTTTACAGTGCACAAGGGACTAGTTTACATCCCTCTCACTCTTGATTTTGCTCTTCAGTCGCCATTGGTGGCCACTCATTTCTGAATGAATTAGAAACCTTCAAGAAGCCTGTCCGTGCGTGCACATGCACGGTGGCCTCATGGAAGGCTTCTGCTTTTTCAGATAAAATAACAAGACGGCTATTTTACATATGAGCCAAAGGCGGCCGTCTTTAAACTATCTTTCTCAAATTAAAAGAACATGTGTTATAAGGCTGGTGCTTTGCGTGCACATGCATGCGCGGATGCTCGCAGCAGTAATCTTCCAAATATTTATTGTGGATCCAGTATCAAAAGCGAGACTTATTGGCTTTGCTTTCTCTCCTGTACTTTAAAACCATCCTGTCATTCTCTCTTCCTCCCTCTCACGCACTCGTCATCCAATCTCCCCAATCTGTCCTCGTCACCTGCCTGTTGTGTGCATTCTTCCTTATTCCGTCCGCTTCTTTTGTTTTTCCTCCCATTCCTCCACTCTCTATCTTCACCATCTCTCCGGCTCCTTCCTTATTCCACCTCTCAGTCTTTCCCTGTTTCATCCTTCCCCGCATGATTTTCCCCGTTCTGGTTTCTTCTAACTCCTTGTCTTTCTCCCCCTCCGTCCTCCCGTCACTATTTTTGTTACCCCTCCTCTTTGTCTTCCTCATTCACTGTTCTCTCTTCCTCGTCCCCTTTCTTCCTCCCATCTTTCCGGTTCTTTCTCTGCCGAACCCCACTGCCGTCCTCAAGTCTCCTCTTTCCGTTTCACTCTCCCTCACCCCTTATTGCTCTCACTCTCTCAATCATGTTCTCTCTTCCTGTCCCTTTCGTGTGTTCTCCGTATTTGCCACCCCTTTCTCCTTGTTTCCCCCTCCATACTGTCTCTGATTCCCTTCCTCGCTCTCTTTTTTTAATCCTGCATTTCATTCTCCGGTTTCCCCTTCTCTTTGTCCCTTCTCCTCTGTCCTGTTTTCCTCTCTCGCACATCTCTGCCTGGCCCGTGTAGACCATGCGTCGCGGCCCCGGCCAGATTGATGGGAAAGGTTGATCGCAGAGCAGAAGCCTACTCTTTCGGGGAATCGGTTTCATTAGAGGGCCGGATAAACGGAGAGTCTTATTTTTTTGTTGCGGAAGTGATTTTATTGGCTGGGCAAAATTCACGTTTTTTCACAGCCACTGTAGAAACAGGAGCCAGGAAAGATGCTCAGACACGAAAGCGTATAGGTGCCTGCGGAAGGGATGTGTGAAGGGGGAGGGGTGGGCAGGTAGAGGGGGGGGGCACTTCTGGAGGGAGGTGTCGGTATTTACAGTAACGATGTTGCGAGTGAAAACGTTGAGACTGAAGAACAGAAAGTAAGCAGGAACAAACGTACGAGAGCGGCCGATGGGACTGCAGGAGCGACGGGGGGGATGTGACTGGGGAAATGAATTGGCGAGGGCGGCTCCAGGGAAGGAGGCGCGACAGGTGAGACAGGTTTAGGAGTCACCTCAGGGACCCTCCCGTAGACAGTACAGACGGCCGTGGACTCGTCACATCACCGGAAGGGGAGGGGGGCACGTGCGGCGCACACGACTGGGAAGGGCCGTGGCAAAAATAGCGGGGGGTAGAAGATGAACAATTTGTGGTTGACAGGAACAGGGAGAAGCGAAACTAAGGGCGAGACAGAAAGAGGGTGGGGTGAGAGAGTTGAGGGCGAGGTTCAGAACAAAGAGGTTCAGAGATAAAGAATAGCGTAATCGAGAGAGGAAGAGACGGGGAGAGTTGGTGGATAAGAAGGGGGCATGGCAGGGGCGGCCTTTACGGTGCTACCCCCACAGCACAAGTTCGCTGTCACCAGATTCACCTCAGAGACTCATTCAGAGGGACTCCGAGAAACTCAGGGAGCGGCTCCCGAGCCTCAAGAAAGATCCATTATTGCGGAAATAGCGGTTAGTGATGCCAGGGTGACAAATTCCATTTTCCAGCCTGTATTAGGACCACGGACCCGAGGGAGATGGGGGATGGGAGAAGGCAGGGGTGATGCTGGTTTGTTACAATAACTCCAAACACGCGCCATAAGTGGGCAAAAAATAAATCCTTGCCTCTGGAAAACGACCCTTTCTACCGTACAGCTGCAAGAACACTACCGTCTGATCGCCCATCTTCTTTCACCCGCCATGCTACACCAGACAGAGGCTTGCCTTATGTAAACCGGTACTGGCCCTGGTTAGCACGGCAACAGCGCATCCACAACAGCCGGGGAAGGCCCTTTCCAGAAGAGAAACAAACAAACCCAGACCGGCGTCAGCCTGTTTCGTCAGTTGGCTGCAGATTGATCCCAGTGGCCCCTCGTCTGAGCGTCGCGCATATGGCGCCCACTACAACAAACAACAGTCCGTTGTTTTTGCCCACCATGCCCTTTAACTAGAGGTCTGCCTTATGCAAACTAGCACTGGACATGCTCCTCGTGGTAACGGTAAATCCCAAACCGCAAGGCATTGCTCGCAGGACGTATGTCTGGCACTGACACTCAGGCTGCCCTTCGGTGCATCATGGTCCACCCACCACGCCACTCTGACACAGGCCTGTCTCCTGCCCATCGGCACTGACCTGCCCAGCATGGGAACATTCCATCCGGAACTCCTAAGGAAGGCCCTTTCCAAAGAGGAACATACGCAACCCCAGCCCAATCCTGACCTGTTTCGGCCTCATCAGTAGAGAGGAGCCTGAGTCCTATGGCACAGTGAGCCTCAGAACCACATATGGGCATACCTGTCAACCTAAGTCCATCAACCACAACACACAAAAATGTCTTGGTTGGAATGCTCGACTTACTCTCAGCCACTGGCGAAAGCTCGGGCTGCTTTCCGGCACATCTTTTTTCACCCACTATAATACTCTAGGTAGAGGATTGCTTTAGGCAAATCAGTACTGACCCTGATTCACACGGGAATATTCAATGCTGAACTACCAGGAATGGTTCCCTCCAGAAGGGAAAACAAGCAACCTAGACCAGTTTTGGCTTATTTTGCAATTTTCTTTTTTTTTCATTACTCTTTTTACAAGATTTCTCCTGGATCAAACAATGCAGGGAACACATCATGCTAGCAGTGCAACAATAACGCAGCTTACCCCCTGGGGCTTCCTCACTGCCCCAACCCTCCTTTGGCAGTTGACTTCCACTGTTTCAGTGGTTTAGAGCCAACAAACCCTATTTGGGTAGCTGTGCGCTACAAAACTACAATAATAATGATAGTAAGAATATAGAATAGCTGTCGTATTCGCCCCCCCTACCGCAAACCAGTTCCCCAGCTGACCCTACATAGTCCACCATGGGGAACAGATTATAAAAAATATTTTTATGGGCAGCCCTGACCCAGTTATAGCCTCTCCTCCGCAGCAGCGCAGAATTCCATAGCCCAAGTCCAAACCGCCACCATTGGGATAACAGCTGCCCTCCACTTCCATGCTATCTCTTGTTTAGCAAACATAAAGCCCAGTGCCACCAACTTCTTCCCAGCCCAGTTTCCTACCCCTTTCTGACATTATTCCCAGTAATGAGATCCGGGAAGTGACCTCAATAGGAATGCCCACTGCGTCAACCAATCTAACGTGTATCCTTGACCAAAATCCAGATATGGCTGAGCACTCCACTATCATATGTTGAAGGTACCCTCAGCCTCCCTGCATCTGGTGCAAGCTGGGGTGGGAATGCTCCCCATTTAGTGAAGTTGTGCCAATGTAAAATGCAACCTATGGGAATATTTGACCTGGAAGAGGTGAAGCCTTGTCGGTGTCATGAGCTCCTTAGCACACATTTTCGCCTTAACCCAGTCTTCTTCCTCCAATGGGCCAAGGTCGCTCTCCCATCTCTCCCTTAGTATCTGCATAGGGTCTGGCATATAAACTATCAACACCCTATAGACAGAGGAGATGTTACCCCTATGCTGCTCCAGCAGCAGCTTAAAGTCCAGGACCTCTCTGAGGCATTCAGCTGATGGCTCCAGGGCATGGCGGACCTGGAGGTATAAAAAAAACAGTGTTGTGAGAAGCGCAAACTCATCCTGCAGCTGACCAAAACATTTAATATGTGTTTTCTCCCATATGTCTCCTAATACAGAGTTCCCAATAGTCTCCCACCCTGCAAATTCGACTAAGTCTGGAACCACTGGCAACCACATTCCTTACCAATGAGGAATTTGCTTAGTAGGCCTCCTGTGCCATTTCGTGTCACGCACATGCACTGCGTCAGCAGGCAATCATGGTCTGGGTAACCTCGGGCAAATCCATGGATACGCTCTGGCTGTATAACTGTGCAAGGAACACCAACACATCTGCTCAAGTCACTTCCAGACAGATGGCAGAGTCTTGCCGATCTGCGTACAGCCAATCATTTATAGACAGTAACTGCAAGGCATGATAGTATTGTTGCATGTCCACAAGCCAAACCTCCCTTCATATGAGTGAGCCACTGGGATAGAGCAATCATTTTAAAAAGGAGTCCCCCGACCCATTATAGAAAGTGGCAACTTGCTTCATGTATCAAGTTGGGAGTGCTCCTGACTGAGCACTGGATTTGAATTAACGTTCCTGGCTACGGACCGGATCCAGGGGCAACATGTATTCCCAGATATTTAAAGGCAGAGGAGATCAGCAAACCACTATAGGCTTCCTTCCCAGCCCCCTCCAAGGAAAAATTTATAGGGAGTACCACCAATTTATCCCAGTTAACCTTAAGACCGAGTCTTCCTCATATATATTCAAGATCTGCATTAGACAGGGGATAGTGGTCTTTGGGCGTCTAACATATACTAAAGCGTCATCTGCATAGAGCGCTATACCGTGTTCATGGTCTTAATGTCCTCGCATTCCCCAGATCTGGGCGTCTGTACTTACCTATTCCATGAGTAGATTGACTGCCAATGCAAAATGGTAGGGGGCATTCCTGCCTTGTGGCTCACTGTACTGGGGAACGGGGATATATCACCCCCTTAACCCATACCACAGCCCATGGAAGTTCATAAAGGAATTTGACAAGTACACAAAATCTCAGTCTGATATTAAGTTTTTTGAGAACTGCCATTAAGTCCCTTCGATCATACTGAATGCCTTCTCGAAATCAGTTGAGATTATCGCCTTTGGCTCCTCCAAGCATTGCAGTAAGTCCAGAGCCACATGTAGGTGGCATTAACAGTGCTGTATGGCCCTCTTGGGCAAGAAGCTGTTTTGATCCCAATATACCAAAGTTTGAATCACCCCCACCACGCATGTGACCAGCACTTTAGCAAGGATTTTAGACTCAGTACTGATCAGAGAGTTTGGCCGATAGGCGGCACAGTCAGTA
This sequence comes from Pleurodeles waltl, assembly GCF_031143425.1. Classification (NCBI taxonomy): domain Eukaryota; kingdom Metazoa; phylum Chordata; class Amphibia; order Caudata; family Salamandridae; genus Pleurodeles; species Pleurodeles waltl. The sequence goes on along the minus strand of NC_090449.1, from coordinate 251,682,027 downwards.
GTGGATTTCCCTTGTTTATGTATAACAACCACATTTGCGCTGCCTAGGTCATACAGCAGAGTCCCCACTCACAGGGCCTACTGGTATAACAAGTTCAGCTGCAGAATCAATTGGGATGCATCTCTTTTAAAGAATTACATTGGGAATCTGTTTGGACCTGGGGCCTTGCCGTAGGCCCGCTACTTATCACACTCAGGATTTCTTCCTCTGATATTGTCTGATCCAATGCCTCTCTATCCTCGGGTAATAGCGTGGGGAGGGGCAATTCCCGGATGATGGGTTTATATACTGCTGCAGTTGGATGATCTTTTTTTCTCTTTTTCTCATACAGGGTTTTATAATAATTACCAAATGCTTAAGCTATTTCCATTGAGTCCATGGCCAAGCCGTACCCCTCGACGCACATTCCTGGGACAAAGCGCATTTCTGCCTTCCTTTTTGCCAGCCAGTAGATCAGTTTGCCAGCCTTATACCTGGCCTCACATATTCTGCATTTAGTGGCTAGGATTGTCACTTCTCTGGCTTTATCCAATTAATTGAGTGCCACTAGATCCAGTGTCTGGGATGTGATGCCCCCTCCTCCAACCCCTCAACCTTTCATTCTAAATCTTGGATTTGTGCACACATTTGGGCTTTATGGAGTGTGGTGTAAGAAATAATGGATCCCCTTATTACCGCATTAATTGCCGCCCACAACGTGACATCAGGAGACCTGAGCCCTTGTTCAGGTACATAAAGCATCCCAATGCCTCCTGCACCTTCTCCTGAAACTCATCCTCCATCAGGAGCCAGACTGGCATGCTCCAAGCTGCCCATCCTCCCCCACCCCAGGAGCTGATAGCGCAGTCGTAGAATGGTCAGACAGGCATCTCCTAAGGATTATGGGGACCTCAATCTCGTGGACCATTCCCACCGGGGTCAAGAGGTAGTCCAGTCTAGACTGTGTTTTGTATCTATAGGAGTAATACGTGTATTTCTGTGTCTGTGGGTGCATGAGTCCCCATTAATCTTATAGAGCCACTGAGATCATAAGGGATCTCCTATTGTGAGGATTAGGATTCTTGGAGTCAAGACCCATGTCAGCCACTAAATTAAAATCCCCACCCAGCATGACTGTACCCCTGGGGATAGTATTTAGTACAAGCAACTCATGAAAGGAGGTTTCGATCATGGCTGGTGGAGGGGGCATAGACAATGTCAACAGACCATAATCTGCCTCCCATCTCCCCACTAATCAGCACCCATCTGCCCAAGGGGTCATAAAAATTATTTGTCACCTCTAGGGGAAAGGTACAGTGGAGAAGGATTGCTATGCCTCTAGAGCCTCTGGTGTATCCCGAGTGATAGACCCTGGTGTATCCATGTCAGCCCAGAAACAACCAGCACATGTCAAGGAGATGTGTTTCCTGCAAAAAAAACAGCGCAGGTGCCCATCTCCTCACTCGCAAGATCACCACCCCTGTCTTTATTTTGTCATTTAATCCATTTACATTCCAGGAGACAACCTTATATTGGGTATAATTCTCCACCCTAGTATTAGGGGCTAACCAAGACCTCGAGACTAAGCTGCAACTCAACAAACAAAAAAACCCAGCAAACATTCCCCACTTCCCCCCACCCCATACTTCGAAGCTTGAAGCATCTGTCACCCATATCAACAAGCTAAAGAAGATTAAACTAAGGAAGGCTTATGTAGGATCTGCACATCCTGTGTCTACTAGAAGGATTAAATAGTGGGTGGGAGTTGCAGACTAGTGAGCACTTGCAGATTGAAGTCTACGGAGCCGTTGGGTGGCGCAGTCTGGGAGGGTTCTCACATTATTGTTCTGGCTGGACTATTTCCAATGCTTGCGTCTGATTAGGAAGAGACTCCCCTCCCTCCCAGCCGACACCCAGTGTCCCTTCTCGCGACGTCAACCCCTTCTCTCCTTGGTGTTCAGGGCAGGTGTGCAGGGTCGAACACTCCACCTCCCCAGCACGAGTCACCCAGGTGGGCTGTCAGTAGCTGAAGGTGCCCCTGCTCCTTAGTCCTCTTCCCGGTGGCATCAGGGGGGTTAAAATAACTGTGATTTCCCAGCAACCATCACCTTTAACTTGGCAGGAAACAACAACATATAGGGGATATGTATAGCCCTGAGTTTCTGTTTGATCCCCACAAAAGACCAGCTCTGTTGCTGGACTTTAAGAGTATAAAAGCAGCACCCTTACAGCTTCATACATCAGTTCTTTCTGCTGGCTAGTTGAATGAAGTATAAACTCCCTGATGGCATAATTCAGAATCCACATGATAATAGGGTGTGGGGGACCTCTTGTGCAGCGTGGGGTACCATGGATCTGTGGGTTCTCTCTAGAACACAACATGTCAAAAGACCCCCTACCAGATCTTAACCAGGTAGTAAAAAGATTGTCAGGCTTGGTTCTCTTGATTCTCTCTTGGACTCCCACCAACCACAGGTTGTTCCTCCTGGAACGGCCCTCCACAACCTCTGCTCTCCTCTCCAGTCCAGCCGTCAAGTGCTGCAGCTGTCTGATCTCATGTAGGGAAGCCATCTCATACTTCGAAGATGGCCACACTACTACTCTCCTTCATCTCTTGTGGCCAGAGTCTACACGTTCCTCAGTCCAGGCTCCCCCTTCCCTAATTTCTAGTCCTTACCAAGCTGTTGCAGAATCCCCATGGGTAGGCCTCTTTAATGCCCCACTCCAGCAGGTAATCCCCCACACTCCCCGGCCTGGGCTCCAGACAACCACCCAGATGACTTACAAGTTCCCAGCTCAGCACTGTAAACAGAAGGGGTGAAGAGGGGAGCAAGGGCCACCCATAGACCCCGCCTACCCTCACAGGCTTCCTCTTCAGGCCCGTCACACCATCTGGCATGTATCTCCACAGCCACCAGAAAGGGGGATATGGGCACTTCCTCACGCTGCTTGATCACCAGTGATCATGGGGAGAGCCACTTCAAGGAAGGGTCAGGATGCTTTCACCAGCCACAGGATCCAGATCAGTGCACACAACGGGCTCAGAGCTTCAGAGCCTGGCATCCACCAGCTCGGGCTTCCAAGGTCCGCCTCTTTTATGTGGCCATTTTCTAAGCTCTTCTGTACTGGTATCACAAAACTGTGCCTTCCAATATAAAATACTGCAACAGAAATGGCAACTCATAGTATGTAAAAGCATTTACCAAGGTTGTTTCCTAAGGTTTAAAACCGTCTTAATAAAGTAAACACTTGACTGAATTAAGGCCATATTTGTTTGTCAGGATTAGGAAATAGTCTGTTTTAAAGTTCACTTTTGCCAGGGATGTCAAGTATTTATCAAATAACATGATGCGTATTTTAATAAAACACACTGATAAGAAGGTTGCTAAATTGCAGGGTGACATTGAAACACTGTAAAAGGAAATTGATGAAATTCTTCAAAAAGACTTAATAAAAAAGAACTATGAGATTCTCAACAAGATAGTGGAAGACTATCAAATCTATCTTCGTGATAGAAAACTACGCAAGGTCAAGCGTGACGATCTTGACTACAAATTGGGTAGAATTTACACCTTCGCTCGGAAATATGATAATGTGAAGGTTTCCGGACCAGTGACTAATAGGGACACATTTACAAGTGACACTGATCTCTCTAGTGGTAGTTCTATGTCCTCCATAGATAGCAGCACCTCAAAGGAAAGTGGTCCTCCCAAGCAAGTTCCCCACAGCTCCTCAAATGTTTTAGTCGAAATGGAACGACTACGTCTCGGAACGAAAACAAATCGAAGAGAAATAAGACCAGAAGGGGTGGGAAACGATGGAGAAAAAGGTTTAGAAAAACAGGGGGTTCGTACCCGTTCCAAGAAAGACTAGAAAGCTCTGCCCCCAAGATAAGCGAACCAGGGGGCGACCTGACTATTGTTAATCTATCTGATCGTCCCCTTGGCACAATAGAGTGCAATCTGCTTAGCAAAGACTATGACCAGGTAGAATTTTTTGTTGACTTATTTAAATTCACCCGTCTACTCAAATTGAAGAATTACTTCTCATCTCATACTGGGGGGCCCTCTAGCAATGAAACCCTTACATCCCAGACTGTGGACCATTCTGCTGAAGATACTTATGTAGCAACTGAATCGATATCGGACCTGTATGGCATACAACTTCTGATGTCCTTACAAAATGGTAGTGAAATTGGTATTGAGGACATTAGAACAGATTTAGGAATTAAGGAGGATCTCCATACCACTAGTGGCCTTAAACCACAGTCTAAATTCATACCTACCAATGCACATAGTAATATTGATCTATTTGCGAATAAGGTATCATCTGATCTATTCAAATTTCTAAGTGCGTTTAAAATTAACTGGCGGCAAATAGACAATTTGTCCACTCCAGAACGGAAGGCTCTTACTAGTCTTAAAAAAGATCAATCAATTGTAATTCGCGAGGCAGACAAAGGTGGAAAAGTAGTCATTATGAATAAAAGTGATTACATGCAGGAAATAGATAGACAACTGGCCGACACTGCTTGTTACAAATGCCTCACCAGTAACCCCATTTCTGAATTGACAGAACATATCAACAATAAACTGTGGGGGTGGCATGAACAGGGTCTATTGTCTGACCATGAGTACAAATATCTACTTGTAAAGTATCCAAGATATCCTTGTATTTAAATCCTCCCGAAAATCCATAAAGAAGGTACCTTCCCTCCTGGTAGACCTATTATATCGGGGATTGATTCCCCCACGGAGAGGCTATCAGAATTTGTGGATCTCTTTTTACAAAAGTTTGTCTGTAATTTACCCTCATTCATACAGGACAGTAAGGATATCCTGAACAAGTTTGAGGACCTTCCATGGTCAAACGATCTTTTATTTGTCACAATGGACGTCAATAGTCTATACTTGTCTATACTTGTCTATACTTGTATCCACAAATCCTTTGGCCTATTGGCAGTTACTTCTTATTTGAACACTCGTTCCGCTAACCACTATGATCACAACCAGATGCTTTTAGAAATGATTGACATTAATCTGTCTAGAAATTATTTTCTACACAATACCAGGTGGTTTCAGCAAATACAAGAGACAGCGATGGGTTTGAAATTCGCCCCATCGTATGCCTGTCTCTTTATGGGCTGGTTTGAAAAAATACACGCATGGGGCAAGCATGCCTCCCCCTGGACTGAATTTATTGTATTTTGGGGGAGGTACATTGACGACATCATCCTGATTTGGAATGGATCTATTGAACAACTTATCCTTTATCATGCCTTCCTCAATGATAATCCTTACAATGTAAAACTCAGTCTCCACTATAGTAGGGATAGTATTGATTTTTTGGATATAAGATTTTTCATACACAACAACTCTGTACAAAGTGTTCTCTATAGGAAATCCACGTCTTGTAACAGCCTCTTACACGCGACAAGTGCACATCCGTCTTCTGTAATCAACAATATTCCCTTTGGCGAGATGACACACGTGCAAAGGAATTGTAGCACTGATGATCTATTCTGTGAACAAATTGGACTTGTCAAACAGAGATTCACCAATAGATGTTACAATTACAAGACCCTCTGTAAAGCAGAACAACGTATTATGAGTACATTAAGAAAGGATACTTTGACTTTAAAACCTAAAGGAAACAACAAAAAACACATTGAACGTCTGTCTTTTGTGACCAGATACACGGTCTATAGTCAGGGTATTTATAAAATACTCAAACGCCATTGGCACTTGCTTACTGACCTGCATGGACTTAAAGGGTTCCTCCCTAGGTTACCCCAGATCACTTATCGAAGAGGAAGGACACTGAGGGACTACCTTTGTCCCAGTTATGTCTCTGTACCTAACACATCTACATGGCTCCCTACCCAGCCTTTGGGTTTTTATACATGTCGCAAATGCAATGTATGTGCCTTTGGTCTGGATAAAACCAGTACCTTCTGTTACAACAATACCGGGATCTTTACCTTCAAGAGTTTTATCAACTGTAACACCAAGTTTGTGAACTATATTTTAAAGTGCGCATGCAATAAAGTATATGTGGGTAGCACCATAAGACCTCTCAAAGATCAAATACAGAAGCACATACGTGCTATCAAGAATAATGATAGTAGGTACCCACTGTCATCACATATGACACTGGCTCACCCACATGATGACTTGATTTCGTTTCATGGGATTGATCATATCCCACCAAACCCCAGAGGGGGTAATAGAGAGCTGCAATTACGTAAAAGGGAGGCAGCTTGGATTTGTCGTTTACGAACAGTTTAATTGGGACACAACACAGACCATGAATTTCATTACTATTTATAATATTTCTGTCGCACAATATATACACCAACTTTCTTACAATAGTTTTCTTTCGATTATTGAATGACATATTTCGTTGAGATTTTTATATAGGTCTGTTGCTAAAAAATTGTCTCTCCATATTGATCTTATATATAGCCAGCCTATGTGATTACTGAATGTCTAAATGACTTCCTTCATTTATTTGCCTAGGGCCCCAAATCTAATTTAAAAACACTTAAAAATATTTGTAAAGTATTTGAAACGTTATTTTTCATGCTTATCTGGGTTGGAGTCCGTTTACATTCATTGGCTTAATTTATGCAAATAGATCAATTCAATGACAATTGGAGATTTAACTGTTATTTGTACTGTATATTTCCTTATTGCCGCATATGACATTGTGCAATTATCCTTTCACAGTTTGTGGCCGGGTATATGTTCTTTCACCACCATTCGCGTATCACTTGGATTATATTCTTCTTATACTTGGGCTTGTCACTGTCTCTTATCGCTTTCCACCTCTCTTCTGTATCCTTCTTTCTTTCTTTCCTGAGCATCTTACTATATGCCTCTTAAATACACTTTTTTGTTAAATTGTGTAATTTACATTTTACTACTTTTTCACCTTCACTCACTTAAACCTCGGCTTTTATTGTTTTTTACAAAACACTGGGTTTATATATCTTTCTATATTTTTTCTTCCTATTCCAATATGGCCGCCGCGCATGACTACGAGTATACTAACTCCCTATTGACGCCAGCCTTACATAGTCCGTCTTTTTTGTTGACACCTCTTTTCCGTCCATGGCAGTATTATAAACACCCGGCATCCCTCGTTCTACAACTTTTGCTACTCGGACGCCGAACACACATACAATTAGCTGACGGGCGGCACACGACCGGGACCGTCTCCCTCACTTCTATTCCTCTGGTTACCGGCCTTCATGATTACCGGGATCACCGCGTAACAAACTATTCCTATATTTCAGGTAAGGCTGGGATAGCCTTTTCACTTACGAACGCGGCCACCTTAATACTTTCATATCTATTCCTGATGGTACCGCTGATTCTCTGCCTGATTTATTTATAACATAAACTTTCTAGTCTCCATATTTTTCCCTGGTTTAATTGTACTTAATTTTAACACAACACTTCTAGCCCATCTACATTTTTTAAAATCAACAACTTTTTCGTCGTATATTTTGTCATGAGTTCTTTCTTCCAATCTTTTTAGAATCGTCTTACACTTGTGCTCATATGCACATTGTGAACAACAACATTATCTCAATTGGAATAATACTTCTGGTATGTGTGTTTCTTTCGATGTAAATTACTCCCCCTTTTTTTCGACTAGAATCAACTTTTGTTACCTCATGTCACCCTATGGTCGGCAATGGGACTTTAGATACACTGGTTGGGGGATGCTTTTACTACTTTTTTCTAGTGCTCATAATGCTATTGCACTGGCTCTTTATTTCACTTTATCACGTTCTTGTGTACACTCGTTCACGGTATATCTTTAGGATTCTTTATTTTCTTCCCTATTTTTCTCCTTGCTGGTTCTGTCTACTACACATGACTCGATACTGGCCCAAATTAAGATATTGTTCATATATATATTCTCTCTTTTTGCAACTTTGTTTGTAATCTTACAATGTGTTCTTTGCTACATGTATGTAAAATAACATCTTGTATGTTAATATGTTTTGTCCTTGCTATTTTATGTATGCCATTATGTTACATCACGTTTTTATGGTTGTATGTTACTTTGCAACCCTGAAGAAGCCCATGTTTATAGGGCAAAACGCGTTGGCTGCTTGTGGCTGCTTGTCCTCATGAACTTATTGTTGTAACAAGCTTCACATATCAATTAAAGTCTTGTGGAAGAAACTAACAAGATACCTCGTATCATTACTTGCTCGATAATATTTGACTTTCTGTACTTATTGTATCTCATTTGATAAATTGGAGTGGTGCACCCCCTTACTGTGTTTGACTATCGGGGTGTCTCTTCACCCCTCAGGCTCTTTTGTGCAGCAGGGGCCTCGGCGGAGTTGCACACCTTATCAGCCTAAACAAGTTATTATTGTGTATATTTTGACTTATTGGACACTAATAGGGATTGATGCGTTCTCTTTGGGCTTGCTGCATTCTGTTTGTTTCACCAATGGATACAATCACTTGTTTAGATGCTTGTTGAATAGAGGTGGGTGGGCCACTAAAAGCTGGAGCCAGGCTTGAGCGTGAACCCTGACTGTGGCTCAGCTCGCGGTCCTGTTGGAACCTCAAGCCCATAACAAGCCAAGCTTTCACATGGCTTCTGCCTGCCAGCATCCCTCTACCCAGGAAGTGGTTTTACAGCCAGAGCTTCCGACTTTGGAGCTGAGGAACCAGGTTCTAGTCTAGGCCTCAGCTCAACATAATGCGAGCTTGGGCAAATCACTTAATAACCCCCTGCCTATAGACAATGAATGTGACCTTGTGTAATGTAACTGGTGCTGATGTAAAGTGTGCCAAAACATTAGGGTTGAATTTGAGTTATGTAAAAACTGCAGAAAAATGTGTCAACATAATGAAAGACACATATATACCCATTTACTGGCTGATTTGTCCAGAGTGAAACCATTAAGCCTGGATAAATTGCAGGCTTCCCCATTTTAATTGTGTGATCTTAGCCAAATATTTTATTTCACCAAAACTCCCTTTTGTTCATTATCATGTATGAAAGCACTTTGAAATATGGGAATTAAAAAAAACAATTGTAAAAAAAAACTACTGTGTTTGATTTATTAAACTATAATATTGCTCTAAAATAATATGGGCCACATACAATGTTTACATAACAACTGTCTTGCCTCTAAGTTCACTAAAGGTTCTTGTTTAAAAAAGATCACTTTAAATAAGTGCTTCTCAGCACAGTGCTGTAATTTGATGTACTAATGTCAAAACTTTCACATGTTAAATAATAAAAATGTGTGAATTTTGAAGTGATTTTGGGCCTAATTTAGATCTTGCCGAACGGGGTTACTCTATCAAAAATGTGGTGGAAATCTCAACCGGTGTATTACAATTCTATTATATTCTATGGAAATTGTAATATGGTGGATGGAATAACCGTCATGTTTGTGACAGAGTAACCTAAATCAGGCCCTTTATCTTCTTTTACATGATATTTGTTGAATGATTTACATAGCAAACATTTTCAGGGCTCTGCTCTTGTGCGGGCTGTAAGAGCCAAGTCAGACCCTTGGCTCTTCTCTGGCTCGGCTCTGCCTGTTAATTTGTTAGCTCACCCACCTCAGTTGTTGAGAACATGAATCAGCATCTTTCCACTGGCTTGGCAAGGTGTTGGTAACCCACGCAAACAGGCGAGTCCATTCCTCGAGATAAGGAAGCAGTGTTAAAGCACTGCCAGTTGGTGGCAATAAATAACAGCAAGCATGCCTTAATTTGTGTATTATGGGGAGTGCTGCAGTAGGCAAAATGCTATTCCACCTGGAAAGCTTAAATCCACACTATGGTGACCACCGGTCCATAAATTTCATGGGCCAACCCTTATTTGGGTGTCACATCCGATGTCCGTTATTGTTCATTTTATGAATGCCTCTTGTCCTTAATTTTGTGGAGCTGTGTTGTTCCCCTCTGAGAAGCCCCTCAAATTTTAAATCACTCACTGTTAGGGATGGCTCACACTTCTCTTTTGAAGTCTACAGGCTGCAGCAGCCGATTCCCGACCTCACACAGACTGTGTACTGGCCCATTGTCATTCTGTCTGCGGCTAACTGTCACACACAGAGTGACAGTGGGCCCTATTATAGTTACAGCATGTGGTGTGCCTTCTTCTGCACCTGCCTAGGGCACAGAATTCTGCTTTTGCCCAGGAGTCATGCTGGTTTGTGAAATATCCAACAGGGTTAAATGCGAAAGACGTCTGAGTTCTTTGCATGCCTGCAATTTTCAGGCCATAACAAAAATGTTGGTTTTAACTCTCGTGATTAATATATCTCTTGGAGAGATCTGAGTTTTGCCTAATTCCAGTTTTGACTCATTGTAAAGTAGCGCAGAGGGATAGTGCACCTCTTGCAAAGCACAACGTGTAATATGCAGATCAAAGAATTGATTTGAAAAATAATAAAAATTTATTAGTAAGGACAATCCCAACCATTATGTTATATTTTAAATCCTGAGTTTGTATTTCTCCAGAGCAAGCACTCATAACATATAGCCAGGGCTACTGTATTATGCGATTGTGCGGCTGCAGTGTTTTTTGCGTAATTATGGATTTGCCACATAATCCATCATCTGCCTCATAATCTGAAAATAAATTCTAATTAAAAAAACAGTTTCTAGCTCAAATGGTTCAGAAGTTATTAAAAATGCACTGACACTTGTTGCAAAGGTCCTTTGCAAAGGTTGACTGGTCATCTTTCTTTTACATATTGCTATATTTGGATAGTAAACTGGTAGTAATGAGGTGCAACCTATGACCAGAAAGTGTTAACAAGTGTAAACATGGTAAAATAATGTAGTAATTCTATCACAAAATTTGCTGCACAATGCTGAATAATTTCCCTTTTCTCGCTGCATAATTTGCTCAACTCTGCAGCATAATTTGGCCCTCCCCTGCTGCATAATACCAGTGGCTCTAAATATAGTGACATGTGACTCCTACACCTTGCAGCCCTTATTGACTTAAGTAACAGTCCCTATACATTCACATACACATTTATATGAGTCATTGTCTCTGACTAATATGTGTGTGAGGTAATTCGCTCTTGACACCCTATACTGGGATGGGTAGCATTATAAAAGAAATGCAAGACACACAAGAGAGGGTCTATGTAGAGATGAGGGGCTATTGGTGGTTGATACTGAGGGAATCTGTGCCGATGGACGTCTTTGGTCCAGGGAAGTAACGAAGACCCTTGCAGCTCCTGCAGTTTGTGGGGGGGAGGTAGGGGGCAACCTTTAAAGGAAACCCCAAACCTTCAGGAAACTCCACATTCAGCCCAAGGCCAATGTACATCTGTGAGATATGGGAGACTTAGGGTCCCCTCATCTCTTCCTGCTTGAGTCCCCATCATTTTGCATTATGCCATTGCTTTTGTGGGAGGGTGCACCAACAAAGATTGTCGCACCAGGTGCCACAAACACGAAAGCCAGTCCTGCCATGGTCAAGGCTGTTTTTCCTGCAGCCTGTGCTTTTCCCCAGGTCCTGAGAAAAAGCACTTCAGGAGATGATTATGGGATAGACTAGTAGGAAGGAATAGCCTATGAACAGTGGGATTTTACTTTGTTGTAACCTCTGTTTCTGTACAGTTTTTATTTCAACATTTCCAGTTAATATTGAACAAAGATCACAATTAGAAATGTCTAACATAACAAAACTGGTGTACACTAATCACAAAATCTTCTAGTGCCGCACTGTAATCTGCGAGACCAATGCTCCAACCTGGAGCCTTGGATACATTTCTCCGTCATTCTTTGAAAAATACAATTTTCTTAACAAACTGTGATTTTTTTATCTGTATGTATATATATCTTATTTCTATATTGTGACCCTAGCCAAAAAGGCAGCGGAGTGCGGTACAAGACCCGATACCAAATTTATGTCTGCACACCTGTGCCAAATCATTGATGGGAATATTTACTAACATTTTGTGCACCACAGCGCAGCAAATTGCTGACCTGTGTTACCTGAAATTGAAAGAGCACACCAGCACTGTATTTTCAAAGATATTGTGCAGTTCTACTCTCTTCTAGCACTGGCCTACTTGTGACTGCCTAGTGCCAAAATATTGTGGTTATGTAAGTTTTTTATGCAGCAAGGGAAAATTATCCTTTGCGGCAGTTTCGTCTTTGCATGTGTGTTGCAAAATGCAGCACACATGCAATGAAGAAGTAACCAGGAGAAATAAAGATTTTTTTCCTAGCTACATCAGCCTGAGATAGGCACACAATTTTAGCAAAAACCAATGTCTTCTATGCTTTGTAAATGGGAGTTTACAACAAGATACATGGATAGATGCATGCGAATGCCCATGCACCACCCAAGTAATGGCTACCTGACAGAAAGTATTACAAGGCAGCACTATGCACTGCATTGCTTTACTTTTTTACAAAGCCATGCCAATCAGGATTTGCCAGTGTGTGCTAGAAAAGCATATTTAAACTATGAAGACTGGGCATATCTGCCACATTTTTTAGATGACTTATCTTGATAACTGAAAACAACTTTATCATAGAGCCTTATCAAGAAACACTGATTGGAGGAGAGGACCGCCTTTCAGAGTCCCCTAGTCAGCTGAAGGTCTATGAACACCTGTGAGATGTGGGAGCTCTAGGGGCCCTCACCATCTTCTGTAGTGGCGGGGCTATCATTTTCTGTTACACCACTGGAGCATTGTATTCTGGGACATGTAGTTCAGTCTAGTTTCACTTTTGGATATAACTAAGGTGTCATACATTACATGCAGGTGCTTAGCAATTATAATCTTTAGTACCTTCATATATCTGTTGGCAGTACTCTCTTCAGCGGTAACAATTTTAAGTCTTGAAAGGATGAGTTGACCATTGCAGATTCCAAACTATGACCTAACATTTGCACAGACGTGTGCAACAGGCACTTAAATTATTCACGGTTTTTGCATGTTTGTTTAATAATGTAATTCTTCTGTCCTAGAAACCGTGCCTTATTCATACGTGCGTGTCTTGCTTTCTAGTATATCTGACTGTATGTAGTAGGTTTCTGCAATTCCACTACATCTCTAAAAATGATCTAAGTGGGTTCTCAACTCTTGTGTTTTCTGATGATTGTTTTGGGGAAAACTGGTCCAAACCCCTACTTGATTACCCACTGTTTAAATTAACAAATCTGGGCAGTTTTGAGGAAGGGAGAATTTGACCTTGGTTACTTGTGCTTGAACTATATAATGTCTCTCTCCTACTAAGCCTGACAAATGATCCATATTTCGACAAAACTTATCCCTAAACCAATATGGCGAACTATGCAAGCAGACGAGAACAAGGAAGTAGCAGACTTGACCAAGTATTCAACACCTCTGGTGCTGACCTGAATCGACTCAATACTACAAACCTATATTCTGCAAAAAGTACTTTTCTAGCTTTAGAACGGGCTGTCAAAAAGGAAACATTAAAACGGTGGGAAGCAGCTTCACTTAAAAAATATCTTGAACATGACCTCATACCACAGGGCTTGAGGATCTTAATCTTTCCTCCAATTGATACCACATCTCAAGAAAGACTCCAATCGTGGGAAGCTAACTTACAGATGGCTTCTAACAATATGATACAACAACTAATAGATATGGCCCAAGAAGAATTTGAAAAATATCGACAGGAAGTAGATACTCTTAATAAACAAATTGAGGAAGCCAATTGGGGTGATATTTCTGTGAAGAATTACGATATTCTCAATAATATTATAGACCAGTATGAAGAGAATGTTATTCAGAGAAAAAATATTACATTTAGACGTGATCTAACTGACTACCAACTCGGAAGAGTGTACACCTTTGGCAAACAATAAGACAACATCAAAGCATCTAGCATCAAAACTACTCAATTGTTCTGAGACACTACCTTCCTCAGAGATAGAATCACCGGAAGAAACAAATAAACGCCAACCCAGTAAACCAACAGTACATTTTTACGAAGAAGTCAGAAGACATCATCTTGGCACAGCACAAGACAGTCGCACAAAACCACCAAGTACCATAATACAAGAGCCAAAAACACCTGGTATACAGACAAGAGCACACAGCAAGGAAGCCAGGCACAGAGAACAAAGAACTAATTGTCAATCTATCAGATATGACCTTATCGTCACCCCAACTTGACATCTTAAACAGGGGACTTTCCTTTTGCCCCACTCATCATTGGGACCTAGTGCAACCCAAAATAGACCTATTCAAATTTACTCGAAAATGTATACTCAAATCCTTTTTTTTCTACTTTACAACCTAAACCCAACTTGTCTCAACAACAATAGATTTCCAGTGACCTTACAGTCCAAGATCTGTAGGCAATGCGATTACTCACTAATCTTTCAAATACTGAGGAACAAGATAATTCTCTCACTGAAATAGCCCATGAATTTAACATTGATACGGCACTTCACCAATATTTTGACCTTCCAATCAAATCAACTTGTACTCCCATACTACCGGCTGGCATCTCTATAGACTTGTTTTTTACAGCCATGATGGAGGACCTTGACCAGGAATACCGCAAATATGCTAAAAAACAACACAATCTCCCTTCTAATATTAACTCTGTACAAAGAAAAGCAATCCAAGAACTACAAAAGGATAACACCTTTCTCATAAAGGAAGCAGACAAGGGAGGTAACATTGTTATTCTCAACAAAAGGGATTACCTACAAGAAATGTATAGACAAATTAATAATACCACCTGCTTTAAAAAACTTCCATTGAATCCTACAAGGGAGATTCAAGTCAAACTCAAGAATTCATTAGATCATTGGTGTTCTAGACAAATTCTCACTCCAGAAGAAATATATTTTCTCTTTATTCAACACCCCACCACTCCCACCCTATATCTTCTACAGTAAAAACATAAGGGTGGTCACCTTTCCAAAGGGAGACCTATCATCTCTGGTATTAACTCTATTTGCTCCAACTTAGGTACTCTCATAGATTCTGAGTTACAACCGTTCATGCAAAACTTACCCTAGTTTATTAAAGATACCAAAGACATATGCAGAAATTGTAAAACATCGACTGGCAACCAAACTATATACTTGCCACCATAGATGTAGTCAGTTTATATACCTCCATTAAACATCAAGATGGGATTGAGGCTGTCAAGAGTTGCCTATCAACACGATCAGTGCGTCTACTTGAACGAAATAAGATGATTTTCGAAATGTTATCTTTCTGTCTCATGAATAATTTTTTCCTTTTTAAAGGACAATATTTTCTCCAACTACAAGGTACAGCGATGGGAGCCAAATTCACACCACCATATGCATGCATCCTTATGGGAGCGGTAGAAAGACATTGGCTCTGGAATGATGACTTGGAACATTTTTCACAACACATTATTTTATGGGGCCATTACATAGACGACATTCTCATTATGTGGCAGGGCCAAGAATCACTACTCCAACTTTTCCTCAAATCTCTTACACCCAATAGGTGGAACATCAAAATAACGTACCAGTTCTCAAGAACCACAATTGAATATTTCGACCTTGTACTGTATATTGACAACGATAAATTACAAACCCGTTTTCATAGAAAGAGCACAGCAGCTAACTCTATTTTACACGCTTCTAGTTGCCATCCATACAGTACAATTCGCAATATCCCATCTGGAGAATTAAGACAGGCCAGACTTAATTGCAGTAACAAAGCTGACTACGAGATCATATCCTCTGAAATTGTTGAGCGTCTCTTTACTAGAGGATATAATTTTTCCAGTTTAATAAATGCCAAGGAACAATTTGCCAAAACAGATAGGAGCACCACCCTTAGCAAGACTATAACAATTACTGAGAAGACCCTTATTCATTTCATCACACATTTTCATATTGGTCATCAATTCATCCGAAAATTATTTTGTAAACATTGGTAATTACTCCACAATAATCCGTCAATAAACCAACATATTTCTTCTTTTCCACAGATTGGTTTTAAAAGAGCTCATAACCTGAGAGACAAACTTTGTTCCTCCTTCTATTCTGAAAAAACACCTACTCAGAACTTCATGCGACCTCCAAAAGGCTTCTATACCTGCACAAAGTGTTCCATTTGTAAGTTTGGCCTAACAAAATCGAAAACAATTTTGATCAATGACCAACCATTCATGATACATGACTTTATTAACTGCGAAAGCACCAACACAGTCTACCTCATTAACTGTCCCTGCAATAAAACCTACATAGGAAGCACAACCAGAGCACTCAAAATACTGATACAAGAAAACTACTGCAATATTCAAAAGGATGACATCAAATTTCCTTTAGTTGAACACTTTATAAAGTGTCACCCATAAACATGTTCATTTACATTCAGTAGACTAATGTAACTTAAACAACATCCTCGGGGAGGTAACCTTGAACTTCATTTGCAACGGAATGAAAGCAGACTTATAATTTGATTTGATACTGCACGACAATGCCTTAACAAGGATCCTGAATGGCACTACTGGCTTCATTAATGAGCCGCATGTGCGTTGTTTAGTGTGGCCATTATGCATTTTACTCATACTTTTCTGTATTACCTGTTTTGATTTAGTTCCAAACAAATTTCTTCCTTTTTGTTTGTGTTCTGTAGGCAATCTAAGGGACTTGCCCGGATAGTTAAGGAAAGCCTTAGAGTTAAATATTGAGAATCATTCTTATTACATATACAAACTCTTCATAGTCACTCTTAATAATCAGTTGTTCGTCTAAGTTCATCTATATTCCACCCCTTTTTTCCTTTATTTAAACAGGATTCCTTACAAATTAAAGTCAGCGTATGTACTCTCAGTTATACCATGACTCATCAACATATTTCCTCCCATTTCTATACTCAGACATTATTACTAACATATTAGGAACATATCCAATCAATCTTTATCTCCAACAGAAAGTGCTATTTCGATGTAAACCTTCCTGATCTTTCTCTAAATATGTCATTTTCACCCAGGCCAGTTTTTCAGTAACTCTATGGGATTATATCCTGGTATCTCCAATAGAGAGCAGTCATGTTCTTAGATTATTCCTATTTTACTTGCACAAACATTGCATGAGTACTAATATTACCACTACTTAATTTATAGCAGTAGGACTTATCGTTGCTATAGCATGTAGTTTGTCTTGTCATTGAACTTGGGCATTTGAAATATAAGGAAATTGCTTTAATAACATTGTCACAACCTTAATAATGATTATATACAGGATGTATACTCCTTATAAATTGGCCACATATTTAATCGATATTACATTACCATGGCCAATATGGCCGACGTTCTTTCCATTTTTACCAATCGGCATCTTCATCTCACACAGAATCATTAACATAGAAGTAGGACTTAGTCCGATCTCCATTTCATGGTGAAAAGAGTGAAGGGACTCATGCGAGCACTCCCCTTTTCCTGCGCATAGCATAAAGATCGAAGTAGGACTTGATCTATACCGCCACACCTCGTATATAAATAGTGCTATATCCTTACATGACTTTTCCGCATTCAATATGGCGCCCATTTAGAATGCCGCGACTCCAACTCCACGATTATTCCTAGGACTCCTGCACCCAGAATCAGGTAAGGGATATTAGGCTCATTAACATCAATACATACTCACTTTAACCAAATTAGAAGTGTGTTTCATGACTTTTAATAACATCGTACTCTCTTGTTACTGCAGACTAATGTCTCTGGGTGTAAACATCACAAGAATGACAATTCTCACTTTGTTCCGCTATATAACATGTTTTTCCTGATAATACCAAAAAAATATTTTCTGTATTACCCATTTGGAAAACCAAATTACCTGTAACACATCTATGTATATTTTAGGTTGTTACTTTTTTCTGATAAACAACTGTATTTTTGCATAGAATAGCTCTAGGACATGCATTGTTAATTAGATTATTATTATGTTGTGCTCCATTTTACTAATTATTTTTATGTACAGTTAATTCAGCAGTTATTAAATGTAGATTCATTCTATTTCTTGTACTTAGATCATCTGCATTTAAAAATGAACTTAGTCTGATGAATAACTTAATGGTATGATGCTTTTCGACCACAACTATTATGATAGTCTTGTTTGACTAACTCACCATGATCACCACTAAACACTGATGTGGTTCTTTTATTTAATTGCGCAGTGCCAGCAACATTCTTATTTTAATTCTGGTTTTGGATTTTTCAACTTCATTCTTGAATGAAACTTTTTCACTCTCAACACTTTTTCTATTTGATCAATTTTAAATGTATCTTTGTAATTTATTGCTACATCTTCTTATTTTTCACAACTTATGGACCAGGCTATGGGACTATCACTCATTTGAGCTCACTACCCATCACTTATTTTCCTTCATTTTATCCATTAGCATACTTATAATCTTGCACCAATGGGTGGTACCTTCGTATGGTTCTCACCACTATTTTAGCTTATGAATCTTGATAACCCTTCATTTCTGATCTACCTTCTTTCATCACTTGCAGCCTTGAAAAAGCCCTAGGTGAACACACAAGGGACGAAACACGTTTCAGCTGTCTCTTCTTATAATTGTCAGAATAATTCTTATGCCTGGCATTAATTAATGCACCTGAATCAATTATGAGGATCTGATTTATTACTGCCTGCATGCAATCTGCAATTCCACTAAACTCTAAAAATGATCTAAGTGGGTTCTCAACTCTTGTGTTTTCTTAGGTTTTTGTGAAGTTTGCTTCAGACCATCAAATGGGATGATGACCGGTCTCACTCTTGGCCACTCTCATAGACTCCATTCACCTGAAAAGGAGTCTTGGGAAGCTTCCAACTGCAGGAAACCAACTGTAAGGGGGAGGCGACAGAATCTAGCAGAACACACATTCCATTCAGAGAGGACACACAGCCTGAATTCTTGAAGCACTGCTGCACTTTGAGGATAAGCAAAAGGTATTATCATGCAGTGATGTGACATTTCAGTCAATACCTGGAAAGTGAGAAAAGTAAATCTGGAGTGTCTTTTGAGTAAACAGTGTCAGCATTGAGTGTGTGCACATGTAGGTGACCAGGACCTTCAGTGACCTGCAGTGTGCATAAGTACTTCAGGGACATGAAAGAGAGGAGGAGCTTTAATGACCTGCAGTTGAACAGTAGCTTCAGAGACTGAAAGCAAAGAGGAGCTTCAGGAACCTTAGAGTGAGGGGGTGTTACAGACCTTGAGGTTAAGCAGGGTGAGCAGCAGCCTTTTGGATTTAAGAGTTAGCAGGAGCATCTGAGAGCTAAGACTTTGAGGCCTGAGCAGAAGCTGGAGCCTTGAGGAGCTACATTGAGCACAGCATAAGCTGGGAACCTGAGAATGAGCCTGTGGGGCCTAGGGGTCAACAGGTGTTTTGGAAATATAGTGCTGAGTGGAAACCTCAGGGTCTTTGTGTGTGTAGAGCACCAGGAGAGCTGGGAGTAAACAGAAGAATCAGGGAATTGCATGGTGAACATGGTCTTTACTGACTTGAAGGTAAGCAGGAGCTTCCAGGTATGAGGGCCTAACTGTGAGCAGGATTCCAAGACACCAGGAAGTGAACAGAATTGCAAGGACATCTAAAAGTGAGCAGACGCCTCTTGGGTTTTCTGTGTGAGCAGGAGTCTCTGAGGACCAGAGAGTGGAAATGAGTTTAAAGGTCATAAAGATCAGTGGATAGTTTTAGGACCAACTGATGATGAGCAAGAGCCTCACCGTCTTAGGTCCTTCACAGTGAATAGACGCCAGACCTAAGGGTGAACATGACCTTCTGGTGGTCTGTAGGTCAGTGGACAGTGGGGATTCCCACGAATAAGAAGGAGTTTCAGGGCCTAAGATCAGAGAAAAGATGCAAGGGTAAGAGAGTGAGCAAAGGCAAAGTGAGATTCATGGAACTGAAGATGAGTGTCAGTCGGCCAGTAGGTACGACGCAGTGGAAAACAGAGTTTTCAGTTCTTGCCAATGTTACTGGTCTACAGGTTATAAAAGGCTTTATTTACCACAAAGCTTCCAAAATTATTCACCAGATACTAACCAAGGAATGCTTAAAAAATGGTTGTAATCACAAATGTTGGCCACATTCTTTTGGGGTGCTTATAAGTGGGGCAGTTGGCTAAACAGCAGAGGGAATAGTGGTGAGGAAGGGGAAACATCACACACAGGAGTGAGGAACACTGGGACCCAAGGGAGAAGCAAACAAAGAATGAAGAACACAGCACAGGTGGACAGATAATAGAATACAAGGAACGGGGGAGAAGCAAACAAGAAAGCGAGAAGCACCAAAAAATGACAGCATCAAAAGCCGGGGCAGAGATGAACACAAGAGTGAGAACAGCACTGAGTGTGAGTATGGTGGGTGGGAATTACATGACAGAAACCCTGCACAGGGGTAGGCATTTTGTTGCCAGAACACAGAGGCAAGAAGGAAAGAGCTAAAAAGACACATGCACTTTCATTGAGTGCTTAACCCAAAAGGAAAACATTTTGCTAAAAGTAATCAGTGGAAGGATAGAAGCCAGACAATAAGAGAGATGGTAAGCAGGCTATGCTCCAAAGGAGGGACAGACACAAGATGGGCAAGCTGGGACAATGAAAGCCAATGAAATAGAAGGAAGCACATCAGAATGACAATCAGTCAAGCAAAGGTAAGCATTGACGGGTGTAAGCAACTGTAGGTTCTTTAACTAACTGTCTGACAAGCCTGACCCACCTGTGTACTTCACACAGTATAAGACAGGTTCTCCAGCAGCTTTTCGACTTGCCGGTTAACTTGTTTTATACATTTAGATTTTTTCAGGTAACAGTCACCCTGGACAAAAAGGCTTGTTTCTCCTTTAGCTGTCTGTCCCTCCTCTTGCTTCACACCATAGGAGACCCTCTCTTTCCTTTTCAGTCTAAGGCCACTGAAGACCAGGGTTAACTGTTCAGGAGGGGTTGTTTTTAGCAAATATTATGGTATCTATCTTTGTAAAATTAAGAAACCACCCTCAAGCAGAGTTCTGCACAGATATAAGCAACATGTGTACTATCCCTCTCAGCCCCCCTAGCAAAGTATAATATTGAAATTGAAAGGTCTGACATGCAAGTTACAAATTGAACTCTCACTTAATCTCTCTGCTCATGCCCTGTTCAGCCTCTTTTCTCTCTCCTCCCTTTTCTCTATCTCTTCCCTCCTCTCCCATACCTTGAAATTCATCTCTTCCTCTCTCATTCTCCCATATCCTTTCTCTTTGTTCCCTCTACCTCACCTTTTATATGCCCTTCTACCTTTTTCCTCCTTTTAGCCTTCTCTCTGTCTCCATTGGCATCTTTCTGTATCTGTTTTCTGCTTCTTTCACTGCCACACCTTCTTCTGTGATCATCTTTTCTTTCATAATCTGTTCTTTCTTTCAGCTGAGCAACCCTCGCTTATTTTCTTCTCTCGCTGTTCATTTTCACTGTTCCAACCATCTGTCTTTCCATCCCTGCATATATCCTTCGCTCCTTCTTTCTAACCATACTTTTTCTCTCAGTGTCACACTCTAGTACTGCTACTGCCTGTGAACTTTAAGGCTATGTCCAGCAGCACAACGCTGCTTATGGCACTATAATTCATGGTTGGCTGTCAAATTTTGCTTGGAGTGTATCTGTTTGCTAGTTTTTTCATATTTAAGTATGTCTGACTATATGTGAATGTTTGCTCAATTCTCCATATTTAATACAATTAAAAAACATAAACCTATGAGAGAGCGTAGCTTATATAATCTATATTAACATAAAATGTTTGTAAACTAATGTGTAATAATGTCGCCTAGAAAATGTACTAATGTATTTTGCCATAACATGCGTTTGAAATGTGCCCACGGGAAGTGCCCGCCAATTTACAGGGGACTAATGAAACTGACTAATAATGGTGAAATGTTTTATTAAAATGTGATTTTGCACTAATGTTGATAGGTTAAATGTTAGATTCTGCTAATAAATCATTAGGCCTTAGTTAGCATGAGTCGAGGCCTAGTTGCCTGACTCGCATATTAAATGTGTTTTCTAAAATGTGCAGTGTGCTGACTTGCTAAAGGACATGAACTCTTGTTTCTTCCAACAGCTAGAAGCTGAATGTAACTGTAGTAGATCCGTTCTCATGAAATTTGACTTGCTTATAGAAACATTTTAGCTGAATGCAACAGTGTAGATCATCCGAAGGTACAAGGTCGCTTAAACCGGTACAGACAATGGAGCCACTGACCGAAGATGTGCAAAGGACCACAAGACTATGAAATCATACCGGACATTCCACCCGCTAAAGACGTCAATCATAAGGACCAATAAAATACGTCAGAATTGTTATGGGGTGACAAATTCGGTGAGCTAATTTAAAGTTAATTGGTTAAAGGTAGTGGGGTGCAACCCCTTTTCCAACCAGATCTTTACGGAATGTACAACGAAAAAGGGATAAAAACCTATGACACGGGGAATTACTTCGATTGGTTAGGGAAATGCTATTGATATGATCCAGAAACTTTGTCACTCTGTTTGGTGACTTGCTGATTTTACTTAGAACCATCCTTGTCCTTATATTGCCCCTTTACACTTTACCTCCTTATGAGGGAAGTGCCCTTTTTACCCTTCCTGCCGGAGCTGAGTCCCTTTTGATGGTGAATCACTGATGTCCTGAGGACGAAGACAGAACCTGAATGCTGACCAAATTTGGAGGGTACCTATATGACAATGAAATTGTGATTGTCTGTTTGCCTTTCCCTTCTAGGTACCAACTGCTTCTCTTTTGACTGAGACCATAGTTAGATGTTTTCCAAATTGGTGTTACTAAATTGTTTTGCATGAAGCCCAACATGCCAATGCTAATTCGAGGTTAGGTGAGGGGTTCACTAGACTGACGCAAATAGACAAATGACTGAATCTATGTTCTGTTGAATGATGCGCTAATGTTACTCCGCTGGGGATAACCTATGTTTACGCCGTGTTATGTTCTAATATTCGTGATTCTTGATTTGATGAAATCTTATCAGAGTTGCCATATTGTGACTATGCTAATGAGTTTCTTGGTTTTGAGATTAATAAACTTGATAGTAGAATTGTAATCAATAGGTAATAAAAATCACTAAACCCATACTAAACTGGTGTGGTTATTCATGACTGCAAGGTCATGGTGGTTTCCGAGCTTTATTATTGTTGTTGACTAAATTGAATTGTATTATCCTGGTGACTATTGATGATGCTATTGACATATTGATTGACATGTTGATTAGCTATCTCGTCCTAAGGTGTCTTCAATCAGGGTCAAAAGATTCATTGGCCTAAAACGAGTCCCAAAGTGAGTAAAGTAATCATAAAGGTACGCGTTACCACCTATTTTGGCTTGTACTTCTGTCAACTGTCTGTTTTACATTTGTGCATCCCTCTCAGATATGTCAGGAAAAACAAACTTTTGTCCTTAATTTTTGTCCTGAATTTTGACCCAATGTCTTGAAATATTGTCCTGAATTTTTACTCTTTGTCCTGAATTTTGACTGTCACTGTCCAGAATTCATCTTCTTGCCAGGTGGCCACCCTATTCACTCTCTGTTCCTGGACGCTAAAAAAAAAACAAGAAAAGAAAGAACAGGCCGGGAAGTAATATGAACCTCTTCACTAATGATGGAGTTGGTCGCCTAAACGGAACTTTGCAGCTACCCAGAGAGATTCATAAAATGCTAATAAGCAGAATTTGCTCTTCTTTGTGTAAAAAGTGTGGCCTCATATCCTCGTGGTAGATATCAAAATTCCAATTGACCAGTAGCAAATGGGTTATATTAGATCCAGGTGTGACACACAGGTTTGTGGCAGGTCACGGCGTGTCCCAAAATGTAAAAAACACAGTGATAATTTTATTGGTTACATAAAAAGATAACCTGAAACCGGCGCCTGTGCAATTAGAATAGATGTGGATTTCCACCAGGGCCTTTCACCAGTTCTCCAAAAATCCTTAAGTCAGCAGCTGCAACTGTAGTAAATGGTACAGCCAGTCAACTGGGATTTTCTGCAAGGTCTGGTTAAACAAAGTAATTAAATCTGAGAAAGACCGAAGTTTAACAGAGGACATTCTCCTTAAAAGCAAACTATATATGGCGCATAGAGAACATCTGCTTGTATTGTGTATTCACAGATTATTCGCCTTCCCACTAACAGTAATACATCAAATAATTATATAAAACATCCTCCAGAGTTTTCTCATTTCCCGCTGTGGAATACAGGTATCCCATCTAGACTTGGACTCCAGAGGAATCCCAGGTGCCTGTACATCACGCACTAAATTCACAGCACAAAGGAGAGCAGTGTACCGTCAAAGTGGGAGCAGGAGCTTATTCTTTACCGAGTCAGCGGGGCTCGGAGAGCAGTGAGAGCTGTGCTGTCTCGTAGAGAAGCCCCCGCAAGTGCTACTGGAATTATGCGAGTTTGCAGTTACATTGTTTCCACATAATTTTGGATTTGGCGCATTTGCCACATAATCCAGCATTTGCTACATAATATATAGATTTTAACATAAAAATATTTTAGCTCAAATTGATTAAAAGTTACTAAAAACTCAGCAAGCGAAGGTCCTTTGCAAATGTTGACCGGTCACTCCTCTGTTGTTTATTGATGTGTTTGTGCGTTAAACTCATACTAATGAGATTAAATCTTTGCGCAGTGTTAAAATGTGTAAAAATGAACAAAATAAAGAAGTGATATAATCACAAAACGCGCCACTTTACGCCGTATAATTTACCTTTTTTGCACCACATAATTATCAACCCTGCAGCATAGTTTGCTTCTGCTCTGCTGCATAATTCCAGTGGCCCTGGTTAAAGCTGAATAACGCCTATTACCACCTGGAGTAGGACATTAGGAACTGTGCAGCCAATCAAAATGCTTCCTTAGCGAGCAGTAACTGCTGCTGCATGTCTACTCAGTGATCATCCAGTGGAAGCCAGCTCCCTGTTTCTTCGGGGAGCATGCGTGGCAGGGTCCTACCCCACTGCCTTTGCTCCCTCCCTACCTCTTTTTTCCTTTTTTTTCACCTGAGTAGGTAGCAGTGATTCTTCTACTTAATAATGAACTCAGTGTTACTCGTACAGAAGAAAGAAAGCTCGTATGAAACCTGCAAGGATTAAGACATACATAAAAGGTTTGTGCATCAGGTGCACAACCCACTGGGCTACTTCAATACTTGTAGATTATTTGCACTCTATTTTACTCTTCTTAGAAGCTAAGCCCTGCTAAAGAGGAACAAAACTCTGCAGAGGGTGCCATACCTCACTGAGGTATATTACCATATATTACCAGTAGATACACTTGGGGGCATATTTATAATCTCATAACGCCACCTTGCACTACATTAACATCATTATTGTTTATGCTAATGTTGCCCAACCAGGCCGAAATCCCCACGCCGTATTTACAGAGTGGCGCAATGCATGCATTGCGCCACTCTGTATCCCTTTGCACTGCATTAGGCCTGCGTCAGGTATAATATATGCAAAGGAGAGTTCCCCCCTTAGGGGGAGCAAAAAAATGGCACAAGGACATCTATGAGATTTCCTTGCACCATTTTTTACGGCACTTTTAATGCCTGCTCAGAGCAGGCGTTAAAAGGGGCCTTCCATTCTTTAGAATGGGCCCCCATGTACTCTGCAGGAGTAGTGCCAACAGTTTGGTGCTGTTCCTGCAGAGTACATCAATAGCGTCACATTGAATGACGCAATTGCCCTCTACCCTGTGCCATAGTGCGCCGTTTTTTAAATACGGCGCAAACATGGTGGCGGTATATTGGGAGCTGAGAGGCGCAGGGAAAGTGGCGCTGCACTCAGTGCAGCGTCACTTTCCATAAATCTGCCCCTTGGTCAAAGAGTTAGCTCGTATGGTAAGTACTGTGCTGTATGGTCCTGCTGTGGAAATCTGGGGGTAACTTAAAGGCCACTTGTTAAAATTTCGTTGTAGCCAACTATGCTTTCATGTTCCTAAAGCTGATGTAATGAATACCACTGTGTTATTTGCAGTGTGGGAAAGAGTGCAATGCAAACAAGCAGTGGCAAAACCAAAGAAGATGGCTTGGCTGCCAGACTTTTGGTACACAGGGCCAGATTTACAAGAAAGTGGAGCATCAGCTTTGATGCACCACTTTTCTTGCGCCCCCTGGGCCCCTCTAACTACATCATATATGCACTGTATTTACAATACGGTGCACCATGGTGCTCGTTTCCAGAATAGTGTCATAATGTATGATGCTATGGTGGCGCTTTGCTGGACTAGCACCATAAAGTATGGCGCTAGTGCAGCAAAGCACTAGGGAGGTCCATAGGCTACTATGGGCCCGTCACTTTAACGCCTGCCCCGAGCAGGCATTAAAAATGACAGAAAAAATTGCGGCCTCTCTGCATGGGAACGCCCCCATGCATACATTATACCTGGTGCAGTTATAATGTGGCACAAGGGTTCCAAAGTGGCGCAATGCTAACATTGCATGACTTTGTAAATATGGACAAGGAGAATGGCTTCCATAAAGCCACATTAGCATACAAAAATATGATGCCAGTGTGGGGCTAGGAGGCGCTAGAGACTTGTAAATCTGGCCCCTAGTTTCTTTTGTCATGGTTTTTGTAAACCTTTGTTCTTGGTGGAGCTGCCGTCTCCTAGTAGTATTAAAAAAAATGAAAGCAAAAAAGTAGACAGTGCCATAGTGGTCCCTCGCACTGAAGGGAACTACTTGGTTTGCCGTTAGTCAATGGCTGAAGTGGGCTGACCCACTTTCCCATGCTGTAGTCAGTAGAAGAAAAATGCAAACGACACAACTAAAGGCCAATGGACAAAAATGGATGGCAGAAATCCCCTTACAAGTGTGTGTGAGTGTATATTGTAGGAGTTTGGCTCAGTATAAGGTGTACACCTATAGGTGAGGCACCCTGTACTGAGGCCAGGCAACCCTTAGTGATAGTATAGGAAGTTCTAGATAACCAGAGCTCTCAGAGGGGTAGCTGTGGCAAGCAGCTATGGCTTATCCAGGAGGGTGTAAAGCAGTTGCGAATACCACACAGGTCAGTCAGTGATGTACACACAGGAAATATTCAATATTTATTGCAACACACACACACTAGAACTAACTTTGGTATATCTCCTAAAAAGAGAAATTATCATACAAAAATATACTTAGGAAAAGATATGTCCAGGTATATATTAACAAGTACCCCTGGGCAGGGGCAAACCATATACTAAGTAAATGGAATGCAAGAAGCACTCCCAGCCCAAACTACCACCAAAGGAGTGGGTAAGGACAGGAACACCCAAGGTTGGTAAGTGGGATTCCCCAGGCGCCCATGTGTTAGGTGTCCATAGGATAATGTGGGGAAGTCATGGTTGGAGTTTTGGAGTTTCAGGACCCATCCCAAAGGACCCCTAAGAAACCCACTGGGACAAGGGAGGTTGGATAGTGCCCCACCTGTCAATACCCAGAACAGTGAAGTACCTACACCAGGGAGCTCACGTGCTTATGGGTGAAATTGTGTCGGAACCTCCCTTTGAAGTCATTGGGGATCTCGGTTGTCCAGCTGCTGTCGTGACCTGTGGACCAGGTAGGTGGAACCTAGGCATGGATTCCTGAAGAAGCAGACCTAAAGAAAGAGGGGACAGAGTCCAGACCACTCAGAGGTGCCCAGGCAGAGTAAGAGGGCAATGCCTACCCTTCCGGAAGATGCTTTCCTGTTAGACGGTAGGCAAAGAAGATCAGCTGTGGAGTCCAGGCAATGTAATAAGACCCCTGGAGTCATCTATGAGCTGTCCCACACCGTTTGTCAGATTGCAGAGTGGTAAGTGGTCAGCAGGACCACCAACAAGTCTTGGCAAGTGCAGGGAAGTATTGCGCATAGTTTGCAGAATTTGTGGGGATCTGCAAGGTCTAGGTGATCTAACCTTTGCAGGTAGGCCAGGGCCAACCCTCAACAAGCCAGAGAGCGAGTAGGAATTGTTGGAACCCCCAGCAAGACCCTCTGGCAGCAGGCACAGGTAGTCGCACGGAGGACTCAGCAGCACAGCAATGAGCGATGCTCATATAGCAGCAGTTGCAGAAAGGATGTAATTCTTGGAGCTGGAAAGTTCTTGAAGCTATGAGGTCTTTGGACGGAAGAGCCAACAAGTCTTGGCAAACACAAACAGATGTAGTGTACAGGGGTTCCAGCCAAGCAGCTCCAGAGAGGGACCAAAGACTTCCCAGTTGCAAGGAAGTTAGGTCAGACCTATGGAGAGCCACGGAACTACAACCTGTGTTGTAGAGCCTGGAAGAGTCAGTTGGACAGCAGGATGCACAAACCAGTCGTCGTCACTGAAGTGACTGCGGATGCAGGGGAGTGACTCCTTCACTCCAAGGGAGATTCCTTCTTGCTTTCCTAGGTGCAGAAAGAGTCCCTGTGACTTTGGAGGATGCACGGCCACTGGAGTTGACAAGGTCTTACAGAACTTGGAAACACAGTTGCAGGAGAAGCCCTCCTACTGGTTACAGTCTTGCTCTTAGTTCCAGCGAGGAACAGCAGCGGTTCCCGTTGTCCAGGCTGCAGAAGTGTCTTGTAGGGGAGACTTCCAGATGGTTCCTGAAGTCCTGCAGATGGATCTAGAGTCTCACCCTCAGGGGAACACTTAAGTAACCCAGGAAGGGGATAACATCACCCAGCTGAACTAACCAGTCAGATGCTCCCAGCGGCCTTGGCTCATCTTATTTCCAAGATGGCAAAATCAAGTGGCCACCTGGCACAGGTCTGTGCACCTCCCCAGAGGAAGAGCTGGACAGGGGGCTGGTCACTCCCTTGTTCTTTTTACGGTTTTGCACCAGAGCGGGAACAGGGGGTTCCTGCACAGGTGAAAACCGATTTATGCAACAAGGGCACCAAATGTGCCCTTCAAAGCAGTCTGGGGGTGCTCAGAGGCTCTTCCACCCCAGCCCACAGACACCTATTTCAAAAGAAGATGTTCCTGTATCTTACAGGAAATCCTTTGTCCTGCCTTCCCCTACCCAAGTTAGGCTCAGCAGCAGGAGGGCAGAACAATGTCTGGGATCAGCAGCAGCACTGGCTGGCATGCAGACCCTGCAAGGCTGTACAGGCAGACTTTGGGGGATCCCTTATATAACCCCCAGAGTACATGGTATAATGCAGCTAGCACTGGAATTGGTTTAGTTCCATGATTCTAATATGTTTGATACCAAACATGCCTAGGTTCAATTAAGCCGTTATAGCTGAACATCTCGTGTTGACCAGTGTCCATTACATACCTTAGGATGGTTTCCCCACACTTACAAAGCCCAGGAAATGGAGTCTGGGGTTTGTAGGGGCACCTCTGCTTGTGCAGAGGTGCCCTCACACTTAGCACCACGCACCCTGCCCTTGGGCTGAAGGGCCTACCTTAGGCGTGACTTACAGGGTCAGGGTGAGGTGACCATGATATAAGATAAACCTTATATCAATGCTGCAACAACAGGCCTGTAGTCCCAGTCTGCATGGCCCCCATGGGTGGCACAATACATGCTGCAGCCCATGGAGGACCCCTGGTGCACCAATGCCTTGAGTACCAAAGTACCATATACTAGGGACTTACATGGGTGCACCAGTATGCTAATTGTGGGGTGCAAAAGTTACCATACAACTACATTTAGGGGAGAGAACACTGACAGTGGGGTCCTGTTTAGCAGGATCCCAGTGCACCACAGTCTAATCACACTGACACCAGGCAAAAAAGTGGAGGTAACTATGTCAGAAAGGTGCTACTTTCCTACTTATATGTATTTTTTAAATTAGAAAAACAAAAGTTATATGGACATTAAAGTTAGGATTAGAATTTACACACAGAAAACGATAGAAATGGTAACTATAACCCGTGTCCTTAGGTAGCATTTAACTCACGCCCCTGCTATGCACGTTTTCAGAACACTAATTTTACTGCAAATGTAATGATATTATCAATTATGTCACAGAAGATACAATTACTGAAGTAATATGTGGGTTATTAGCAGAGAATGGCAAGGGCGTGATTTATATTTACCTTAGGGCATGAGTTATAGTTACTTGAGAGAGGGAGGCTTGAGAGAGAAATACGATGGGGGCTGCGCAGACCCTGTATCTGAAATTGCCCCATGGATCGCCACCTACCTGGGGCACGGAATTACAAAAAAGGGGGAGGGGGCCGCGCGGCCCCCACCTGGGCCAAATTCAGCCCAGAGGACCACCACCTCTCTTGGGCATGGCCATATTAAAAGTGGGAGGGGGCTGTGCGGCCCCACTCCTGGGCTGTTTTTGACCCCAGGACCACCTCATCCCTAGAGCATGCACATGCTAATAGAAAGAAGGGGAGCAGCTTGACCCCTCCAAGAGCCATTAATGGTCATTAGGACCCCCCGCCCCCCCCTCCCCCCAGGGCTGGCACATTATCCCCTGAGGTGCCCAATCTGGGAAGATAGCATTTTGCTTTTACTTGGCAGGAGCTTTGACAGCTCTCGCCAGGTGATAGCAAATCTAAGTCCACTACCAGCGGGCGGGAGCAGGAAAACTGCTCCTGCTTGCTGGAAGTTTACTTTTCATCTGTTTTCCTGACGGCTTGAGAACGGGCAGGAAAAAAGATGAAAGGATTGCTCCTGCACGAAGGAAACAGCACTTATAGCTGCTCCCTGCATGCAGGAGACCCACCGGCTCCCACTGGTGGCAGCAGGGACTGCAGGGGATAATAAAGTAGAACGTATAATGGGTGATAACAGATTTTAGTTGCAATATAAATCATTTTTGATGGTACCATTCTAATGTTTAGGAATAGTGGTGGGGTCTAAGGTGATTTTACCCTATGAAAAAGCTTTCTGCTGAGATTTAATTAATCATATTTGAGAGAAAAGTGTTTTCTCATGATTTTCTATAGAGGTTATGGAACGTGCTCTAGAAGCTAAAATGAGAGCATACATTTCTGTAAATTCACACTATCTTTCTCAGCCACGTGAAAATAAAGTCTGACATTCTCAATAAAACATGTACTTCCAATAGGAGCAGCCTGTCATTTGATTCCCTTGTGTTCAACCACAGCCTCCCAGAGTGTTCTAATGAACAACTAGAGCACTAATAGTCTTACTTATTACAAACGTGTGGCACACCTGATGCCATCTTGATTGAATCAAACTGGTAAAACTTTAAACATTTAGTTTCAAAAGGAATAAAATGAGGATGTTTATTTTGTCACAGAAATTATGGTTGATGCTGTAAAAAGAAAAATTAGGACATGTTTTAAATGAGTTCTCAAATATCTTCCTCTTCTATTTCATTAAAACATTGTGACATGCAGGCGGAAACATGCACTTTCAACACCAGCAGTAGAGCGACAGTTAACTCCATGTCAGGACCTCAGGCTCCGATTATGCTACTCTTTCTTTACTACTCATTTGACAGATGCCAATGAAAACAATTTAATCATAATACAAACTACACATTCCATGATGCTCTGTCAATTAATCCCACCAATCGTGGGCCACTAGACCATACAAATAGTGCCAGCACCATTTAGACTGCATTTTTCTTTGCTGCTCTGTAGTCAAGCAGTGCCTTTGTGTCTCTTATGACTTTATGTGCGTACCATTGCTAGTTATTGTATGAAATACCCTGTACTGGTGGGCGTGATTTCTGTTTCACCTTGGTTCCTTTGTCCTTCAGTAGTTTCTGTCTTCTTGCTGACCCTCGTGACCCCTTGAAAGCATTGTTTTTCCCATTGATTCATATTGTTCAGGATCTTTGATACTTTTTCCTATCTCCCTAAGACTCATCGCGCTGCCCCGCTTGGGTCCTACTCGAGTGACCATGACGATATTCGTCTCAGAGCATCCGCTAATTAGGCCCGAGTTGAGAGCCTGGTGCGCACGCATAGCCCAATTAGGCTACTCAGAGGTAGCAGGTTGGGCGTCGTGCAGTCCTATTTCTATTTTTTTCTCACCCGCACGTCCCTCAATCGCTCAGCACTGTGCCATTACTTAAATCTGGTCAACGTGGAGTGACGCCTAATCTCAGGCTGCAAAAACAGAGATGGCCCTGGGTGAGCCGAGTGCATGCTTGGTAAAATCTGTTTGCTTTGGCTCTCCCTGATGCCCTCCCTCACAGAGTTGACGGGTCTGAAATAGTTAAAGGTACAGCGCAAGCTGAGGGTTCTGGGCCTAGTGCTTTATCCTACATTCTGCATATGGGGGTCAGCTCGCCCCTTTGTTACCCTTTGGGCAAACTTGGCATTAATATTTCAATATAGTCACCATAACCAATTGGGAGCCCTTTGTGGAGGAGGGTTATGAGCATTATTATGGCCCAAATGAACAAGGCTGCCACTTGGAGGACAATCTAGCAGATGCACTAGACACTTCAGATCAGCAATCAGTTAACAAGGCGTTGGAGACTTTGGTCCCACTGTCGTTGAATCAGGCCTTAGCTCCAGTGTTAAAACCTACGATGGCTCATTTGGAATTGTTTGCCAAATGCCAATGGTATGACAAGCTCTCTACCTCCAAACCTGCTGAGGGAGGTTTGAACAGCCTCACAAGGCTAAAGCCAAGTCATCAGCCTGGCCTCATAATGAGGTTTTGACTGTCCTATCCCAGGGCTCTTTTGGGGATCATCAATATTGCACAGCTCCTTCCACCTCCAAAGGTCACAATCACAAACATAAGGCATGCACAGACAGAGACTCTACAGCCAGTCACTCTATGCCCTCAGATCAGGCATCCCACCAAAACTGCAAGAAGCAGAGAAAGTCATCCTCGTCTTGACCTCGTGCCTCTAGCTGCTTCTCTTCTAATCCCTTTACTTTCAAGCCAGAGGATATTATTCACCTCATATACTCTCACTGGGTTCCCGCACCAGCAGTTACTGAATACCTCCATGACAAACTGTGCAGTGGATTTGACAAAGAGGTCTGCAACAGACTTAGGGTTAAGTCCCCCAGACCAGATCTGCCTGACAGAGTAGTGGAAATCCCCGGAATTGATCTCAGTATGTTAACTTCCTTCAAGAGGTTTGCCAAGGACCTTAAAAACGGGATTGACTGTGCTTGGCATGCATGCCAAGATAAGATGCTAGATCTTTTCGGCCCTCTGGCAAAAATTCTCAAGATGGCTTTGGCCTTCAAGGAGGGTGGGTCTCTCATATGCCCGGGCATTCTGGCGGAATGGACCCAATGCTCAATATGTCTACTAGGCAGTGTGAACTGCACTGTATCTGCAGAAAGGAGGAAGCCCCTCCTCATGCAAATAGATTCCAACCTGACAAAACTGGCTACAGCAGACACAGGTCCCTTAGCAGATGAACGCCTATTCCGCGAGAAATTTGTTAATGATATCACCAAGTATGTTAACACTTTCACAACCTTGGATAAAGCCCAATCCAATCTAAAAAAGGTGTTCCACGCAAGCCTTTTTGGATGGGCCGGGTGACATAAGGGCAGCTCTCCAGGACACCAGCACTCTCAAGGCTCCCAGAGAGGATCCTACGGTCGCAGTCGAAGGGAATGGTAGGACTCCACTAGAGGAGGAACCTTCTTCCCTTCCAGAAACCGCTTTGCCTGAAGGAGATTCAACAGAGGAAGTTCCTGGAACAATTTCCAGCCTAACAAGTCTGCAGGTAAGGGTCATGAACAGATCAGGTTGGGTGGACAAGTACGCTTATTCATTCACAATTTAAATCTTTTGACTCAGGATGTGTGGGTGCTACAAATGATTCAGGGCTTCAAACTGCAGTTTTATCGGACTCCTCAGCAACATATGCTTCCAACTCAACTGTACTTTTCCCTACAAGAGACAGCTTTCATAGATGCCAAAAATACAGGATTTGCTGCAGAAGCCCGCAGTGGCCTATTGCAAGCCTCATCCTTGTGGTTTCTGCAGCAACATCTTCTAAGTGCAAGAGAGAGGAGGAAGCCACAGCCTTGTACTAAATCTGCAAGACTTCAGTTGTTTCATGGTGTACACATATTTTAAGATGCAGAGCGCCCATCTTCTAACAGACATCCTGCAAGAAGGTGATTAGATGGTCCATTTAGACCCAAAGGATGCTTACTTAACTATTCGTATTTTTCCTCTTCACAGACATTTGCTTCAGTTCAGGTGGAAGGACAGGTGGCTGGAATATTTGATCCTTCCTTTCGGGCTTTCTTCTGCACCATGGTACTTCACCAAGGTGATGAAATTGGTGATAGCCCACCTCAGAGAGAAAGGTGTACCCATGATCGTGTATCTCGACAATGTGTTGATCATGGCGCAGACCCATGATCTAGTCATGAAGCATCTTAAGGTGACAGTCACTCTCTTGGGGTTTACGATTAATAAGACCAAATCGATGCTGTGCACCTCCCGGTCCATAGAGTACCTGAGGTTTGTAATAAACTCAGAGACAGCTCAGTTACTCTTACCCAAGACCAAATTAAGAGACATAAAGAAAGAGTTGAAAACAATCCTCTCTTGCCAATCAGTGTCTCTGAGGGCATCTGCTCGCCTTGTGGGTCTTCTGGTATCATCCATACAAGCGATGTTTCCCGGTCCCCTCCACTACATAGAACTTCAG
Source organism: Pleurodeles waltl (assembly GCF_031143425.1). NCBI lineage: Eukaryota > Metazoa > Chordata > Amphibia > Caudata > Salamandridae > Pleurodeles > Pleurodeles waltl. Next base: position 251,647,464 of record NC_090449.1, on the reverse strand, counting down.
AGGCTCAAAATTCAGCATTTGAGGAAAGGGTTGGCTTACACAAAGCAGGTTCCTTTGATGGAAAAGGTAAGAGCGAAGCGATAGTGGTGGTTGGGACACATAGATGCATGAAAAGGCAGATCTATTTTAGGTTCCCAACCAGAAGTAGTTATAAGGTCAGACTCCAGCCATTGGGTTTGCGGCACACGCTGCAGAGATATCTCTACATGTGGCAGGTGGTCTCTTCAAGAGTTACATCTCCACATCAATTGTCTAGAATTGCTAGTGAACTCTTTTGCCATCAGGACACTATCACCCAAGAAGATATATTGTTGCATTCTTCTCAGAATGGACATCTCAGCTGTACAGTACATCAATACATTTGGGGGTACCAAATCAAGACTATTAGTAGAGATAGCCAAGGAATTTTGGCATTATTGGCTGCCTCACAAGCTAACTTTAGAAGCAGAGTACATCCCAGAACAATCTAATGTCATAGCATAAATTAGTGTCAGCTGCTACTATAGCTAGACAGTTAAAATCAGTGATGGCAAAGGTTGGAATTGACACCCATGTTTGGGGCTCATTCAGTAAGAGGTGCTATGGCCTCCAAAACTTTTGTGTTGGTTTTAACTATTCAAGATATTTTTTAATTGACCAACTGGTTTTTGGATCCAACTTTTAAACAGTTCTATTATAACCTTGTGGGTGACATTGCTTCAGTGGTGCTCAAGAAGCTTTAAACTAGTTTAATCGGATCCTCCGGTCTTGACATAGAATAAAGCATTGCTAGCATTCACACCAATCATTTTCAATTCTATTAAGGACATGGAGGCGAGGATTATCCCACAACAGTAATATCAGTCATTAAGGTTTAAGTAATAAGTGATGTTAATGTCTCATTCTTGACATTCATTGGTCTTATTTCATTGTTAACCCTACCCATATCCGATTTATGTTTAGGGTGTATATATCAATGCCCCTTATTCCTTCCAGGTTTTTATCAGACGACAGAATGAAAAGGCTTCCGGATGCTGTTTTCCAAAGTTGGTGATTTGCGTTTCAGTTGCTAGTTGATTTGTCATTCGCGAATTGCTGGCATCTGATGGAGACAGTGTCAGCTGATCCTGTTCGGTTGTCATTCATCCATGAAGCTCTTATGGATTGCAGTTGTACAAAGAAAGAGGCAGTCAAGATGGTGCTGGCAAAATTTGTATGGTCTAATTGGCCATGACTGGTATGGTTAATGGACACAGCATCATGGGATGTGTAGTTTGTATTCTGATTATTTTGTTTTCATTGGCTGCTGTCAAATGAATAGTAAAGAAAGAGAAGCATAATCTTTGCCTCCGTGTCCTTAATAGAAATTAAAATTCTTGGCAAAAATGCTAGCCAACTTTTTACTCCCTGATGATCAGCAGCTTTACTACAGCGTTCTAATGATTAACTATAGTGCTAACATTCTGAATTCATGCCAAAAGTGTGGCACATCTGTTTGCCACCTGGATGGAATCGAAGTAGAAAACTGAAAGAATTTGCTACTGAGGATACTGCATTAAATAGGGAAATTAGGGAGCTTCATGACAAATAAGTCTCCCAAGATGGCCACCAGAGAAAAAAGATCCCAAATGTAGGACAAATATCACCCAAATGTAGCCCAAGTATAACTCAATGACAGAAGTATGCAAAACACTTATTTTTGGGGTTTTGTTTTTGCAGTTTTATACAGCGCAAGCTTGACCCAAAGGTGTTGGAGTGTTTTACATGTGCATCAGTTACATTACACAAGAGCACATTCATTTTGGTTTTAGATGTGGAGAGATTAAGGCCCCCATTACAACCCTGGCCGTTGGTGATAAAGCGGCGGTAATAACGCCAACAGGCCGGCGGTAAGAAAAATTGAATTATGACCACGGCGGAAACTGACCTTACAGAAAGCCACTTTAACACAGTATTACAACAGGCCTTTCTGCCACGGCGGAAACAGTACACAGAAGGGAAATGACTCACCTCTGGAGACTCAGGGAAGAACCACGCCGCCATGGAGCCCGAACTGCAGGTGTTCCCCTTGCTGGCCTACCTCCTCCTACACCAGGAATACCAACGCCGACGACCATGGTGAGTACTGCCGCCTAGCACACAGGGGAGGGGGGAGCAAAAAGAGAGTGACACACACATGCAACATGCAACACCCCACCCCAACACCATACACACAAACAGATGAATTAACAATACACATCCACCCTGTAACCCTCAGGAATAATGCAAGGACAAAAGGAAGTGATTGAAGTGAGAGTAATAAGATAAAAAGCTAGAAATACGTCCTCAAAAATCAAAACAGTATTTATATATATATACAAATGGAGGGACACTGTCCAGTCCATAATGTCCGTGGGCCACAGGGCCACATCACATAGGCCAAGGCCCCACCTTACTCCTGCATCAACACAGAGAGAACATTGCTGGGGCATCAGGTCGAAAATACACAGGCACCCAAGGGGGACAGGGAACGGGGGGTACTTCAGCCAGAAGACAACACCACTTGCCCAGTGCTTGGTCCTGGGGAGTGCAAAGCCACAGTCTTTCTAGTGGGTGGGTTGCCCACTGCTCGGTCCTGGGGAGTGCAAAGCCACAGTCTCTCTAATGGGTGGGTTGCCCACTGCTTGGTCATGGGGAGTGCAAAGCCACAGCCTCTCTAGTGGATGCCTTCTTCCTCTGGTTCTGGAGGGGGCTTTGTGCCCAGTGTGCTTCATCCTGGCAAGGAGGAGGAGAGTGGATGCCTTCTTCCACTGGTTCTGGAGGGGGTTTTGTGCCCAGTGTGCTTCAACCTGGCAAGGATGGGGTGAGTGTATGCCTTCTTCCACTGGTTCTGGAGGGTGCTTTGTGCCCAGTGTGCTTTATCCTGCAAAGGAGGAGGTGAGTGGATGCCTTCTTCCACTGGTTCTGGAGGGGGCTTTGTGCCCAGTGTGCTTCATCCTGTGATGCAGTTCTTGGGGAGTGCAAGGTCACAGTCACTCACCTGGGTGTTACACCCACACGATTTGCAGTGGTCAGGATGCATCACAGTCCATGGAGGCATGACTACACATTGCCCGCCGGCGGCGACGGCTGCTCAGTGGTGGCAGTGCCGGTGCTGGTGTTGGTGCTGGCAGTAGTAGGGGGAGGCTCCAGCCCTTCCCCTGCAGCCTCGGACGGCTGCCCACTGAGGCTGCTGCTGCTGGCAGCGGTGCTGGTGGCGGTGCTGGCAGTGGTGGGGGGATGCTCCAGCTCTTCCCCTGCAGCCTTGGACAGCTGCCCACTTTGGCTGCTGCTGCTGGCAGCGGTGCTGGTGGCGGTGCTGGTGGAGGTGCTGATGGCAGGTGCTGGCAGTGGTGGGGGGAGGTTCCAGCCCTTCCCCTGCAGCCTCGGACGGCTGCCCACTGGGGCTGCTGCTGTTGGTAGTGGGGGCAGTGCTGCTGGTGGTGGTGAGGGGAGGCTCCAGCCCCTCCCCTGCAGCCTCGGACGGCTGAAGCGCCATGGTTGGTGTTGGAGGCTCAGATTCAGTCCCAGCACCAGGCCTCCTCTCCTTACTGTCTGTAGGGTCAGGCCCTTTTCCCTTGCCATCTGGTGGTGGCTCTTTGCCATGTAGTAGTGCCTCCTTGCCATTTGGTGGTGCTGCCTTGCCCTTGCCATGTGGTGGTGCCGCCTTGCCCATGGCATGTGGTGGTGCCTCCTTGCCATGTGGTGGTGCCTCCTTACCCTTGACAGGTGGTGGTACATCCTTGCCCTTCCCCATGGCAGCTGGTGCAGGCACACTGGCAATGCTGATGGGTGTTTCCTTGGAGCCTCTCACACCTGTAGTAGCTGCTGAAACAACTGTGGCCGTAGACTGGTTGGCTGAGGTGCTAGCCTGGGTTCTGACCACATTGGCCCGACGTGAAGGACAGGAGGGGAGGGGGAGGTAAGAGGTCAACGGCGTAGAGGAAACACTTCTTAGGGACACTGGGACGGGAAGAGGGTGAAGGTTTGGTAGTGGAGGAAGAGGAAGTGGTTGTAGGAGGTGTCTGTCTGCTGTGTTTGGGTGCAGGTGCATGGGCTGGATGATGTTGTGAGGTGGATGGCTGTTGGGGGCAGTGGATGTTGGTGTGTCTGCATCTGGATGGTGTTTGTGTGAATGCCTGAGGGATGATGTGTGGTGCTTGTGTTTGCCTGAGCCACTCCTGTGTGTTGTCTTGGGTGCATGCTGGTCTGAATGTGTGCTTGGGATAGGTTGGGGTTCAGGAGAATGGGACTGGGCAGAAGACGTTGAAGGGGGGAGGCTAGAGACAGGAACAATGGCTCCCATCAGGGAGGAGGCCAGAGCCTGGATTGATCTCTGTTGGGCCGTCATGCCAGAGTGAATGCCCTCCAGGAATGCATTTGTTTGTTGCAAATGCCCTGCCAGCCCCTGGATGGCATTCACTATGGTTGACTGCCCATCAGAGATGGATCTCAGGAGGTCAATAGCCTCCTCACTCAGGGCAGCAGGGCTAACTGGGGCAGGGCCTGAGGTGCCTGGGGTGAAGGAGATGCCCACCCTCCTGGGTGAGCGGGCACGGGAAACTCACTGAGGGGCTGCTGGGAGGGCAGTGCTGGTACGGGGTGGCGGCTGTACCTGTAGTTGGGGTGGCCACAGAGGTGTCCCCCACCACCAGGGAGCTCCATCGGAGGAGGTATCACTTTCAGAACTTTCCCCTCCTGTCTCCGCAGTTGTGCTTCCCTCACCCTCTGTCCCACTGGTGCTCTCACCGTCAGTGGATTTGGCCTCATGGGCCATGTGCGATGCAGCTCCCTACGTCGCCAGTGCCTCTGTTTCTCCACCAGATGATGCTAATGCACATAAGGACAGGATGACAAAATAAAAAGCGGGGAAAGAAACAGAGGATACACTTGGTCAATGGCAGCAACAACACCACCGTTGGCATACAAAACACACTCACACACAGGGAACAGCCCTACGCACTAGGCAAAGCACTACCAGTCACAATGCTAGTCACCAGCCCATGGACAGGAATACCTAATGCCAATTGCAGCATACCTGAGACCCACAGAGCCCTGTCCAGTAGTGGATGCCCACTAGCTTGGTTGGAGGTGAAGTTCATCAGCCACTGCCCAACATGGAACCTACCATGCAATGTGCGGCCTGGCCTAGGGACACCAACAGGCCCACATTTCCCACCCGGATACCACCCCACCATGCACAAGTAGTATATTGGGAAACTGTACTCACCCCCTAGTGGCTGCTGTGATGCCCTCAAGCGCCCATCCAGCTCTGAATAGGCCACCGCCAGTATGCAGAACATCAGGGGGGTCAGGGTTCGACGGGCACCCCTGCCTCGTTGGGAGCAGTGAAGGCAGAGGCCCTTTCCCCAGATACTCGAGCCATGGTTGGTTCCAGACACAGGTCACAGCAGCACTTGAAGTGTAGGTCCTCTCCTGTTGAAGGTCAGGTAGCAAGTGTGAGAATAGATAGAAAATAGCGGTCACATCCGCGGCGGTGCATACCGTCACCGCCGGTGTACATCACCATTGTCTACTGTAACCCATAGGGCCCAATGACAACCAATGAGGAGTTGCACGGCGGTACTCGACCACCTCCCGGAATGGCGCACAACGTCTGCGGCATTACCTCATTTCCACAGGTCCCTCCTAACAGGACAGGTGGGTGCCATTTAGGGGGGGGGGCAGGCCTTGTCACCTAACTGCATCACAGCACACATAGGCACCACTTTGCCCTATTCAACAACATACTGTTTCTGTCACAACTTTCAATGCACTGTACATTTTGGAAATGTTGACTACTGACCAAATGCTCATCGTTTTGCCCCCTGGATTACAACCGCTGCGGATGAATAGGAGATGGAGACATACCCCCGTGTACAGACCCCTGGTGGACTTGGCAACAATGGAGGACAGGCACATTATCCTCACCTACAGACTTGACAGGGTCACAATCCAAGAGCTGCGTGCCCAATTGGAGCCTGACCTGATCTCTGCTATCCGTCACCCCACTGGGATCCCCCCTCTACTGCAAGTTCTATCAGTGCTCCATTTCTTGGCAACTGGCTCCTTCCAAGTGACAGTGGGCTTGGCAGCAGGAATGTCTCAGCCAATGTTCTCAATACTGCTGACCAGAGTGTTGTCTAACCTAATGAAACACATGCGCAGCTACATTGTTTTCCCCCAGGTGGAGGATTTGGCCACAGTGAAAGCTGATTTCCATGCAATGGGACAAATCCCCAATATCATTGGCGCAAAAGATGGTATACATATTGCATTTGTTCCCCCCTCACCCGGAGAAATGAACAGGTATTCAGAAATCAAAAGAGCTTTCACTCTATGAATGTGCAGATAGTGTGCCTGGCGGACCAGTACTTCTCCCATGTCAATGCAAAGTATCCTGGGTCTGTGCATGATGCCTTTATCCTGCGGAACAGCAGCATCCAATATGTGATGGCTCAACTACAGAGGCACAGGGTGTGGCTAATAGGTGAGCCCATGGTCCCCACCCAGTATATATTGGTGCATGGGTATGGTGTGGGCCCTAAGGGTTAGTGTGTGGCTAACAGCTGTCCCTCGGTATTTGTAGGTGACTCTGGCTACTGACCCCAGTGAGGAACGCCAGGACAAGTGCAGAGTTACAATGTTACAATGAGGCACATGGGCGAACAAGAAGGATTATAGAGCAAACCTTTGGCCTCCTGAAGGTCGGGTTTCGGGGCCTCCATCTAACAGGTGGTTCACTGTGCTACTCACCCAAAGAGGTGTGCCAGATCATCGTGGCATGCTGCATGTTGCACAACCTTGCCTTACGTCGCCAGGTGCCTTTTCTGCAGGAGGATGAGGCTGGAGATGGGAGTGTGGCAGTGGTTGAGCATGGGGACAGAGATGAAGATGAGGCAGAGGATGAGGATTTGGACAATAGAACAGCAATCATTCGACAGTACTTCCAGTGACACACAGGTAAGACACTGTAATTTCACCTTCCATTGCATTTCTCTATTGTACATTTTCACTGGCAGGCTGATATTCCCACTATTATGGCCACTTACTGTACCCTTTGACATGTCTAGTTACAGATATCTGTGCCCCACTCTTGCTCCTGGTGTATTCACTGCAGCAAACTACAGGACTTACCTATGTATACATTACTGTACAGTTGAATGGCAATGTCTACAGATTGTTAAACAAATACATAATTCAATCACTTGACAGACTCAATACTTGTATTTTTTACAAGGAAGTTTATTTATGTGCTAATAAGTGGATGGGGTATTGCTATAGGCTGGGGTGGTGGTGGAGGAGAGTCCAGGTAAGAGTTCCAGTCTATTTGTATCACAGGTGCATTGTCCTAGGGGCATAGGAAGGGGAGCAATGGCAGTTCAAGGTGGACAGGGTGACAGAGAGGAACACAAGGGTGACAATCAGGAGAATCTTATTTCCTGGCGGGGGTCTTGGCAATGTTCTCTGGCTTCTGCCTGGATCGCAGGGCACATTTGCGGGGTGGTTCTCCTTCTGCAGGGGGTGGGGTGCTGGTGGCCTGTTGTTCCAGTGGCGGGCCTCCTGTCCACTAGCGTCAGCAGAGGTGGAGGGCTGTTCATCGATGTGGCTAGTGCCAGTGGCCCGTTGGTGTGCCACTGCCTCCCTCATGGTGTTGGCCATGTCTGCCAGCACCCATGCAATGGTGACCAAGGTGGTGTGGATGTCCCTCAGGTCCTCCCTGATCCCCAGGTACTGTCCCTCCTGCAGTCGCTGGGACTCCTGCAACTTGGCCAGCATCTCGCCCATCGTCCCCTGGGAAACGTGGTATGCTCCCAGGATGTTGGTGAGTGCCTCCTAGAGGGTCGGTTCCCTGGGCCTGTCCTCCCCCTGTCGCACAGCAATCCTTCCAGCTTCCCTGTTGTCCTGTGCCTCTGTCCCCTGAACCGTGTGCCCACTGCCACTGATCCCAGGTCTCTGATCGTCCTGTGTTTGTGGGGTGTCCTGGGGTCCCTGTAGTGGCAGACACACTGCTGATTGACGTGTCCTGGGGACAGAGCTATGGGCCCGCTGGGTGGGTGCTGTGGTGGTGTTTCCTAATAGGGGAGGCTCTGTGGTGGTATGGGACTGTGGCTGGGTAAACGACTGTCCGGAGATTCCTGATGGGCCAGGTTGGTCATCCTGATCCAGGCATGCAGATCTGCTGTCATCAATGTGGGCCTCCTCTGTGGGGGGACTGGATGTTGCTGGCACCGCCTCTCCAGTGACGTTGTGTTGGGGACCTGTGGGGATGTAAATGCAGTGTTATAGTTTCTGCGGGTGACTTATTGTGCATTGGGGTGTTGCCCTGTAAGGTTGTGATTGCCCAGCCAGCTTAGGCTTGTGTGTGTGGTGATTTGGTTGGCTAGGTGATTGTCTCAAGTGTGCATGCTTTGGCCATGGGTGTCCATGCAGGTCTGTGATGGATGCCCATGCATTGCTGTTACATGCAGGGCTTGGTATTGGGAGGGGTGGGTTGTGATGGGGGGTGTATGTGAGGTGGTGGAGTGATGGGAGTGAGGGTGAGAGTGGGGGTATGTGTTGGCATGCAGGTAGGAGGTGATAGTAATAGAGATTTGACTTACCAGAGTCCAGTCCTCCTGCTACTCCTGTCAGGCACTCAGGATGCAGTATTGCCAAGACTTGCTCCTCCCATGTTGTTAGTTGTTGGGGGAGGGTCGGGGGTCCACCGCCAGTCCTCTGTACTGCTACCTGGTGTCTTGCAACCACGGAATGCACTTTCCCCAGTAGGTCGTTCTACCGCTTTCTGGTGTCATCCCTTGTTCTGGGGTGCTGTCCCACGGCGTTGACCCTGTCCACGATCCTCCGTCACAGCGCCATCTTCCTAGCAATGGATGTCTGCTGCACCTGTGGTCCAAATAGCTGTGGCTCTACCCGGATGATCTCCTCCACCATGACCCTGAGCTCCTCCTCTGAGAACCTGGGGTGTCTTTGTGGTGCCCTGGGTGTAGTGTGTGTGGTGTGTGTTAGGGTGTGTGGGGTAATGTGTTGGGGTGTGTGCTGTGAGGTGCGTGGATGGTGTATGGGTGATGGTGTTATGTGGCTCTGGTTCTGTGGGTACTCTTGGTCTGTCTCTCTCAGTTGGCAATTTTTTTTTAGTCGTAAAGGTTTGTGGGTTGTGTGGGTGTGTGTTTTATTGTGGTGTGGGTGTGGTGTGTGTATCGGTGTCAGGTGTGTGTAGTTTGAATTGTCCAATGTGGTGTTGTTTTGTCTGTGTGTGTCCATTGTGAGCGCGGCGGTATGTACTGCCAATGGTTTACCGCGGTTGAATGTCCACTGCGTGATTTGTGGGTCATAATGCTGTGGCCGTAGTTCTGTTGGCGTAATGGCTTGGGTTTTGGTACCACCATTTTATCATTGACCTTTGGGCTGGCAGACTTATGTGTGTGTCTGTATAGTGACGGATTTCTATGTGTGTCTCATAATATGGGTAGCGGTAAACCGCTGTGGCAGCGGTATGTTGGCAGCAGTCAGCATGGCGGTAAGCAGGACTTACCGCCAATGTCATAATGAGGGTCTAAGTGATTTGCACAGAATCACAGGATGTCGAGCTGACACTGAAACTCAAGCCTGGTTCCCCAGTTGCAAAGTCTACAGCTCTGGCCGTAACGCCTCATCCTCTCCCCTGAGTTTAACAGATAATCAAGTGATCAACTGGATAAATAAGCATAATGATAGCAAATCATTTATTAAAGTGTTATTTGAGAACTCAAAAAATACGTCCTTATTTTAGTTTTTTAGAGCACTAACCATAATTTCTATGGGAATAAGACCCTCTAATTTTTATAATTTCTAAAGGAAGTGCTTTAGGTATTACACTTTTGATTACATCAGGATGATGTCAGGTGCGACACACATTTGTAATAAATATAGAATGTTAGCAATTCAGTTGGTCATTAGAATACTGTGGGTAGGCAGAGGTCAGGGGCATGGACTCAGATAACCGAGGGCAGGGAGAAGGGTGCAGAGGCTACAAGTTGACTACTCCGGGCAGGCCAGAGAGGAAGTGGCAGCACAATGGACCATGGAAGGAAGGGGAATAGGAGGCAGGGGCAACAAACCAACCATGCAGGACAGGCAAGAGAAAATGTGGCAATATAACAGACCACTGAGGGCAGAAGGAAGAGGCAGTAGCAGTATAACTATACGTGCCAACAGATCTGATTCAAGCAGGAGACTCCCAGTGTTTTTAAGCACAAATGAGCCTTATTTTATCTGCCTCCTGCCTAAAATCTCCTCTTTTTCAATGCAAGTCAAAGGGAAAAATTGGTTCCCAGGGTTTTATTTTCAAAATCTCCCTCTTACCAAGTTCAAAATGTTGGTAAGTATGGTACATTGAATCATGGAGGTTTTGGAGGAATGGGGTAAGGACATAGATTAGGATATGAGAGGGCAGGAGGGAGATGGGCAGGGGCACCAAACTCACCTTCCAGGGCAAGCATCAGGAATGCAGCAGCACAATACACCACACATGGCAAGCGGGGTGGCAGTGCAGCACAACGGGCCATGGAAAGCAATAGGAAGGGGACAGGGCTATGCATGTGGATAACAGAGAGCAGTGCAGAAAGAGGCAAGAACAGCAGCAAGCTGACCATACTGGACAGACAGGAGGGACATTTGAAGCACAATGGACCATGAAGGGCAGGAGTGAGAAGGAAGGGCACATCAATGGACCAGAGAAGGCAAGAGGGAGGGCATAGGGGCATGCACATGGAAAACAGAGAGCAGGGGGCAAGGGAGCAGAGCAAGAGCAGCAAGCTGACTACGGAGTACAGACGGGATAGGAAGTGGAAGCACAACACACTATGGAGAGCAACAGTGAGACTATAATGGCATACACACAGACAATGGAGGGAAAGTGGGAGGGGCTCTGGGGCAGCAAGCTGACCACACAGGGCAGGTAGGAGGTGCTGTGGCAGCATAAAAGACCATGCATGGCAAGCAGGAGGGTTAGTGGCAGGACAATGGCCATGGCAGGCAAGAGGGAAGGGGCGGGGCATGCAAAAAGATCCATTGCATACAGAAGGGAAGGGTAGGGGCTGAACGCTGACAAGAGAGGAGAGGGGAAGGGGCTGTACAACTGACCACACAGGGTAGGCAGGAGGATCAGTCGCGGCACAACAGAGCATGGAGGGTAGAAGGGAGTGACAGCAAAAAGGACAATGGAGGACAGGAGGGAGGGGATGGGGCTTGGAACTTGGACAGGCAGGGTGGAGGAGGCAGGGACAGAAGGCAGCCATCTGACCATGCTGGGCAGGTGGGAGGGACAGTGGCAGCTCAACAGAACAATGCTTAGAGTAGATAGTGGGAGCAGTAGCAGGTCCATGGAACACAGTGGGCACAAAAGAGGGAGCAAGGGCATGCACAAAGACATCAGAGGTCAGGGGGTAGGGGCAACAAGCTAAACACAGAGGCTCAGCAGAACAGCAATGATGGGGCATAGAGGACAAGAGGGCAGGAGGAGTGGGCAGGGAGATCAGGCTAAATGGAGGGTAGTGGCCGTACATCAGTCCATGCAGGGCAGGAAGGAGGGGGCTGGTGCATGGATTGTGACAGAAGATAGGGAGGATGTGGATGGGCCAGCAAGCTAACTGTTCAGGACAGGTGGGAGGGGCAGTGGCAGAACAATCGCCTAACAGGGCTGTAATGATGAAATACAGGAGCAAGGACTTGGACAAGGGATGGCAAGGAGGAGGGACGTCAGGAACAGCAAGCTTGGGTAGGTGTGGCACAATGCCAGGATAGACCGTGCATCAAACCCCCCTACAACCCCACAGTGCATTGCGAAGGGCATCTTGCTTAAGCTTAAAACAACTTTAGAAATTCACTGAAAAAAACAAAAGGTTACAGGAACGTTATAGGTTATAGTTAGGGAATAGACTAAAAAACCTTGGGAATGCACTAAAAAACCAAAGGTTGCAGGGATGTTATAGTTAGGTACAGATTTTACACACACAAAACAATAGAAATTCAGCTGTTAGAGTTATTTCAAGTAACTATAACTTGTGTCCTAAAGTAACTACAACTCACACCCTTGCCATGCACTGCTAAAATTACCCCAGATATTACATCACTCATGACATCTGCTTTGACATCATTGATTCTTATTTTTTTTTTAATATTTCTTTATTGCAGTTATATTTCAAAGATTACATATTGCAGTATAAAGGCATGTGTTATCCACATGTTTGTATTTAACTTCAATTCACAACAATAAACATATGAGAAGGGAAAGGCGCAGGCAAAACATGCCCATGTACTTACATTTCAGTATTAGTAAAGCTGTTATACAAATCAGAGGTGCTCGGCAAGGGGTCCCCACACATTCACTCTACGTGGCTTTCATCTGACGCATCTACCTCCAGGTTGGAGGGGGTGGCTATCTGTTCTGCCCATGTATACAGGTGTGTGACATACTAGATTATATGCATTCTGTCACAGACATGCATTGCCTACAGCAGGGGGATCAGAATTGAGCAGCGCCGGCACCAATGGAGTGCTGAGGTCAGGTAACATTAGTTTCCATTGGGACCCAAGGGGATACTTGCGTAGCCCCAACATATCTTCACGCCGAAGAGCAGTGCACTGCGCTCTTAACCAGACAGTCAGCGATTGCACCCATGCCTCGTATGCTGGTGGCTCAGGAGAACGCCATTTACAGGTTATAAGATGTTTGGCCACTAAAAATCCTAGATCCAAAAAACGGGATGTTGCTTTCAGCTTTGACCCCTAGGAAAGAATCCCAGAATGAATGTCTCCCATGTCTGTGGTAAGGGCCAGTCTACACAGTACATTAAGCTCACTTGGATCGAAGACCAGTAGTGGCTCAGAGTGGGGCAAGACCACATCATGTGTAGGAAATCCCAAAGTCCTGACAGTGCGGACAAGCAGCTAAATGGGTTTTATGTACGGCCTGCAGTTCAGATAGGGTATTGGGATTCCGTCCCACTTCTGATTCATGCTGCAATAGCTGCTGCTCCACAGCGGACACCTCTTGGTCTAGCTGCCTGCGCACACCAAAACTAAGCCCCATGCAGTGGCCCGCAGCACAGCCTTAAGCGCATCCCATTCTACTGAGCGAGATGAAGCTGTGTCTGCATTGAGTTTAAAGTAACTAGTGATCAGTTGGCCAGTCAACTCACGGAATGCCGGGTCTTTCAATGTCGCAGGCTTTAGCCTCCACCTAGGAGGCTGGGTGGTCTCACACCAGCTGAGCTGAAGGTATTGGGGGTTGTGATAGGAGAAAGTAGGACCCAGGTAATCAGTCTGCACAACAGCGACTGTGACCTGTTCTATCAGATCAAATGGGATCCCCGGCCTAATCCACATTAACACCCCCGTGCATAAGATGAGTAGTTTGTGGAATATACCTGGCCTCGCCATTTTCTTCTAAGCACGTCTACTTCTGAGATCGTTAGGTGAGACTCTTGTAACATAGATATATGAGCATTTCGGCACTTCAAAATGGAGTATATGGCGTAGCGATGCGCTGGAGTGTGCATGCCACAAATATTCCATGTCATTACATTAGTGTGTGCCATTATATGTAAGACAAACAATTGGAGGTGCTGTGCATATGTGCCACACACCTGATAGCGTCATTAGTGTGTGTGAGGGAGCAGAGTGATGTGTGGTAAGTAACTTCATGAGTAGCCTAGCAGTGAATAGGTTATTGGGCGGGTAACAATGATTAACATATTGTAACAATAACGTAGCGAATACCAAAAGAGTAGCACACTAGAACAAGTGGCCACCCAAACTGGGTGATAACAACTAAGACAAAAGATAGTTGGTTTTACAGCAGGGGTGACCAGATGAGGGCCCACAGTATGTAACAACAGAGGGGCTACATTGTGCACCACTTTACGGATAGCCCAACATTCAAGACCATATAAGGTGCATTATACATTGACAATAGTTGCGCCTGCATGGAATGAAACATGAATATAAAGACTGTTGAGCTCAAATGATATTGTCTGATGTCTGTGGGGTTATATCTGGAGGAACATGTATGCTTTGCACAGACGGCCATGTGACAACAGAACTCTCTCCATCGGCAGAGAGGGAGTCTGGGATGTCCGGACTAGAGCAACGTCCCGCACTCGAGAGTGTAGCTGCTTGCTGTAAGGCACTACGCCGCTCCTGGATTCTCTGCTCCAAATCTAACTGCGAGAAGGTCCCTGTCCATTCGTGCTTTCATCCGACGCTGCCCCCTGCGGTTCCGCAAGATATTGTCTTCCTTTGTTGGTTCCGATCGTACCGGTCAAGCAGCACTGCTGTCAGGGTGCTCCAGCCAGTGCCATGCCTCCTTGGAAGTAGTGAAGAAGTGTGTGATGTCAGATGCTACCACCCGGAGCTTCACTGGGAAGAGGAGAGAGTAAGCAAATCCCATTTCACAAAGACGTTGCTTCACTGCCAGGAAGTTATAACGCTGCTTCTGCATGGCAACCGTGTAGTCTGGGAAGAACATCACTTTGGCATTGCCCACCCACACCTCCGCCATTAAGCGGATTTCCTTTAACATTATGTCTCTGTCACAGTAACGATGGGATCGTATCACCATCAGTCGCAAGTTGGCACCCGCTGGGGGTCATCAGGCCAGGACCCTGTGTGCTCGTTCAATGGAGAAAAAATGGGTAAGTGTATCCGGGGGGATAGCCTTGCGCAGCCAGCCTTTGATGTAACGCTTGGTGTCCTGAGGCAAACCCCCAGGCGCACATTGTTTCTACGGGATCTGCCCTCCGCATCCTCCGCCCGCTGCTCCAGCATTCACACTCAGTCTGTTGGTTTCTTCAGGGAAGTTTCCAGGTTCGTCGTTCTGAGCGGCAAGGCCGTGACAGTTTGCTCCACCAGTGCTACCCTGTTCGCTAGCTTTCTATGGTCTCGCATGGAGGAGACTTAGATCCAAGGAGACCGTGTCTATTTTGGACTCTAGTGAGGTCCGCGTGCCATCAATAGCCAACAATACAGCATCTAGCTTATCTTCTATGGCGCAGGGGCGTTCCATATTCATCATAGCAGTCGTTGGTTGCGGCAGGGTCCCTCGGTATTGAGACGTAGGTGGCTGCCCACCAGTTCAATGATGACCCATGGCTTGCAGCGCAGTGTCGTGTGAGAAGCGATGAAGCGGTACAGTGTGTCCAGGCCTGTCTGAGTACTTCGCGCTGTAGTGTATATTCCTTATGAGTACTTAGTGACAGCAGGGCTGGGCTGGGCTGTTGCTGATGTATTACACTGGCTAGAGATGGAGGCACAATGGTGATGTCAGCAGGTTACACCCCCAGAATCCATCCTACAATTAATCTTCCCCAGCCCTGCGCCTCTGCAAGTTATACCTTCTTGACAGGACGTGTCCGAAGGCCACCTCATGATGCCCAGTGCCATAACTCCACATGCAGTCTGCAGCTTGCCTCCAAAAGTAAGGGTCAGGGCAGCAGCATAACTCGAGCACACTGGTGTAGGTCCAGTATTCTGATACTTCGTGTGGCAGCTCCGCGTCCTGGGAGCCGCCGCAATAAAGCCGGCAGCAGGTCACACCCGCTCACCCCCTCCAACTCGACAGCCCGTTCCTCAGGGCCCAGTCATTTCAGGGAGCCTACCACTCCCTGCCTCTAAAGCAGGACATGCCGCAGTTCCAGCGCACTCCAACATCTCATGAGGTCTTACTTTTTGAAAGAGGGGAACCATCACAAGCTCTGCACAAGTCAGTTCTCGGACCCAGTGTACTCCCTTATCCCCTGCTTGGGGCGCCGCCCCCTAACGGCACCGTCAACTGCACTCGTTTGGTCTCCGCAAGGGGCCCAGGCACTGGGAGATTTCAATTCCGCCAACGGCCGGCCCAGCGCTCAGCGTGCCATCTTGCTTCCTGGGCCACGCTGCCGCCGAGGGTCGCTTCAACCACCGATAGTTTCCGGGGAGAACGGGAGCTGGTGCCACTTCTACAGTTCCTCAACATTCCGTGCGTGCCACCGTTTGCCTGCACCTCCCCTTGTGTCAGTCGTGTATTTCAGGATAATTCTGTGGCGCTGTGGAGCTCCTCTAGTTAGCATCTGCCATGTTGGCTCCTAAAGCCACGCCCCCTGCTATGACATCATTGATAATATCTCTGTAACATCTTCAGTAAAATTATTGATGAGAAAACTGTGCATGAAGAGGTAAGTAACACCAAACCTAATAATGAGACTAATAAGTCCACATTTGTGCACTTATTGTGTGTGATAACTGTTTTGTTTTTTTACCTGGACCATGCTCAGTAGTGTAACAAGGACGCCATGGGTTCTGGTGCAAGGAAAGAAAAAAGAAAGGCCCCTTTCACTTCTGTTGTTGTAGTAAATACAACAATTGTCAGGATTCAATGGCCCCTCAGGGCCCTGTTCCTGTGGCTGCACCTGGTGCACCAATGGTAGCTACGCCCCTGACTGTCTCAAATTTGCTTTCAGTACAAAGGGCATCTCTACAGACAGCCCGACCCAGACTTCTGCCACGCCCTTCCTTTGCCTGCACTTTTACGTGCTTTGAAAACATACTCGTAATGCTAAGCACACGACCCGCCCGTATTAATAATACTGATCTGTTCCTGTGAAGCACCAACTTCCGACAGGCAGGCTCAAGAAAGCGGCTTTCCAGATAAATAAATGATGAAACGGTAGACATACAGTGGGATAGCGAACCTTGAGGCCCCCCACTGCAAAGTACCTGGAGGGCAGGGGGCTTCCCTCGATCCCAGTCAGCTGGCTGCTGCCCGTGCACAGTGTAGTGTGGTGAGGACTCCATTCCCCCCCAACACGCACCTTTGGTGCTACGGGGACCTTTGTTACGCCACTGCAGACATATACTGCTAAGAACATCAACTGAGGGGTTTCGTGAACACAGAATCTGCGGATGAGAAAATAACAGTTCGCAACCGTGCAGGGACTCGCCAGCTATGTCGAGTGGTTGGCTCGCGGTGGCAGGACTGCACGTAGTCAAAAGATCATGCAATTTATGAAGCTGAAAACCATGTTTAATATAATAACGTTAACAAAATCTAAGCAAGCACTGGTAAAGGCCTATTATTTCAACACTGTGTTCAAGTGGCACAATTATGGATTATATTTTCGCCGTGTGAACAGAAGTCCAGCAATAAATTGAGCTGTTAGAAAATAAAAGTGTTTGAGGCACAGGCGCACCGGGGGTGACTTCTTGTAAGTGTTCGGACACTTGCGTGAACGTGAATTCAGCTTGCATTGCTGTTTACCGTGCTGTGTGTTTGGCGTTTGCAGGTATAGTGAAGGAAGCACGTTTTGGCCACAGAGAAGCAAGAAAAGGGAATCTGGACCATTATGTCCTCCTGTAGATAGCACTGGCCTACCAAGCGACAGGCGTCCTGAGCCGCACACAAAGAACCAGAATGAATGAATAGCTCAGCCAGGGGAGTTTCAACAGGGTGCGTCGCGGTCTTAGAAGCACGAGGTGAGTACGACCCAACACACCAGCAAAGACGATCCTCATATAGAGCGGTACGCCAGCTATGGCTAACTGTAAAAGTTTCACATCTAGAAGGGAAGACAAAACAAACCAGGAAGACAAGGAACATAGAATACAGAAAACCGAGAATGCATGCATTGGGAAAAAAAAGAAACAGGATGTAATGGCTTCAACTTTAGGGACACCCAGGATAGGGCCCTTTACTTCTTCTCTCTCCAGGAGCATACTTTCTTTCCAGATGTGCCAATAGTCAGAGAGAAGATCCTTATAGGAAAGGAGAGTGTCTCTGAGATAGGTGTCTCTGAAATATATGGATCAGTGGTAGTCTGTATAGGTTTAGGCCACTTCTTTTGGGCTGCTAAAAAAACCTTACGCAGTTCCAGTGCAAGGATTTTCAAAGGCTCAATCAAAATGATACTTTGTAATCAGGAAGCTCCTGCTCCCCTAGCTTTGCTGTGTGTTGGACTAGATGTTGCATCCCGGCATCCTGTTGTGCCCACTTGCCATGATGCTGAAAGACAGTTTCCTATAGCGGCAACATCGTGCACCCTCACCTCTGCCTTGTAACATGATTTATGTTATTAGCATTTGTATAAAACAAGTCTGACATGGATATGAGCTCTTAGCAATGCATCCATTACTTACGATAATGGCATTACTCCTAGTCCTACTCCCTCGCCTTCCTTTCCACGAATGAGAGGCTCCCTGCCTCCCCCAAGACCCCTCCCTTCCCCTTAAGCCCCCCCACCACCTCCTGTATAGAAACAAGCCCAAACAGCAACTCAGGCGGTCCGTACTGGGAGGGCGGGAGGGAACGGAAAGGAAGGCGAGGGAGTAGGACTAGGAGTAATGCCATTATCGTAAGTAATGGACGCATTACCTCCCGTCCCTCCCTTGCCTTCCTTTCCACCAATGAGACATAGCAAGAGAAAAACAGGAGACGGACACTGAGTTGCAACAAGTTTAATCACAACCAAAAAAGGACACCGGACAATCACCCTCCTATTACATCATAGAGGACAAGACACAGTGACCCAATACCGACTCCAAACTGCCCAAGTCCGCCAGTCTGTAATGACGAACATAGGTAGAAGGTGAGGCCCAAGTAGCGGCCCTGCAAATTTCCACCACAGAAGCGCCCTGCAGCTCTGCCACCGTAGCAGCCATACCCCAGGTAGAACAGCCCTGTATCCCCTGGGGTGGAAAAACCCCTTTCAAAGAATAAGCCATCAAAATCAGAGAGCGAACCCAACGACTCAAGGAAGCAGTGGACGGCTTCTCCTCCTTCCGAGCTGGACCGAAATTAACAAACAGAGAATCACCTTTCCGGAAAGGAGCAAACACCCGTAGATACTCCAACAAAGCCCGACGTACATCCAATGAA
Organism: Pleurodeles waltl; assembly: GCF_031143425.1. Taxonomy (NCBI): domain Eukaryota; kingdom Metazoa; phylum Chordata; class Amphibia; order Caudata; family Salamandridae; genus Pleurodeles; species Pleurodeles waltl. The sequence goes on along the minus strand of NC_090449.1, from coordinate 251,628,578 downwards.
TGCAACCGAACCTCTTCATCCGAGGAAGGATCGGGACAAAAAGTAGGAAGGATAACCTCCTGGCGAGCATGGAACGCCGAATTCACTTTGGGAACAAACGAAGGAACCGGAATAAGCACCACCCGATCAGGAAACACCTTACAAAAAGGAAAAGAGCAGGCCAAGGCCCCCAACTCCCCCAAACGACGGGCTGAAGTAATGGCCACCAGAAAAAAAAGTCTTCAAAGAGAGATGACGTTAGTCACATGAATCCAGAGGTTCAAAGGGAGGAACAGTCAAAGCATCCAACACCAAAGAAAGATCCCAGGAAGGAAAGGCCCGCACCGGATGAGGAAACAAGTTAAGAAGGCCCTGGAAAAACCGAGGCATCAAATGACCCTCATCCCACAGATTCCGCCACGGACCCCTAAAAGCCGGAATCGCAGCCCATTGCACCCACAGGGAAGCCACAGACAAACCCAACTGGGCCCCATCCTGCAGAAACTGCATCACCTCAAACAGAGAAGCAGCAGTAGGATCCAACCTATGCCGCAAACACCAGGAAGAAAAAACCTTCCACTGTTGACCATTAGACAGTAAAGTGGAACGACGCCACAAAGCCAGTAAAGTAGAACCCAAAGCGACCGGAAGCCCTAAGCACGTCAATCCCCTCCGTTCAACTTCCAAGCCGTCAAGTGCAACTGCCTCAACGACCCCATCGGGAGGCAAGGAAACTCCAGAGGCGAGGGACAGAGAGGGAGAGTCCACATGTGACCGGAAGCCATCAACCGAAGCAACGGAAACCAATTCACCCCTGGCCAATGGGGCGCGATCAAGAGAACCCTGACCTTCAGAAGACGTACCTTCACCAGAAACGCACATAGCAACTGGAAGGGCTGAAATGCGTACAAAAGATCCTGAGGCCAAGGACACGACATCCCGTCCACCGCCCAAGCCTGAGGACAACGAAACCGGGAGCAAAAGCGCCTCACTTTTGCATTCTCTGGGGAGGCAAACACATCCAACACCGGAAGACCCCACAGGCGAACCAGGTGATGAAACAGTGACAACCGGAGGGATAAAAGCTGAGACGAAGGAATGACCCGGCTCAGAAGATCCGCCCAAACATTGACCACCCCCTGAATGTAGGTGGCTCGCAGGGATAGAACCCACCCCTGCGCCCAAACAAAAATGTCCCTAGCAATGCGGAACAGCGACCGCGACCTGGTCCCTCCCTGCCTGTTCACCTAAGCTTTGGTCACCAAGTTGTCTGTCCGAATAAGAACATTCAAACCCTTCAGGGATTCCTGAAAATGAATCAGAGCAAGAAGCACCGCCTTCAACTCCTGTCAATTCGAGGAGAGTCTGGCCTCCAGAGGTGACCAAAACCCCTGGACCTGAGCCGACCCCAGCCAAGCCCCCCAACCGGAGAGGCTGGCATCGGTCGTCACTACCACCGGGCAAGGAGGAGATAAAGACACCACCACACGAAGATGAGCCGGCATCAGCCACCAACCCAACTCCCTGCGAACAAACCCCGACACAGGAATCCTTGTCCGAAGAGAACTCGACCCCGGAGACCAACGAACGAGAAACCAGTTCATCAGGCAAAGAAGATGAAACCGCACCCACGGTACCAGAAAAACCACCAACGCCAAATGACCCTGCGGACGCAACCACTGAAGGGCTCTGGGAGCAAGCTAAGCCAAGATCGACAACACCTGTGACTGGAGGCACAACAGCCGCTTCTCCGACACCGTCACCAAGCCTTGAAGAGTCAGAAATCGGGCCCGATCAAAACCAGATCCTGGGATGGGAGCAAATCTGATTTCCCCCAGTTGATCAAAAAACAGTGGTTTTGCAGGACCAACAGAACCCGGGCCAAATGACTCCTTAACAGAACCTGAGTGGGCGCTTGAATCAGAATATCGTCCAAATAAGGGTGGACAAACACCCCCTCGGAATGTAGAAGAGCTACCAGAGTGGCCCACACCTTGGTGAAAATCCGTGGAGAGGACTTGAGGCCAAATGGCAGAACACAAGACTGAAAATGGTCCTGGCCCACCGCAAAGCCTAGGAACCGCTGAGACGACAGAGCCACTGGAACATGCAGGTAAGCATCTGGCAGATCCAGAGACCCCAGGAAATCCCCTGGACCGACCAGAGGAAAAATCGACTGAATGGAAAGCATACGGACATGTACAGTCTTGATCCAGGAATTCACACCCTTGAGATTGAGGACAGGACGAAAGCCCCTTGACACCTTCGGAACCAGGAACAAGATGGAATAAGTGCCCAGACCTCTCTCCCCCACAGGAACATGGGATATGGCCCCCTTGAGAAGTAAGCCCCGGACCTCTTCCAACAATGCCCGCCTCTGGGCCCCGTCCGCAGGCAGTGGAGTAGGACGGACCCTGGTATCTGGAGGTACTACATCGAAGTCAATGGTGTAGCCATTGTTTACAATGTCCAGCACCCAGCGATAGTTGACATCCTCCTGCCAAACGGGAAGAAAGTGCCTCAGCCACCCCGCAACCGGCCCTCTGCCAGGCCCACAGTGATTGTCAGGAACCCTTCTTGAAGCCTCCCCGCCCCGAAGGAGCAGACTTTTTAGGAGAAAAACGGGGCTGAAAATAACACTTCCTTGAAGAAAAAGACTTGGAATCAACTTTGGTAGAAGAACGAGAATGCTTCCGCCAACCCTTGCCAGAAGAAGAACCACCTTTGTAAGGCAAGGCATGCTTCCTCTCCTTAAAAGCTTTTGAAAGCATGGAAGGCAACTGATCCCCAAATAAATTGCGCCCCTCAAAAGGCAGTCTCAGGAGAGCAGACTTCTCCCCAGGATCCGCCTTCCACATCCTTAACCAGAGGGACCTACGAGCCCCAATCAAAGCTCCCGAAGCCAGAGCTGAAGTGCGGACTACATCAGATGACATGTCTGCCAGCAACCTGGCCTGTTGTTCCATAACTGCCAGCAGTTCCGAACACTCTGAACCCTCCCGAAAAGCTACAAACAGTTTGTCAAAATCCAGCACCAAGGATTGGGCAGAATAAGCAGAAAAAATACGAGCTCTGAGGGCCTAATTCTCCGCTGCAAATGCCCTCTTCAGACCTGAATCCACCTTTCTGTCAGTGGCATCAGCAGGAACACAATCCTCCGGATTGACCGCCGTCTTGACAATTAAAGTTGCCAAAATGGAATCCAGCTTAACGGAAGGTGGCAACACATCATTCCCTTCCAGTAAGTACAGCTTCTGAAGGAAACGCAGAACTTGAGACTTGTCCACATCCTTCCACTCCCGGAACACCATATCCTTAACAGGGCCCTGAAAAGGCATGGCAAACCTCGAAGGCGTTTGATATTGAGGGAACAAGTGTGAATCAGTCCCCATAGGTCGAAAAATAGGAAAACCTAAATTGTCCCAAACATGCGTCAGAACCTCCTACATCTCCTCCCTGGAGACATATTTCCCACCAGAAGAAGTAGAAGGCGCGTCATCATCCGATGAAGACGACCCCTCCGCAGCCCCTGAAGGACGGGCTGCCATAGAACGTCCAGGTCTAGATGCTCCAGCCTGCAGAGCACGAGACACAGCCACCTCAATCATGTCCTGAACCTCCTCTCTGGACCTGAGAGGCGCAGGAACCCCTACCGCAACCTGGTGTCCACCAGGAGTGGAAAGAGGAACCGCAACATCCTCCCCCGAAGAAGAAGAAGAGGAAACAATCCTGCGCCGCTTGGAAGGAACCTGCCTCGACATTATCCCAACAAGAAATGCACCCAAGAGGCCAACATCACCCATTAAAATAATGGAGAAAGCCCCCCCCAAAATCAACAGCAGCAAATGAAAAACGGGCAACAATTAACACAAAACCATAAAAAACGCGGGCAGAAACGCCCGTCCTACCGTCCAAAACGCAAAAAACACAACTTGCACATCAGCCCAGCAAATGCAGCTGAAGATCTGGAAGCACAGCCCCAGCCACCATAGAGCCGACCGACTCCATCAGCCGACTCCAAGGACGCAACTCCAAGACAGCAACGCCTGCCCCCGGAAGAAGCGACCGCCGGGAAACTCTCAACAAGGTGCTCCGCGCTCGTCGAGAGTCAAGCCTATGCCCCCCCAGGCCCCACCCTGGAGGAGAAGGAAAAAGGTAAGTCTAGCGGGCTAGACAAAAAAACAGGAGGTGGAGGAGATGGGGGTGGTTTAAGGGGAAGGGAGGGGTCTAGGGGGAGGCAGGGAGCCTCTCATTGGTGGAAAGGAAGGCGAGGGAAGGACAGGAGGTAATGTGGATTACACCAAGCTGAGAGCTCCTGGATTGTGTGGTACTCCTCAGCTCTGATCAGTCAGGATTTGTGCATCAGTTGACTGGTTAATTAATGCTAGTAATTTCTGGAGACTCTTGTCTGATTTAAGCTGGTAGGTGTTTAATGAGCAGTAAACCATGTGTGTGTTGAGGGGGGGGGCTGTCTGACTGCATGTACATACGTGTGTTGTGTAGTTGTGTGAGAGAGTCTGCTGACTGTGCTGCAGGTGTAGGACCTGTGTGTGATCTTCGTTGTTATGTGGTATACTTTGTCACAACTCCACCTTGTGCCCTGTGTGCTGTGAGTTTTAGTCGCCAAGCTCATGTCACCCTTCCCTTGTGCTGCCTCCCTGCCCCAAGTATTCCAAGTCATACTTTCCTTATGGAGCCATCCAGTCTCTAGCACTCTAGCACTCCATGATTTCCATCTCAGGATGCCTGAGGCATTGACCAGCGGCAGCTGGCAATTTGTTAGAGTGGGGGGCAGGCCTATGGGTAGTGGGTGGGTGCATGGTTGCAAGGTGAGTGATGACTGTGTAAAAAATAGCCACTTACCTTGCTTGCTGCACAATGTCCTCGCTCCAGTCCGTGTTCTACTCTGTCTCCTCCAGGCTCCATGGGCTCCAGCAAATTCACCTAACTAATCCCAGTGCATCTCTCATGCTGGTAACCAGCATTAGAGCAGCCCCAGGATTGGAGGGAGAGTCCTCTCTCAGCATCCTCAAGAGCACTGGAGGCCTATTCTTTCTCTAACTCGCCTGTCTAGAACAGCTGGGTTAGAGAGGTTTAAGATGCACATTTCTGGCTGGCTATTGTACGATGGCCAGCCAGAGAGACATGCACACTTTTTAAACTAGTGCACACTCCTCCCTGCTGCTGCTGCCACTCAGGAGACCCCCAAAACGTCTTGACACTCAGTTCAGGACAGGTTGCCAAAAAACAACATGGTAATGAATTAACTTCATTACCAGTTTATTTTTCGTCTCTGGGGTTTCTCTGGGAACATTTCAGCGGGGCAACACTCCACTGCTCTAATGGAGGATCTGCCCCTGCCATTATCGCTCCTGTGCTGTTCCTATGCAGTATGGGTTATTGTGTACCTGCAGCTATCACATGTCTAGTCAGGATAGTTACATTTCCACTGTGAATGACTTAATTGTAACATCATGCCCTTGGGGTTCCATTGTAATTGTTTATTGTTGTCAATTACCATTTGCCCCTGCCACTTGCAAGGCCTCATATCCTTTGTATTTAACAAATGATCTTCCCCAGGTTCATTGGAATAGTCCACGCTTCCACATGGGATACATGGTCTTCAAGAACACTCTTTGCTTCCTGTATAAATCCCCCCTCTGAACCTGGTCTCATTCCAGTGCTGTACTAGCAGTGTCCCTGCTCTCACCACTTGAGTCACCAAGAACTTCAAGTGCTCTAGTCTTCCAAGTCTTCCTGATGATCTCATGATCCAGGCCTCTGCTACTCTTCCAGTGTCTTCCTTCATGAAGTACAATTCCGCCTACTCTTGAGCTTCTTGCATCAAGCCTCCTGCCATCTTCGGATTTAAGTTCAAGTACTATCATGGCTAAGTACATTCCCCGCAGGTTCGTGCACACTAATCCATAGGTTAGCAAACACTGATTCCTTTGAAGGTGTGAGCGTGTTTTTGGATATTGGACAGTGTTTGAGTATTCACCTCCATGAGGCCCAGCACCCTGGACTCTTTCAGTGCTGCACTCTGAACTCTATTGTACCCGAACCAAAACTTTGCCACTGTGTTTCTTGTCAAGTTGTCTCTAGTGTTTGGGGAGAAAGTTCTAGAATTTGAAGTTGTATTTTAGTTTTAATTGGAATCCTGTATGTTCCAGAATGCCAGAAAATCTACAGTTTATTCTTGAAATGGGTTCAGCTCTTTCTCAAGCAATACTGATGATGAAGTCTGTAAGTGTACAAATAGTGTGAACAATTGATAGATCATTTTGAGTTGGCAAGCTATGTTAACATTGCCTCTTGTTTTTAGTGTATCACACCTGCATTGAGGATAAAGAGGACCAGCGAGTCCCACTCCTTCTAGGCAGTGCATGAGGCAGCCGAGCAGTTCCCTCAGTGACACACAATCATCTTTTCTTGTTTGAGCCCATCTCCCTTTCATCTCTGGGGACAGGTTTTGAAACCAGACAGTTTTTACTAGTTTCATTAAGCTGCCCTAACTGGGACTGGAGGTTCGGCATAGTCTCCGTGATTGGAACCAGAAGAGCGTGTGACATACATACTGTTTTAGTTGGCACTGCTTAAGGGACCTGACTATGGTTCTAATTAATTGCATTACTTAATTTGGCATTTTTATATTGCACAACCCAAAACATGCCAGAAAGTTTTACATTTAAAGGTTGAGATAACATATCCCTTTATAATGAAGCAATCTAACACTAATAAATACGAATTTTTCATTAGTATAACTGTAACCTGCTTAAGCCACATTTGTCTTCCCAAGCTAACACATGTCCAAAGGAAGTGCCCGTCTCTTACATTTTGAATCTGACCTTCATTTTTTGCTCCAGAGAAGAAAATTGGTGACTAGCTCGGTCAGCTGAAATGTTTATACCTATGTTACAAACCAAATATTGTCATCTTTTTTTATTGTTATCTCAGTCTTCAAATATTTTATGCTCCATTTGTTTAACTTTATCTTCAAAGAACCATTTTCTAGAAAAACTCTGGCCAATTGAACCAGTGTTCACAAGCTACTATTTAATTCTTAATATTGGTTAAACCTTTAATGCCTCAGTTGGTGTGTGAGAACATTTCTTTATCAGGCCAGGTGAATTTTCTGGGAAGTACCTATGCTTGACCAGATGTGGTCTGGTGATTGAAGTCAGATGGAATTCAACACAACAACTCCAGGCGCCAAAGTTAACATGAAGGATTCTCCATGGAAAGCATGGGTGAAGAACAGCCTAGAACATTGTGAATGTGTTTTCAAATTTATGAAATGTACGTTTGTGTGTATTGACTATGTACAAAGTATTTTGTGTGTGAAACTCAAATGTTGTCATTTGGACAGGTGATGATGTGAGAAACTAGTTTGGATAGGGACAGATGTGGCCTGGTGTTTAGGTATGGGCCTAGTTTTTATTTATTTAGCATTTCATTGATTTTTCATCTTTTGTAAAGTAAAGCTCAGTACCTTTTCTACATGTTTGTAACATTTGCAATATTATTTCACTATGTGGCCTACATTTCGAAAGGGCAATCTTGCCAGTAGGCTCAGTACTAGTAGTCCCCAGTGCATGAAATGAATGTTTCAGTGGTATGTTTTTTTAAACTTCATTTAGGGCAGGGATGGCATTGGATTAAATTAAACATTTTAGCTATCGTTTCATTTCATTTTTTTTTCTTCAAAAAAGTGTATATGTTGTGGGGTAATATTTGAGGGCATAGGAGGATGTGTGCTGTTGTGAATTTTTCATATCTCAGTTAATTTTTGTGTTTTGCATTGCTGAAGTAATGTTAGTGTTTTCTTTATTTTTACCACCATGCCCCCTTATGGCCAGTGTGTATGGGTGTGTTTGTCATCATCACCATTTGTCTTTGTTCTTAATGCTGTGTGGCCACATGCCATTTTGTGTAGTCTATTCCATACGCCTGCATGTATTCTTTGTTCTCCATGCCTCCTTGTTCGCAGTTATTTGACCATGTTGCTGGCGACCATTTTGTGCATCCAGCCAGTGTGTCCTTGCCAAAAGCCTGCATGTATTCTGTGTTCTCCTTGCCCCTTGTTGTTGTTGTTTGACCTTGTGGCTGGCGGCCATTTTGTGCATTCTGTTAGTGTACCTTTGCCATAGGCTCTCCATGCCTCCTTGCTCCTTGTTCTTTGACCATGTGGCTGTCAGCCATTTTGGGCATCTAGCCAGGATGCCTTTGCCATGGACTTGCATAGACTGATGTGATACCAGTTTAATATTGATATGCTTGGGGATCATTGGATTATATTTATACTGAAAGAATATGATTCTGATGCGCACTGCTTATATTATTACCTTCCTTTATTTGCATTTTTATTTTGCACCTCCTTTGTCCTTTCCTCACAATAGGTTTTTTTCTTCTTGTCCTTCCATACAAACATCTGCAATTTTTTATCATTTGTTTCATTTAATTAAAAAAAAAATTTTTTTAATTGTATTTACTTTTTTTTGGAACATTTTTGTTTTCTTTTTTATTTTATTAGTTTGATTTATTGTTTTTATTTTAATTTTAATTTTAAAATAAAAAAAATAATCCCAATGTTATAATGTTTTATTCTTTCAGTTTATTTAATTCTGCATTTTGCTTTGATCCATCCATCATAGGTGCACAGCTATTCTATATCATTCAGTTACTTTAGGTGCATAATAATTCCATTTCCTCCTGGATTCCCTGGCTGTGTTGCACTGCAGGCCCACCAGCAGCATATATCTCTTTTTTATGATTATTCCCTTTCCCCTGGACCATCATGCTACCATAGGTTTTTAAGGATTATTCCATTTACCTAAGCACATCTCTCTGAGTACCACAGGTGTCTCCTTTAAAACAGATGGAGATAAAGCAAAGAGCTATATCTGCATGGTGTTTTGCCTGATTTGAAACTATGTTTTGTTAGTGCGGTGATGTAGTTTGACTTTACAATGTTTGATTACACTGGTATTTATTACATAAGTAACCAGCCACACTAATATTGCATTTGTCTATACTATTTCAATCTGCAACAATGCCATGTTTTATTAACTACATGTTTTTCTTGCTTGGTTGCTTTTAGGTCACAAGAGAAGAGATGTCACATCACCCACAGTACTGCCAAAGAGAAGGTCTACACAGTGCTGTCAGTCCTCAAATCTCTTCCGCTTGTGCACCTTAGTGCCACTGCCAACTGAGAGCTTTAAGATGGCCCCAAATAAAGTTGCTCTCAAGAAAGTGGTCAGTGAGAAGAAGCAGCTTTCTACCAGTGGCATCCCGATCACAACCTTTTTCGTGAGACATGTGGCTGCCACACTAGCTCCCGGGGAGGAACCTGGGAGTAGCACTCCTCCATCAACAGCACCACCACAACCTTAGCCCAAAACCATATCTGTCAGTAAGGCAGCCACTGCAATCATGGAGACACCGACAAGCAGTGACACTGAATTTGATTTGTCCCTTTCACAAAGTAGTACCCAATCATTTCAAGAAATAAAGCAAAGTGGACAGCAGTTGCAGCCAGCAATAGTAGATCTTCCCGAAGTTGGAGCAGAACAGGAGGTTGAGCTTCCTGCCGAGCAAGAACCTCTTCTTTTAGAATCAATGGCTATCAACTCTCCAGCAAGAAAAAGGAAGGGTACTACTCCACCATCTTCTCCAAGCACCACTTCTGATGACGATGACAGGGACATTGAGTGGACCGCGGCAGAGTCCGGGAGATGCCAGGAGTGGCAAGGGAAAAGAAAAGTTCTGAAAGCCTCAGAATTATGGAAGAAGACGATGAGAAAGATGTTGATGACGAGCCAGTCATTGTGGAAGCTGGCACAGAGGAGTCCGGCATTACTATTCAACCTGCTCCGAAGGATGTGGCACAGGTAGCACCGCCAGGTCCTATATTTGTAAGGGCCCAGCTGAGACCTGCCCCAACCCCTAACTCAGTAGAAATATGCTCTGCAGAGAGGCAATTGACACTCCCACCTGCCTCTAGTTCTTCTTCAGGTATTAGCAGTGGCCCAGTAAGAAAGTACTTCCCCCCAGTTTGAGACTTTTTTACGATTAGCCAACAGGAGGAGAACATTGTAATATGCTCCATTTGCCACACGAGTGTTCGTCGAGGTAAGCCTGGTTCACATTATGGTACTAGAGGCCAAGCGACCCATATGAAAAAACATCACGTAATCGAGTGGGGGAAGCACCTTAAAAAAATTGCTGACCAACATTGCGATGTTGAAGGTCAGGAGATCCAGGAAACATCAACTATAACTGGTCAAATCACAGTGGAAGGTGAGGAAGATGAGGGTGACAGCCCTGTCCCCAGCAGTGCGCCACACTCACCTGCCTCAATGACCTCACAATGGCACAGGAAGACTCAGAGTCAGATAGAGACACCACAGCATACGGTGACTGCCCCACAAAGCATATTGGTGGTCATTCTGACCCTGGCGGTCTTTGACCGCCAGAGCGGAGGACCGCGGGAGCACCGCCGACAGGCCGGCGGTGCTCCAATGGGGATTCCGACCGCGGCGGTAAAGCCGCGGTCGGACCGGCACCACTGGCGGGGTCCCGCCAGTGTACCGCCGCCCCATTGAATCCTCCGCGGCGGCGCAGCTTGCTGCACCGCCGCGGGGATTCCGACCCCCCCTACCGCCATCCAGATCCCGGCGGTCGGACCGCCGAGATCCGGATGGCGGTAGGGGGGGGTCGCGGGGCCCCTGGGGGCCCCTGCAGTGCCCATGCCACTGGCATGGGCATTGCAGGGGCCCCCGTAAGAGGGCCCCTACATGTATTTCACTGTCTGCTGCGCAGACAGTGAAATACGCGACGGGTGCAACTGCACCCGTCGCACAGCTTCCACTCCGCCGGCTCGATTCCGAGCCGGCTTCATCGTGGAAGCCTCTTTCCCGCTGGGCTGGCTGGCGGTCTGAAGGCGACCGCCCGCCAGCCCAGCGGGAAAGTCAGAATTACCGCCGCGGTCTTTCGACCGCGGAACGGTAACCTGACGGCGGGACTTTGGCGGGCGGCCTCCGCCGCCCGCCAAGGTCAGAATGAGGGCCATTGTGTCTACCATCACCTACTTCTCAAAAGTCACCTGTGTCAGTGGCCCCACAAAAGAAGGAAATCTAGGCTACTATTATGAGCATGTTTAGGCAGAAGGGGCCACACAACCGCAACCACCCAACCGCACTTTTGTACAATGGGAAGCTTGCAAAAATGTTAGCACTGCACCTCCTCCATATTTCTTTTGTGGAAGGAGTGGGATTCTCATAATTCGTGTCAGCCATCTCCCTGAAATAGAAGGTTCCAAGTCAGACCTATTTTGCCTGAATTTCTGGTCCAGCACTGTATCACGATGTGCTGCAACTGGTTGGAAAAGCTTTGCAGCTACGTGTTGTCAACACTATCCACCTGATGACAGATGTGTGGACCAGTTGTCAGGCAACTGATTACATGTACATCACTGCACACTGGATCTCTTTTGTGGGGGCAAAGCAAAGGTAGCTACATGTCTTGGACCTGATGAAATTTCGAAGAGCGTTCAGTGGCATGCAACAGTAGCCATGTTTGCAGTGGAGAAATCACATACTGCTGCAAACATCTTAGACACATTTAATAGCAAGGGGTCTGAATGGCTGCTACCCAGAGGTCTCCAAATTGGATTTGTTGCCACAGACAATGGCAGTAACATAATAAAGGCCCTGTCAGACGGTGGCTATTTCAGGGTCCTGTGTTTGGCATACTGCATCAACCTGGTTGTTCAAGAGTTTCTCAAGAAAAAAGACATAATCAGCAACATAGTTACCACGTGCAGACAAATCTTCACTCATTTCAGCCATTTTTGTAAAGACCGTGATTTTACTTTCTCTTTTTTTTATTTTCCACTCTTCTTGTTCGTTTGATTGCTCTCGAACAGCTTTTTGCAGTTAAATCAGTTATGGTTCCTTTGATCTGTCGAGAGCAATCAAATGAATCAGAAGAGTGGGAAATAAAGAGAAAGTAATATCACAAACAATATAAAGCAATTCAAGGGAGAAGTGTGCTTATAATTAAAAAGAGCTTACTTACAGAGACGCTGAAGCAACAATGTTTCTGTTGATGTATTGCACAACAAAAAGGATGAGATGTCAGATATGTTAACTCATTTTTCAGAATTAATTGAAATTTCTGATGTGTAGTGGTATGGAGAACTGTGCAAAGTGCTCAATGTTATGGTGTACAATAATATAAACTTTTTTAAATATTGGAGGATGTGTGATGGATGAGTAATGTATTCCCGTTGTGTAGGTGGAGAGTATGAGACAATAATGGAGTGTTTTGTTGATGTAATACATTTTTTTAAATAAAAAAAGGTATTGTTGACAGATGAATACATGTCAATAACAGAAATGATAATACTGCTTGAGTGCATAAAAACAAAAGTGCAATTTAATATCTATAAAGTTTCAAGTTTTTTCATAAAAGCTATAGTGTTTTCCCTGGCTCAGAAACTAGTGTAAGTATCAGGGGGGGTCCCTTTTCACAGAAATGATTGGACCGGCAGTAGTTATATCGAGAAAAACAAAAAGAAAAAGGACACATTGTGAACAATGCTTTGTGCAAACACTTGTTTAAAATTAGGTAGTGGATGGCACAGTAGCAGTACATCCCTGGTCCCCTTGGAATTTGATGTGATTATGATTAGGAGAGTCACAGGGCCAGTTTTATTTTTTACCCCCACATGCCTCACATAAAAAGCACTGACTGTCTGGCAGAAAAGAATTAAGGCGAAATACCACCAGATTTAAAAAATAGTGATTTGTTTCTTTTAAAGACTTTCTAGTACCTAAACAGACACTTTGAGTGGAAAAATAAAAATAAATTATCTCTCCTTAATGAGTAATGCATTATGAACTAGTGAGTACAAGTTGTTATGCTAAATTAATGGAGGCATGCTAGCCAGCACTTTGGGTACTTTGCTACTGTCTGCAGCTGGAATAGCTGTAGTTGACAATTATCTATCTTTAATTCCAATGGCCCAGCTCTTCCCCACATGCCTTTCACTTAGTTTCTACCCTGACTCCAAAGAGGCAGATGAATAATAAATAAGATACTACATCACACACGTCATATATAAAATGCGGATATTATTAACCTGTCTGCCATAAGTAGATGATGGGGAAAACAATGCGCTGAACTACAGGGAAAGGAACTGGCTATTTAGATTGTATTTGGCTCGTTTGTCACAGAGTATCCCTTACGCAAAATATGAAATCAAATCAGGCACTTAGTCCCAATTTACTCACTGGCCTTATTCACCACCACTAAATATTTCCAACAAATTCATTTGCTGAGCAGAAGGGAAAGAAAACTTGACTAAACTCTACTGCAAGATAAGGTAGAGGGATTAGGCAGGTAGGTGGAGCTTTTGCTATAGAATAGAGGGGCGTCACTGATCATTGATTCATTATGTGCCTAAGTTTGGCTTATTCTGTCACTGTAATAGATGAAAGTCGAAAGGGAAAAATCTGAACAGGCGTATAATAAATCTGTTAAGGAAAACCATGAAATATATTTTGGACTCACTTCACATAGCCATAAAAATGTGGCACATGCTAAGCATTGATCTTTCAATTTTTTTTGATATGCTGGGACTGAAGAATTTAGGAAGAATAAAGGAGTGAAGTACTAAGAGGTGACTGAGATGGTGAAGGGAAGCACACCTTGTGTGTTTGATTTCCAGTGCATTGAAAACTTTGTAAATGCTGCATTAACTGAAGCAGACGCACATTGCACGGCCAGCACTGCAGTTTCAAATTGAACCATACAGCACTTTGGATATGGGCGGTGAAATGGCATGGGAAGGGAGGGGGGTTGATGAATGATGATGGGTGGGTTGCATACCAGCCTCACTTAACAAATACAGTGAGCCAAGGAATTAGAACAAAAATGTAAACCCTCCCTCTTTGAACCAAAGCTTTGATAACCATAAAACAAAGTAAGATGATGACGATGATGGCGACTCTGAATCATTGAAGCACAATGAAGGAGTGGAATAATAATGGTCAATGAAAGACATATTGTCATTGCAAATGCAATGGGACCTCATACTTTCCATCATGCTGCATTGTCATAGGAACTGCTGGTATACTGTATACATGAATTACACAGCACAACACTGGGTGTTGAAGGGGTGGTCCCTGACCATGGCCACTCTTTTGTTAACTGTTAGAGCATGAGGAAGAAAAAGAAAGCCTTCTCAACAATCATACATGGTGACTATTATTTATAATACCAGCTTACTTGGGCCTGCAATCTTCACAGTAGACAGTAGAGTGCCTAAAATGCATTCTTGGTCTTACAATACCACAATTTATATATAGGAGAGAGGGAAAAATTACCACCAAAGGAGAAGAAAACAACAGACCAGTCCAGACCTGAAAAAGTCAGCTATAAAAAAAACATGAAATAAGGGGAAAAAAGATAATGCGGGGATAGCAGGAATTAAACAAAAATTGGATAGGGGAGTTGGAAAAAAAAGGAGAGAGTATAAAATAAATAAACTAGGCAAAATTAAGAGTGGTATAATAGTGGGCAGATGTAAAAGTTAGGGTAATAATAATAATAAATGTTAGGACTTACTGGGCTGAGCAGAGCCTTCAGCAGTGGCGCTTGTGGTCGGCACCTCCTCACCACCTCTTCCCGGACCTGCCTCTGCACTGCCCCTTTTCTTGCCCTTGCTGATGTAAAAAATAAAGAAGATAAAAAAATAGATTAGTGGTTCAGTTAATCTCCACAAAATTATTATCAAATGCAGTAACATTGTACTCTAAATTAGATCGCCTATGGTACTCATATCGACTTTTGTTCATGTGACCATATAATACTAAAATCTCTATTCCAAATTTCTTTAACAAAAACTACCTTTGGAACTAATTAATTCCAATGAATGATCTTTGATTCTATTCTCATTTCTCAACCCCCTCGATGGACCAACTCAATGTCCCTTTTTAAGTGCATAGATGCATACTAGTACTACATATCACTGTGAAATTACTTAGGACTGTACGAGCAACATTAAAAAAGTCACAGAAAATGCTAACTCATTGATATCACTAATTCACTTTGGTGACATGAGGACAGCGGAGTCTGCAATGGCTTGTTAAATAATCTGCCAAAGCGAGCAACAACGAGTATGATTAGGTAGAGCAAAACACCTGCTTAGCTAAAACTGGATCACTCCTCTGGTTGCCCGCTTTGCCATACCGCTTGGTGGGGTAAAGAATAGAAACAGGAAAAGGAAGGAAGGAAGAAATAAGGAAATAAAAGGAAACATAAAAATACAAAACGTCACAAAAAACCCCCCAAAAAATGGAAAAAAACATAAAATACACAGACACAAAAACACACACTAATACAAAAAATAAAAATGAGAGGTAGATTAATTAGGAGGGTGGAGGATTGAAAAGATTAAGAAGGGATTCAAAAACAGGCCCAGCACCATGAACAGAGTAATAAAACAAGATGGTGGCGCCCATGGTAACCACGTAGTGCTGTTTCTCGTGACATTTTGAACACAAGTACCTAATCCGCATTGCGTTTGACCTAAAATGCAACCCAATGGGTGCACTGGGAAACCCGGCCCCTCCGCGGAACTCTTTGTAGCACAGCGGAGTATTTTAACCACTTTGCGGAGTTACGCCTAGCTTGAATCTACAAACTTCCCCCAGGCCTAATCTTGGATCCGTTAGTAGCTCAACAAACTGTGATTTTATGGATTAGAATGGGTCTCAATTTTATCCTGGATACTAAAAGTGGAGTTGGTGCTATTTTAGGTAAAGAATGTTGTACAGTTATTTCAGATATCTCTGTGAGAGTACACAAACAAATTGATCATATTCATGAAAGTATTAGAGGATTAAATATTGTAGACTATGGATTTATGTTTGATGGTGTTTAGTCATGGTTAAAGAGTGATTTTGGAGTTTGGTGAATTAAGATTTAAGAGTCTGTGTAGATCATCTTTGCTGCACTTGTGTTAATCTATATATTTGTGCATGTATGTATTACCAGGGTAACCATCCTAGCAAGTGGTAGGAGTACAGTACATTTTGGAAATAATGAATAATTATGATTTTGATTTTAAGTGATTATAGATTTTTGGAATTTTATGAATCTAATACAGAAGCGGAAGTGAACTATTTGATGTCTACTGAAGTGTCTTAAGAGCTGTATTCTATGAAATAACATGTATGGGGAGGACTGTGAATTAATGGTTTTTCATTAGCATGAAAAAGTAACCTGCATCATCCATATTTTTCAGCCTTTACTATCAAGTGCCCAAAGGAAGTACCTGTCATAGATGTTTATAACCTTTTTCGCGCCTTTGCTCCCAAAATTAGTGTTGATAAGTTTGTCAGCTGAAATGTTTACATTCTTGTGCAAACTGAAGGTTGTATTCTTGTTTTCTCATAATCGTGGTATTCACATGCCAGTATGCACTCTTTATTTAACAATATCATGTTCCCCATTGAAGAATCATTCATGAAATACTGTAAATTATACAGTATGTTATATGGATTGTTACAAAGCATAACTAACTCAGAAACACGTCTTGTTTGCATTCTGAACATGTCGAAACTCAGCTCTCTTGGGGAAACTCTGCTGCAATTATTACCACTATTCTTAAACTCAGTATCTATAGAAGATTTCAAATATCCATAAGTTTCCTTCATGCCAATTTTACAGTCACTAGATTTTACCACATGAATTGAAGCGTGGTCAGTACACAGTGAGGAATCAATATAAGCTGCAGCTCAGTAGCCGAATCTGGGCATTGCACGTTTTTGGACAAGCACAAACACTATGGGGGTCATTACAACATTGGCGGTATAAGGCGCTTACCGCCGTGCAGAAGACCGGCAATACACCGCCGCGGCCGCTGTAGACCGCCACAGCTATTATGACACACATCACGGAATCCGCCGAAATTCAGACACCCACACAACACCGCCACACCAAAGGTCAGTGATAAACTGGCGGAAACAAATCCTCCACCTCCACGCCAACAGAAACACGCCCATGCTATTACGACCCACGAATCCACACGGCGGTCTTTCAACCACGGTATTCCATTGGCGGTACACACCGCCGCGCTCAAAATACACACACATCTCCAAAACACCGCCACATTGGACAATTCCAAATACACACACCTGATACACATACACACACCACTCCCACACACCCAACACAATATAAAATACACACCCACATCACCCACAAACCCCTACAACCAGAAATTCTGAGAGAAGGCCAGAGAGAGAGCACAGCTATTGACAACCTCATCACACAGAGGCACACCACATCCACGCACAAAACACCACATACCACTACACTCACCACACTCATCAACACATACACCACCCCACACATCACACACACCACCCCATGTCACGCCAAAGACACCCCTGCTTCTCCGAGGAGGAGCTTAGGGTCATGGTGGAGGAAATCGTACGGGTAGAGCCACAGCTATTTGGCTCACAGGTACAGCACACATCAATAGCCAGGAAGATGGAGCTATGGCGCAGAATAGTGGACAGGGTCAACGCCGTGGGACAGCACCCAACGGGGGAAGGTGCGTACCACGGTCTCCAGGCACAACATCGCGGTGCAGCGGACTGGCGGCGGACCCCCACCTCCTCCCCCACAACTAACAACATGGGAGGAGCAAGTCTTGACCATCTTGCATCCTGAGGGCCTCGGAGGAGTCGGTGGAGGATGGGACACTGGTAAGTCAAATCTTAACTATCACATCCCCCACCCTACCTGCATGCTATCACACACCCCCACCCTCACACCCTCCCCTATCACCCCAAATCCTCACTAATCTACCCATGACACCAACCACCCATCCCAACACCAAGCCCTGCATGACAAAACTAAGCATGGACACCGCTCACTAAAGCATGTCCACTGCACATACCCAGAACACCCCCCCAACCATCACCACACAAGACCCCACACAGGAATGCCTGCATTGGGGATCACGCACACCCAACCATTTCACACCATGAAACACACACATGCAATAATCATGTTCTTATACCCCTGCAGGAACCCGAAGGAACGTCACCACACCAAAGGGTCCAGACAACACCACTCCACCCCCAGAAGAGGCCCACAGTGACGACAGCAGCTCTGCCCCACTGGATCCTGATGACCAGCCCAGACCATCGTGGGCCTCAGAACAGTCGGTTCCCCTTGCCCAGCCACAGCCCAACACCGAGCTTACACCCTCTGGTAACACCAGCACAGCACCCACCCAGCGGGCCCAAACCTCCCTACCCAGAACAGGTCAATCAGCGGTGTGTCCACCACTACAGGGCACCCAGGCTAACCCACCACCCCAACAACAACAGGGACCTGGGGGCAGTGGTAGTGCGCACACGGTCCAGGGGACCGAGGCACACAAACACCGGGGAACTGGGAGGGCTGCTGTGCGACAGAGGGAGGACAGGCCAAGGGAACCAACTCTCCATGACGCCCTCTCCTCCATCATGGGAGCATACCACCACTCCCAGGAGACGATGGCAACGGTCCTGGACAAGTTGCAGGAGACCCTGCGTCTGCAGGAGGAGCAGTATTTGGGGTTCAGGGAGGATCTCAGGACCATCGGCTCCGCCCTGGGCACCATCGTAGGGGTGCTGACGGACATTCAAAAGACCTTGAGGGACACCGTGGCACTCCAAGGGGCCCCTGAAACTAGCCAGGACGACGAACTGCCCACCACCGGCGCTAGTGGACAGGACGCCCCGCCACAGGACCACCACACCAGCACCCCACCCCCTGCAGACGGACAACCACCACTCAAGCGGGCCCTGAGATCCAGGAACAGGACAGAGGAAGATGGCAAGACCCCCGCCAGGAAATGAGACCACCCTGATTGTCCCCCCACTGTCCCACTTTGTCACCCTGTCCAGATTGGAACTGCCCCAGCTCCACTTCCAATGGCCAGATGGGCAGCGCACCTGTGAGACTAATAGACAGGACTCTGCCATGGACATTCCTCCACCATCACCCATCCCCATTTTACAACCCCCCTTCATTTTTTGAGCACTTAAATAAACACCCTTGAAACACAAAAAAATCTGGAGTCAGTCTATGATTTGGAACTTGGTATTATCAATTACAGTGTCATAATGGGTTACCCATTGTAAGGCTAACATACCAATGTCACACATCACAAGCCCTTCAAGGATGCAAGCAGTTGACACGTAGGTTACCACACTTGTGAAACTGAAATGGAAGGGTACAACTCAATTAACAAATAGTGAGTGAAATGTAGGTACAGGATAGAGGTAGACGTGTGAAAGTTAATGTAATGTTAAACCAGAAAATGTTCTCACCTGTGTGTCACTGGAAATATTGCTGTATGACTGACTCCCTGTTGTCGTTTTCTTCATCCTCAGCTTCATCCTCATCACTGTCCACAGGCTCCACAGGCTCACCCGCTGCAACAACACCGTCATCTGGATCATCCTCCTGCAGAAAAGGCACCTGGCGTCGCAATGCCAAGTTTTGGAGCATGGAGCAGGCGATGATGATGTCGCACACCTTCTTCAGTGAGTAGAATAGGGACCCACCTGTCATATGGAGGCACCTGAACCTGGCCTTCAGGAGGCCGAATGTACGCTCAATCACCCTCCTAGTCCGCCCATGGGCCTCATTGTACCGTTCCTCTGCCCTGGTCCTGGGATTCCTCACTGAGGTCAGTAGCCAGGACAGGTTGGGGTAACCAGAGTCCCCCAATAGCCATACACGGTGCCTCTGGAGTTCACCCATCATATCAGGGATGCTGCTATTCCGCAGGATGTAGGCGTCATGCACTGAGCCAGGGAACATTGCATTTACCTGCGAGATGTACTGGTCTGCCAAATAGACCATCTGGACATTCATCGAATGATAACTCTTCCTGTTCCTGTACACCTGTTCATTCCTGCGGGGGGGACCAGAGCTACATGGGTCCCATCAATGGCACCTATGACGTTGGGGATATGTTCAAGGGCATAGAAGTCACCTTTCACAGTAGGCAAATCCTCCACCTGAGGGAATATGATGTATCTCCTTACGTGTTTCAGCAGGGCAGACAACACTCTGGACAAGACGTTGGAAAACATAGGCTGGGACATCCCTGATGCAATGGCCACTGTTGTCTGAAAAGACCCACTTGCAAGGAAATGGAGCACTGACAGCACCTGCACGTCAGGGGGGATTCCAGTCGGATGGCGGATTGGTGACATCAGGTCTGGCTCCAACTGGGTATATAGTTCCTGGATTGTGGCACGGTCAAACCTGCAGGTGACGATGACATGTCTTTCTTCCATTGTCAACAGGTCCACCAGCGGTCGGTACACCAGAGGATTCCGCCATCTTCTCATATGTCCCAGCTGACGGTGCCTAAGAAGGACAACAGCGAAGAACCAGTCACTATTCCTCCAGGTATGTACCCACAGTTACACCAGACAAAAAACCCTTCCTGTATGTGTGTTGAGTATAGGCCTAGCTATGTGTGACGCAGTAGTAAATGAAGCCATGTGGGCCCCTGAAATGGCGGCTGCCTGACCTCTGAACTGGGACAATGGGATTGTGGGGTAACTGCGCTGGCGTTGCACACTGTGGCGGTAGGTGGTCGTAGACCGTGGCGCAATGCTGCATAGGTTAACATTGGACCCTATGGGTCCCAGGAGCCAATGAACAGGTGCGCCGGCGGTGATGATGCGCACCGCCGCGGACCTCACCGCCATTTTCTATCTGTTCAATCACTAGATACCTGACCTTCGACAGGAGAGGACCTACACTGCTAGTGCTGCTGTGACCTCGGTCTGGAAGCGACGATTGCTGCTGCGTCTGGGGAAAGGGCCCCTGCCTTCACTGCACAGGAGTTGGAGAAACTTGTGGATGGGGTCCTCCCCCAGTACATGCTACTCTACGGTCCTCCAGACCAACAGGTTAGTACACAGGGAGCACGTTGTATGGGCTAGGCCTGGGTGGAGAGGGCTGGGTGGAAGAGGGAAGGGGCCAGAGTTCATAGAACATTAATGCATGGGAATGAATGGGCACATGGCCAGAGTAGGGAGGGGGCCACTCACATTGACGGTGCAGTTGGTAATGACTGTTCCTCTTCCCTTGTGCATGTCATGTAGGTCAGCGCCCACCAGAAGAGGGACATTTGGCGTGCCATCGCCAAGGAGGTCCGGACCCTGGGGGCCCACCAGAGACGGGGCACCCACTGCCGTAAGAGATGGGAGGACATTCGCCGCTGCAGCAAGAAGATGGCGGAGGCTCAGCTGGGGATGGCCTCCCAACGTGGGAGGGGTGCCCGTCGCACCATGACACCCCTGATGTTCCAGATCCTGGCGGTGGCCTACCCAGAGTTGGATGGGCGCTTGAGGACATCACAGCAGACACAAGGGGGTGAGTACAACCTCATTCTGCGGACTTTGTGTGCAGTGGAGGTGTCTGGGTGGGGGAGGTGGGCTGTGGGTGTCCCTAGGCCAGGGCGAGTTAGGTAGGCAAGGCCCCTCCGTAATGTAGGCTATGTGGCACTCAACCCCACCTCAGCAGAGTGCCAAGTTGAGGTATAGTTGCCCCTGTGGCATCCATGTGCGCAGATTTCCACCATTGCCATGTAGGCCATGTCCCAGAAATTGCATGTGCAGAGGTCAGGAGCACGGCGTAATGCAGGGGGCTGCTGCGTCTGTCTTGTCCGCCAATGGTAGCGGCATGCCATGCACTAAAACTCTCTTTGTTCTGTCTCCCCCCCTTTTCCTGCTCTCCCTGTCCTTTTGTACATCAGCGTCATCAGGCGGAGGTACAGTGGCACCAGAGCACGAGGGAGCTGCATCCCACATGGCCATGGAGGGCCACACCACAGACTCTGAATGCACCAGTGGGACGGAGGGCGAGGGGAGCTTCACGTCGGCCACCGGATCACCAACCAGCGACACGGACTCGTCCGCCGATGGGAGATCCCCTGTGGTGGCGGCACCACCTGTGTGCCCCACTTCTACAGGTACAGCCGCCACCTTGAGGAAATTCGATTTTTAATACGATCGTATCGACCCGCCATTTTGTGGCCCGCCGCCATTTTATGTTGCCTTCACTCAGGCAGCACAGCGAACGAAGTCCATTCTGCCTTTTCTGCTTATTCTGCAACATGGTGTTCAAAACAGTCTTCTGCCTCTATCTTTACAAGGCTGGTATTAAGGTCTGACCGAGTACACTAATCCCTGTCTGGTTTTCTAATCCTTGTTTCAACTATCTGTAGGCTCACACTATTCTCCGCCGATCTTATCTTATCGTCTGGCCTTCGCTGTCCTTTGCTAGTATTCTCTCATTTCACAACTGTCCTCCAAACGCACACAAACTTATCGCACCACATGCAACTTCGTTGTGGATCGGTTAATGAATTAGTTCAAGGGAGGGGTGACAAACACAGCTGGAGGGGAGGCAACCTTAAGTCACTTGATACTTTGTTCTGTCTTGTTTTCCGACATTTCTATTGGCTCTGTTCTATCTTTACATTATTCTTACTGGCTCCTTTCTATGTGTTCTGGGAGTGTATGTAGTTAATAAATGTTTTTATACGGTATATAAGATTGTGCGCCACAAAGTAAAGTGGCAGTCTCCTGAGAACATACCTTGTGTACTTCTTGGACAACTGTACTAGCTGCAGCTAATAAAATCTGATCTTTTACGCCTGACAGAGTGTCCCGTGTCTCTGTTAGTTGAGGCAGGAGAATCCAAGGAGATTTTAGGCGTACCCTGCGCCGCCAGGCCCAAAAGGTTCTGGTTCTTCAACGTGGGGCGGCTTCAGCGGTACCGGTTCTGCCTGAAGGTCGTGAGGAACCCCGCAAGAAAATTCTGGAGGAATCGCGAGCCACGTCAAGCGACCCCTGTATGTCGAAGTGGTCCGAAGGTCTTTTTCAGCGCGGTTACTCCTTCCTGACGGCTACTGACGACTGCTGCCCTGACTGCCGCCCTGCCTTGGCCCTTTCTTTGATGATGTATGGTAAAGCGAGACGATAGACGGGCCTCTGTTGGTGTAAGAAGACATCCTTAGTTAAGTATTTGGTGGGTCGCGCCCACAAATTTCGGTCTTTGTTTTGTCCTTAGGTCCTTAGATTTGGCCATTGCAGTGGCCAAAGCCGAGGGGTAAGTGCATTTGTGTTGTGTAAACTGAAAGTTTTACCCCCTTGATGTTTGTGAACAGCCAGTGAAAATCGTGAGATGTCTGGTCTGACTAAGTTTGGAAAACTTTGTTGCTTTGGTTGTAATAGGGACTCCCAGCTTGAGGACTCCTGTCCGATTCCTTCGGTTGGAACTCCCACATATGAGCTCTATTCTAAACATGGTGTTGGTCCTATTGCCTTTAATAAGACATGGACCCGATATACAAAGAAAGATGGTGTTTTAAAATGGCCAGAAAATGGTAGTTTCGAAACTGATGTGCTAGATAATTTAGAAGCAACGTTATTTAAAAGAAAAGCCCGGCCGGCAATGTTTGACTCTTTTCGCCTTTGGCGTAAGGAAGCCAAACAGAGAGAAATTAAACAAGCGAAACGAGATAGGAAAACACAGGGAATGACGATTATACAGGCTGCTCAGCAATTCAAAGATGATGAAATAGATAATGCAATGGAAATTTCAGACAGACAGCATCGAATGGCAATAGATAAATGCTATCCGACGTTGCCTATCTCTTCCCTTGATAAAAGAAAAGATTTTGAAGAAGATTCCTTAATGTCCCACTTATTGAAATTGCCTCCGCCCTATGTACAAGGTGTTGTGCTTCCGCCTGCTCCAGCTTTTCCACATTTGCCTCCTCAAGTATTGCCTATGCCAGCTTTGCCTTTAACTCCTTTGCCTTCTGCTCCTTTGGCAATTCCTAATGCTCCTTTAGTTAATTCACCTAATACCTTGTCCCCTATCCTTATGTCAAATTCTCCATCTACGCGTAAGCGATTTACCGATACTGTCTCTGGTCTCTTATCACCTTTCTTTGAAGCTTTAAACGTGTCTCCAGCTTTTTCTCGAAGACAGTCTCGTAGTCAATTCCCAGACTCCGAAGAGCGAGAAAAATTGGACTCACTTGCTTGTAGATGGATCAAGAAGGGTCCCCAATATAGTACGTCTGATATTATGTCCACCTTTCTGCAATGGAATGCACCTACGCAGAGATATGTTTTTAAAGTTATGTGCGATACTCTCGCTAAAGAATGGGAGGATATGAATTTGGGTTCGGTCCCACAGGATCTGTTAGATGTTCAGGATGACTTTGACAAAGGACTTATTGTGGGTCCTAAGGTTGAAAACGCTGTCAGAACACTTATTTCTTTCAGATCCCTATTGTTCTCACAGACTTTTCCTGATTCTGATCCTTCAGTTAGGACAGCACTGAAAAACTATCCCATGAGAGAGGTTTCTCCAATATGGAAGGAAGAAGTTGCAGCAGCAGGTGCTAATCCAGCTATTCCTGCGCATTTTCAGCGCATATGGATACATGTCCCCTGGAAAAGGTCTGAAGTTTTAGCACTTAAACAGTCACTACCAGATTCACGCAAAAATCCTGCTGGTTACTATAAAGAGTTGTCGCAAACAGTTGATGCATGTACTATGAATCTAGCAGATATTGACATGTTGATGGGAAATGTAGTTCCACAGACAATATGGGCTAAAATTCGTAGAGAGGATCACGCTCAAGAATTAGGCGGCGATTGGAACGCTATTATTGCCGCAGATAGAGGTCAAGTAGGTGGTGCAAAACCCGACGCTTTGATCTCAGAACTCCCTGGTAGGATTATTACATTAATGAAAACAATGATGCCTGCTTTGAGAGTTAATTGGGATAAGTTAGCAGCATGTAAACAAAAGAAAGATGAAAGTGTTTCCGATTTCTTTACCCGATTTGAGGAGACATTCATTGATCACAGTGGTCAAGATATGGCTACAGAAGGGGGACAGCGATTATTTGTGGATAAGTTCGTATATAACTTGCTTCCTGAACTATCACACAAGCTAAAAGACTCCGAGAGTTCATGGGCAGTTTCTTCTTCCGCCCAGATATTGGCTACTGCACAATATTATGAAAATAGAGACAAAGAAGAAAGGGAAAAACAAGAGAAAAAGACAAAAGAATTAAAAACTAAAGTTCTCTTGCAACAGGCTTATCCTCCTCGTTATGTTCAGCCTCAGTTTCAACAGCCTCCGCAGTTTCAGAGGTTGTATCAAAAGCCTGAACCATTCATTCCAAGACCTTTGCTAGGTCCCAATCAATGTGCTTATTGTAGGGAGGAAGGTCATTTTAAGAACAGTTGTCCGGCATTGTTGCAGCGTAATGGAGCAACATCTGCTTCACGAGGTCGTGGTGGTCTTCAGTCAGCAAATAGAGGTAGAGGTCGAGGTGTGTTAACCCAAGGGCAGCGTTCTTTTGTTCCTCCAAATTCCGGAAATTACTTTGACCAGCAAAATGTTAGGTCTACACAGTATTACAGTGAGGATCAGTATATTGAAGGAGGGAATGAAAGTCTTCATTTTGAATAGGACAGCCATGGACAAAGTAAGGGGGTTACGTCAATTCCAGTGGATCAGAATGGACCTTATGTTAATGTCACTACAATGGGTGTTTCAGAGCCATTTCTTTTAGATACTGGTGCCATGAGAAGCTCTATCATTCATTCTAAACTCCCTGGCGCACCTTTGTCTGGCTTAACGAATGTATCTGTAGGATTTTCTGGCGCCCCTGTTCGCAATCCAGTTTCTTGCCCTTTGCCTGTTTCAATAGGCCCTTATGATTTAGAAGCTCCGCTTCTTCTGACGAATGGTTGTGGTGAAAATCTGTTGGGTTTAGATCTATTAAAAAGAATGCATGCTACGATATATTGTTCACCTTCTGGTGTATACCTCACTCTAGGACAGAAAATGACTAGTCCAATGTACTTATCAAAAGATCAATTCCCACCTGAATTGCTTTCTCTTCCCGAAACGCTTTGGGCTACGGGTCCGAATGACGTTGGTTGTCTTGAGATCCCACCTTATGTTGTTACTCTTAAGCCCAATGCTGAAATGCCACGTATTCCGCAATACAGAATCTCTACTGAAGGTGAGAAAGCACTTCTGGAAATTGTCCATGATTTGATTCAGAAGGGTGTGGTTGAGGAAACGAGAGGAAATACATGTAACAGTCCTGTTCTTCCGATTCTTAAACGTACTGATCCTTCTCAGCCTCCTGTTTATCGTTTTGTAATTGATCTTCGGGAGGTAAACAAGATTGTCGTACCGCAGTTTCCTGTAGTCCCAGATATCACTGCTCTGTTGACGATAATACCTTCTACAGCGACTTGGTTTTCAGTTATCGATTTAAAGAATGCTTTCTTTAGTATTCCCATCGCCGAAGAGAGTAGAGATATTTTTGGTTTTTCCCTCGGAGGCCGAAGCTTCCGGTTTAAACGCGCACCTCAAGGTTATTGTGAAAGTCCCTCTGTTTACAGTCAAGCTCTAAAATGTCATCTTGATGCTTTTTCCTTACCGTCCGGTGCCGCTCTCATTCAGTACATGGATGACTTATTGGTTGCAGCTGATTCAGAGGAGATTTGCAAAAACGTGACCGTTGCACTGTTGCGTCATTTGTTTGATCTAAATCACAAGGTTTCTCCTTCTAAATTACAATATGTCTGTCGCGAGGTGACTTATTTGGGTCATCTCTTGTCAAAGGAGGGACGACGATTGACCCCCGAACGAATTCAGGCAATTGCACAAATGTCAGTCCCATCCACACAAAGAGAGGTACGTGCCTTTTTGGGCATTACTTCTTATTGTAGACAGTGGATTCCGAGTTTCTCTTTATTGGCTAAACCGCTGTTGGCGCTAACTTTAAAAGATACGCCTCAGCCTCTTCCGTGGACTGACGAGTGTCAGAAGAGTTTTACTGATTTGCGTATTGCTTTGTGTTCTGCTCCTGTATTGGGTACTCCTGATTACAGTAAGCCCTTTACGCTCTATGTCCACGAAAGAGAGGGTTGTGCATTGTCAGTCTTAACGCAGCGTTTTGGAGATCAATAGCGACCATGCGCATATTTCTCAGCTACGTTAGATCCAGTAGCTAAAGCATTGCCTAGTTGTCTTAAGGCGACAGCGGCAGCAGCAATTTCTATTCGACAGTCTGCTGGAGTAGTGCTAGATAATACTCTCATTGTTATGGTGCCACATGCAGTGGATATTTTACTAAATAGGACAAAAACTCAGCATCTTACGAGTGCTCGGTTGTCCGGATATGAGCTGACGCTTTTGGCTAGTCACATACACATCAAACGATGTAATACCCTGAATCCAGCTACTTTGTTGCCTCTTCCAGAAGAGAGAGATGTTTCTGAACAGCATGATTGTTTTCTCCGTACTGAAGAAGAGACTAAGGGTAGAATTGACCTAAAAGACACGCCATTAGTGAATCCAGATGGAACACTATGGGTAGATGGTTCTTGTTTCAAGCTCCCGAATGGAGATACAGTTTCAGCCTACGCTATTACTACTTTGCATACGATTGTGGAGACAGCACGCATTAGACATAATTCAGCTCAGGCAGCTGAATTGATAGCCTTAACTAGAGCGTGTGTGTTATCCAAAGGAAAAAGAGTAAACGTGTACACTGATAGCCAATACGCTTTTGGTGTAGCGTTTAACTTTGGGCGCTTATGGAAGGAAAGAGGATTCTTTACTTCCCATGGTACTAAGATACAACATGGTCAATTAGTGACTGAACTTCTTGAGTCACTTACAATGCCTACTCAGATAGCGATCGTGAAGTGTAGTGCACACAAAAAGATTGTGGACGATGTTGGTCGAGGAAATGCATTTGCAGATGAGGTAGCGAAAAAGACAGCCAGAGACAACACAAGTCGAATGTATGTTGCAGGTCCCGCAAACTGCGTAAGAGAAAAGGGAATGTGTGAAGATACAGTAGAGAGTGTGAAATCAATTCAAGGAGAGGCTACGGAGAATGAGTTGAGAAAGTGGAAGGAAAGTACAGGAATGTTAGATGAAATGGGATGTTGGGTTGAATTATCAGACCATCAACGTTGGCTGTTACCAGATGCTTATGTACTACCTGTAGTTACTATGGCACATGGTCCAGCTCACCTAAGTGCAAAAGGAATATGTAAACTTCTGGCTCCAGTGTGGCAAAATGAGGGGATCCCAAAGTGTGCAAATAATGTAGTAAAACATTGTATTGTTTGCTTGATGTACAATCCGGGAAAGGGAACTCCAACTCCAGCAGGTCATTTTGCTCCTCCGACATATCCATTTGAGGTGTTGCAGATCGATTATATTCACATGGAACGATGCAACAACCTCAAATATGTTCTGGTGGTAGTATGTGCTTTTTCTAGATGGGTAGAAGCCTACCCTCTGAAGGACAATACTGCTTTATCAACTGCCAAAATACTTTTGAAAGAATTCTTCCCTAGGTTTGGTTTGCCGCGCATTGTCTGGAGTGACAATGGGAGCGAATTTGTGGGTCAAGTCATGCAAAAAGTTTGTGCCGGTCTTGGCATAAAACAGAAGTTCCACGCGGCGAATCACCCACAGTCGGCTGGTTTAGTAGAATGCTACAATGGAACCTTGAAGCTTAAAATTGCTAAGGTGCAAGCTAGCACAGGACTTAATTGGCCTGATGCTTTACCATTGGCTCTTCTGTCCACCAGAACAGCAGTACACTCTCGTTTGGGGCTTAGCCCTTACGAAGTGATATTTGGTCGCCCAGCTAATGTATGGGGAGTTCCTCGCCCTAAGAAATACTCAGACTTGCCATACCCGATGTTGATTGACTACTTGCATGACCTTACAACTAAATTGCGTGTTCTTCATCAACAGGTTCAGAGTGCTCTACCAGAGGCTTCCACAGACCCAGGTCATTCCATCCGACCCGGTGACTGGGTCTGCACGAAAAATTTCCAACGACAGAGAAATTTGGAGCCCCGATGGAGAGAGCCACGCCTGGTTCTTTTGACCACAAGAACAGCAGTTAAAGTCGAAGGAAAGAAAAACTGGGTGCATGCCGTGCACTGCAAGAAAGTGCCTTTGCCCTTGCCTTTCGATCAGTGGGTCCGTAGAGGCATCAGTGACTCTGAAAGTGAGAAAGTTCCGCAATTTGTACCATTCAGTGATGCGCGTCTAATTGGAACACTTTCTGAGAAAGAGGACGACGACATCCTTCAAGAAGCAATACTATCGCATCGTCGCTTGAACACGACAAATCCAGGAACATTGTTTCAAAACCAGACTGCCTCTGGACAGGAACGCTATAATTTGAGACCAAGACCAAAGAACTTGTAACTTTCTCTCCTATGTAGTACTCTATCCCGGTTGCAGGGTCACGGTAGGAGTCTTAGTCACGACCTGAGTAAGTGGCAATAGGCCTGCAGGACCTCACAGTGTCATAGGACGGTAGATAATCGTGACTACAGTGATTGAGGAAGATTGCCGTGAGCATCCACTTAGAAAGATGGAGGCTACATTAAATAAAAGAGAAAGTAAAAATGTAAAGAATAATTGTAAAGAAATATGTAGTCGTTGTAGTATTGCTCTATGCGTCATTATATTGTTGTGTATTCTTTTGGCATCTGTAAACTGGATCATTATTACTCTGCAGCAAAAAGTTGTCTCTTCTCCTACCTCTACATCTTCTTCTACTATCTCTCCGCACCTATTTCATACTCTTCCCCAGCATGAACTCATCAGAAGAACTGAATACTTTAACAATTCCTTCGTCCAGTTGTTACATCAACATCAGTTAGTGATCAATACAACTGACTGTTGGGTGTGTGGACTCATACCACATACGGTAGAAAAAGGAATGCCATATTTAGTTCTTCCATTCTCCTATGAAGGTTCCGCTTGGGCTTATTTTGTCATTTTCAATAATGCATATCAAAGTAAAATTAAACAACCTGTCAGTTCACATAGTGTTGGTTCAGATTTCAGTCATAGTTTATTGATAAAGGGAATGGTAGCTATGGCTAAAATCATGGAAAAAAGTGAAGCTTCCATAGATGAAAGAAAAGCATATACCAATTGGAACATAACTGATTACATTTCCAGCCTCAATGATAAGATTGAGCAAGGAAAATCTCCTCCGATACGGGTCATACCCCAACAAGGAAATTTCTGTCTGCAAGTAAATGGTAGAACTCCAAACACCGGACAAAGAGAAAGTTTATGTTCCCATACATATGTTTATTCAGCCCTGAATTCACCGCCGTTAGTACCATCTCAAGGTACATACTTCGTTTGCCACGATAGGGCTTATACATGGTTGCCAGCTGATTTTTCTGGTACTTGTTATATAGCCTTTCTTCTTCCCCCTACATACACCGCTCCTGCGAACCATCATAAAAATAGATATGGCAGAGGGATTGTGGATTCGAAAGACACAGCAGGACAAGAGGGAGGAGATTTCCTCAAAGGATTTCTTCCCTTCTGGGGTCCAATGGCCAACAGCAGAAATATAAGGCAATTGGTTCGTGTCGTAGAAACCACCATAGACATCACTGTAGGAGCTTTAAGTAACATTACAGCTGAACTACAGGCTGATCGTCTTATGACCTTGCAGAACCGTGTTGCCTTAGACTTTGTTCTTGCGGATCGTGGTGGAGTATGCAAATTGATCGGATCAAGTTGCTGTATTTTCATACCTAATGACGCTCCGACAGTATACCAAGCTATCTCTAAGTTACACATAATCTCCGAGTCGATTCATCAGGACGAAGGAGATTGGTCCTTTTCAGAGTGGTTTTGGGAATTACTGTCCAAATGGGGTTGGAAGGTATTGACATTCTTTGGAGTAATTTTAGCTTTTATATTCTCTTGTTGTCTTTGTATGCACTGCGGTCCTGCCGTCTGCAACCTATGTGCTACTGCATGTATTCCCAAACCCAAGTCACAAAGAACAGAGAATATCAAAATGATGGTACAGCAACAGCTTGATGACCTCATGGTCATAGACATCGACTCAGATTAACATGAGTTTATGTATCTTGCCTGAGTTCTGGCAAAAGGAGGGTCTGAGGAAATTCGATTTTTAATACGATCGTATCGACCCGCCATTTTGTGGCCCGCCGCCATTTTATGTTGCCTTCACTCAGGCAGCACAGCGAACGAAGTCCATTCTGCCTTTTCTGCTTATTCTGCAACATGGTGTTCAAAACAGTCTTCTGCCTCTATCTTTACAAGGCTGGTATTAAGGTCTGACCGAGTACACTAATCCCTGTCTGGTTTTCTAATCCTTGTTTCAACTATCTGTAGGCTCACACTATTCTCCGCCGATCTTAT
Organism: Pleurodeles waltl; assembly: GCF_031143425.1. Classification (NCBI taxonomy): domain Eukaryota; kingdom Metazoa; phylum Chordata; class Amphibia; order Caudata; family Salamandridae; genus Pleurodeles; species Pleurodeles waltl. The sequence continues at coordinate 251,597,219 of NC_090449.1, read as the reverse complement.
CTTATCGTCTGGCCTTCGCTGTCCTTTGCTAGTATTCTCTCATTTCACAACTGTCCTCCAAACGCACACAAACTTATCGCACCACATGCAACTTCGTTGTGGATCGGTTAATGAATTAGTTCAAGGGAGGGGTGACAAACACAGCTGGAGGGGAGGCAACCTTAAGTCACTTGATACTTTGTTCTGTCTTGTTTTCCGACATTTCTATTGGCTCTGTTCTATCTTTACATTATTCTTACTGGCTCCTTTCTATGTGTTCTGGGAGTGTATGTAGTTAATAAATGTTTTTATACGGTATATAAGATTGTGCGCCACAAAGTAAAGTGGCAGTCTCCTGAGAACATACCTTGTGTACTTCTTGGACAACTGTACTAGCTGCAGCTAATAAAATCTGATCTTTTACGCCTGACAGAGTGTCCCGTGTCTCTGTTAGTTGAGGCAGGTGAATCCAAGGAGATTTTAGGCGTACCCTGCGCCGCCAGGCCCAAAAGGTTCTGGTTCTTCAACCTCCCCTACCAGCACCGCCCTCCCAGCAGCCCTTCAGCGTTCGCCCCGTGCCCGCTCACCCAGGAGGGTGGGCATCACCTTCGCCCCAGGCACCTCAGGCCCTGCCCCAGTCACCTCTGCTGCCCTCAGTGAGGTGGCCATTGACCTCCTCAGGTCACTCACTGTTGGGCAGTCTACCATTATGAATGCCATCCAGGGTGTAGAAAGGGAGTTGCAACACGGTAATGCATTCCTGGAGGGCATTCATTCTGGTCAGGCTGTCCTTCAGCGAACCCTGCAATCTCTGGCCTCAGCACTGATGGCAGCCATTGTCCCTGTGTCTAGCCTCCCCCCTCCAACTTCCTCCACCCAGACCCAATCTCCTGTACCCCAGCCCATCCCAAGCACACCTACAGACCAGCATGCACACAAGTCATCAGACACAAGTAGCTCAAGCAAACATAGGCACCACACACACCACAGGCACTCACGCAAGCATCACCCACATACAGAAACAGCAACATCCACTGTCTCCACTGTGTCCCCCTCCTCCTCTTCTCCTTTCTCCCTCCCAGTCTCGTCTACACACACACCTGCATGCACCACATCTACAGGCACTAGGACTCGCACCAGGACACCCAGCACCACAAGCCGCTCACCTGCACTCACCACCTCCACTGCCATTTTCACGTCCCCTGTGTCCTCTCCCAATGTGTCTGTGACGCCCCCTCCCAAAGTACACAAATGCCTGCAGTCACTCACCCAACATCCATCCACCTCACGACAGCCTCCAGTACCTGCACCTGCACCCAAAACACCTAAAGTGACACCTCCTACAACCACCTCCTCTTCCTCCACTCCCAGACCCCCTCCAACTACCCATCCCAGTGTCCGTCAGAAACTGTCCCTATGTCAAATTGACCTTTTTGCCCCCACCCCCCCCCCCCAATTCATCAGTCCCGTTGTAGCGCCTCAGCCAAAAAGCCTCCAGTACCAGTGGTGCATGTTCCAGGTTTTTGGAGTGCACCGGCCACCAGGGCAGGCAGTAGGACCCGGAGCCAAGGCACTGGCAGCCCACCCCCTGTAAAGGCTCTGAAATTGGAGAGTGGACGACGGGACCGTCTTAAGACTCCTGGTGGGGGAACAAGTGACATGGGATCGAAGGCGATTGGTGAGTCAGCTGTAACTCCAAAAAAGGGGGGGAAGGTCCAGAGGAAGTCTGCCCAGCCTGTTGTGAGTGTCACGGCGGAGAAGTGCGCCATCATTTCCGGCGGTCCAGACACAACCGCCAGCACCGTCGTCACTGGTCCAGAAACCACTGCCAGAGTCACAGCCCAGGAGGGCACAAGTATCGTTACTGGTCAGGAGACCACCGCCAGAGTCACAGCCCAGGAGGGCCCAAGTATCGTCACTGGTCCAGAAACCACCGCCAGAGTCACAGCCCAGGAGGGCCCAAGTATCGTCACTGGTCCGGAGACCACAGCCGGAGTCACAGCCCAGGAGGGCCCAAGTATCATCACTGGTCCAGAGACCACCGCCAGAGTCACAGCCCAGGAGGGCACAAGTATCGTCACTGGTCCAGAGACCACCGCCGGAGTCACAACCCTGGAGGGCCCAAGTATCGTCACTGGTCCAGAGACCACCGCCGGAGTCACAGCCCAGGAGGGCCCAAGTATTGTCACTGGTCCAGAGACCACCGCCGGAGTCACAGCCCAAGAGGGCCCAAGTATCGTCACTGGTCCAGAGACCACCGCCGGAGTCACAGCCCAGGAGGGCCCAAGTATCGTCACTGGTCCAGAGACCACCGCCAGAGTCACAGCCCAGGAGGGCCCAAGTATCGTCACTGGTGCAGAGACCACCGCCGGAGTCACAGCCCATGAGGGGCCAGGATGCCACAGCCCCGCTGGGCAATGATGGAACGTCATGCCACACACCAATGCCCATTGTAGAGATCGTCATGCCACACACCAATGCCCAGTGTAGAGATCGTCATGCCACACACCAATGCCCAGTGTAGTGATCGTCATGCCACACACCAATGTCCGTATCAGAACCTCCATGGCAAAGCACCGCTGAACAGTCCATAGACCGCCATGGCAAAGCACCGCTGAACAGTCCAGAACCGCCATGTCAAAGCACCGCTGAACAGGGCAAAGACCGCCATGTCAAAGCACCGCTGAACAGGGCAAAGACCGCCATGGCAAAGCACTGCTGAACAGTCCAGAACCGCCATGTCAAAGCACCGCTGAACAGGGCAAAGACCGCCATGGCAAAGCACCGCTGAACAGTCCAGAACCGCCATGTCAAAGCACCGCTGAACAGGGCAAAGACCGCCATGGCAAAGCACCGCTGAACAGTCCAGAACCGCCATGTCAAAGCACCGCCGAACAGGGCAAAGACCGCCATGGCAAAGCACCGCTGAACAGGGCAAAGACCGCCATGGCAAAGCACCGCTGAACAGTCCATAGATCGCCATGGCAAAGCACCGCTGAACAGGGCATGCACCGTGTAGGAATGAATGGACTGCCACATCAGGCATCCTTATCCCATGTGCAGCTGGGACAGTGACAGGACAGGTACTTTCACGGGGAGACTCATCCAGTCTGGGCACCAGTCCCCCTCCAGAACCAGTGGAGACCTGCATCTACTTGAGAGACTGTTGCTTTGCACTCCCCAGGATGGCACAGTGGGCAAGCCACCCACTGTAGAGACTTGAGAGACTGTGGCTTTGCACTCCCCAGGATGTCACAGTGGGCAACCCACCCACTGTAGAGACTTGAGAGACTGTGGCTTTGCACTCCCCAGGATGGCACAGTGGGCAAACCACCCACTGTAGTGACTTGAGAGACTGTGGCTTTGCACTCCCCAGGATACATCAATGGGCATGGAGCCCCGTCGTGGATCTGGCTTTGCATTCATCTGGCTGAGGTGCCCCCCCTTCCCTTCCCCCTGAGGTGCCTGTAGTGTTTCTATCTGATGCCCCGGCAGTGTTCTCTCCGATTTTGGTCAGGTATCTATTGTGGGCCTCGCCCATGCATTTTTGGACTGTTGGTGCACGGACCTTGTTGTGTACATATCTGCACTACTTCTCGGATTGTGTGTGTAAATAAGAGTGATTTTGAGATATATATCTGTATATTTTTGTATGACATGTATATTGGCACATTACAATGTTTGCCCGAATTTCGCATTGTCTTTGCATTCTTCCGGGGGGATTGTGGGTTGTTACTGTGATTTTTGTGACTGCATTGGTGTGTATGTTGTATAATGCGAGGGTGGGGGTGGGGGTGTATGGTGGGTGTCCCCCTAACTTTTGCCTCCCCCCTCCCCCGTGTCGTAGGTGCAGTACTCACCGGTATCTTCTTCGCCTACGTAGCTGTTGGTCGTAAAGGAGCAGAAAAACAAGGGCAGGTAGGATTTGTAATTCCGGCTCCATGGTGTCCTCCTTCCTCGTGGGATGTGCTAAGATGAGCGTTTTCCCATTGCAGAAACTGTTTCCGCCGTGTTTTTATCCACTGTGAATCCGCCCCGGAAAAGGTGGCAGATTGGCGGGTTGTAATAGTGCGGGCGGTACATTGTCTCCCGCCTGTCTGTTGGTGGTAACCGCCGCGCTGCTTGTCTGTACCGCCGTGGCAAGCGGTGTGTTAAAGTGGCTGTCTTTGTTGGCGGTTTCCGCCAGGGTCATAATTCCCTTTTTTTGTCTGCCGGCCTGTTTGCGGTATTACCGCACCTTTAACACCGTCCGCCAGAGTTGTAATGACCACCTATGTATTCTAGCATCCAAAAGAGTCTGAAAGACATAATGCTATGTTTTTTAAAGTGTCTCCTTCAGGGCAAAAAAATTAAAGATGAAAATATTTCATTTCTATTTTTTTTCTCATTTTCCTTATTTGTTTTATTTGAACCATTTGTTTCTTTGCAAAAACCATAAGCAATCTTCATATATGCCACCTTTCTGAATTCAAAATGTTGTCCTATTTTCTGAAATGTATGGCTTTCGGGTTTCACATCTGTTTCCACCAAAAGTGCAAGTCGGTAGAAACTACAAAAAATAGGAAAACTTGCCTATCACTTGGAAAAGTGCAGAAACTGTGGTAAAACATGATTTGCTTACAACTCTGCCTGTTCTTGAAAACTGGAAACAGGGTGATTTTAGCACAACAAACTTTTTGTTGAAGCCTTTTTGGAAAAAAACATACACTTTCGTGCCCAGCACTTTTTTTCATTTCCCCTCCAAAAAATCCCAAAACTGTGCTCTATTTTGTCTACATTTATTGATCCTTTCGAGTGAAATTCACAAACTCAGGTAAATTTGGAAATTCCCAAAATGTTGGGAGAAAATTAAGCACATTTGGTTTGTCTACCTTAGGTTAAAAAAGTTACTAGGGGGTTAGTTGCAAGGTGCCCCAAACATCCAAAAAAAGACTCAGCACTCGTTTGTGGGTGGAGAAAGGGAGTAGAAGGTGAGGAAACCTCGGAATTTAAGGGGTAAAGCACAAAATAAATGCATTAGGTGTTGTGGTTAGGCAAATAGGTATCCTTGAGAACAACTGGCTCTCTGACAAGCATCAAGAATAGACAGCAAGCAAGCCAAAAAAACAAGAATAAGGAATTGATGCTAGTAAAACTAAAGATGAGGAAAATCTTTAGTGATAGCTGAAAAGTGTGTGTTGGAAGGGTAAGAGAGTAAGTGGTAATAAGGCAAGGGAAACAGAATGAGAAGAAAACAGAATAAAAGGAGGAAAGAAAGTAAAAGAGACTTGGAAGAAGCTATTTGTCTAGACAAAGTTTAAACTGTTTCTCTTTAGGATTTTGATGAAATTGGAAAAAGTCTTCCTGATGTTTCAGGTCTTAAGAAAGAGGGCTACCCCAGAGAACAGCTGAGTTGCAGCCTTGTGAGGGTTTTATGTTTTTTTGTCTTAAATCCTCTTTGCTTCTTAGATTTTTATTATCTTCTAAAATGTTTAATTGGCAACAGTGAGTGATATCGTTGTTTTCTCACTCAGGCTGGGAGAATGGGAAACTAGGGGGTATATTTAGAAGTTTTTAGTGCAAGGCAGCGGCGCAAGCCTTCTTACAGTGCTGCCCTGCATCAAAAGGAAAGGGAAGGAATGTGCCATATCTACAAGATACAGCGCATTCCTGTCCCTTTCCCCTGCGGTGGCACTCAATGGGCTGCCCTATGCCAGTGCAGGCACCTTTGCACCGGGGATGATTGTTTTTTGTAGGAAGGGACATCTTCCTGAACAAAAACAATCACAAGACATTTTCCTCTTTCTATGTGTGCTGCAGAATGCAGCACACATAGAAAGAGGAAAAAACGAGGAGAAATAAATATATTTTTATCTCATTGTACCTCCCATACGCCTGCCCTGGGAGGCAAAGGCTTTTGAAGCATTCCCAGGTTTACAAATCCTCGTAAATCTGGGAATGCGTCAAAATCCATGGGTGTTGCATGGGAACACCCACAGCAACACCCATGGAATGCCTCTTTGACACAGAGTAAGGAAACACAGCAACTTGCGCTGCTTTGCCGTACTCCATATCTACAAGGCCATGAAAAGCCACGCAAAGTGACTTTGTGTGGCTTTGTAGATATGGGCCTGCAGCCTGCGCCGTCAGTGCATCAATAAATGAGACACACCAGCGCGCAAGCCACTTGTAAATATGGCCCTGCATATCAGCAACACCATCTCTGGATCTCAGAGGTTTTTTCCAACACCATGCTTCGTTTCTTTCGCCTACCATGGTGCGATGAGTAGTCCTGGAACAATGACTTGTGGTTTCAGTCCCTTATTTAAACCCTGGGAGCCTCCCACTCAGAGACTAAACACAAAGGCACAAGGGACTGAAGACTTCCGACTTTGCCCACATCAGCCTTTTGAAAGAAGCGCCACTTGTGGAACAAAACAACAGGGCACCGACACCACCTGCCAACTTGATGAGGCTCACACCCGATAGGAACAGAGAACAGGGCATGGCAAAAGGCCACACCTGCAGTTTTAATTAAACCACTGTCTCCACACCACCTATTGTCCCGATGGGGACTATACCTCAACGGAAGCAAGAACAGGACATGGAAAAAGTCTAGGTCAGCATGTATAAGACTCATGTCTCCAGTCTTCTCACACGCTAGAGTATGGCTCAACACAAAAGCACCAGGAATGCTAGCAATATATATTACTCCACCGTGAGCCTGCATCAGACTCCATTTTGTACATCATATATATAGTGGAGATCCAAAAATGGATTCCACTGTGACCCTGTCACCGAAGACATAGACACTCCTAATAAATCTTGCTATTTACATATTTCATCACACATATATGCAGTATGCACTCATATGGGATGTCCTCATGCTCCTAGTTGTCCTCCATCTGTAACATGAAAATGGTCCATCCTGCTTTTAATTATACGCTAAAACCAATGTTAATCCAGGGCAAGCTGCCAGTAGTCACTTTCACTATGGAAGGTACACATGGTACATCACTTCAGACCACTGAGTCGAGGGCTGCATTGGATCTAAGTGCACACACATTATTGTTGTGCTCACCAAGACTAAAAACTGGTTAAAACACCAGAGGCTTACCTTGTGAATAATTCAGGACAAGGGTACACTTTCACATAATGCATAAGACCTCCCATTCCCAAATCTGCTGCTTTCTGTACTATACATGAGCGTAGGAAGGGTGAAACATTTTTCTACCATTGCTCGTCATGATGTATCTGTTCTGTGTACTTGGGCATGGTAATATACATGAAGGTGTGCATGTGCACTCGCCTGTGTACATTTGTGCTAGTGCAACTGTTTGTGAGAAAAATCTGCACTGCTGCTGTCCACGTTAAATTTTTACTCTGTCGGTTAAACAAGATGGTAATGCTACAAATTGTGCTGTCCATGTTTCACTACTTGCTGCTTCTCTGGCTGTCTTTTCAATGTGTGTAAAGGAAGCTTGCACTGCTGCTGGTGTTGGTTTGTGGAAATTTGTTTGTAAAGGGGGAGGTTATATTTCAGCCATTTGTGCTATAACTACCGTGTGTATGTAAAGAGTCCTTCAGGTGCAGAAAAGCTGTGCTTCGGGAAATCTTTATTGCTTCTGCAAATTGCTGTATCTTTTCTACCTTTCACAGTTTTTAGGTCGAGCGTAAGCATTCAACCTCATGTATACTTTTAGTATACTTCTTATGGCTTAAAGCGATTTCATTTGTTGATTGCAGTGTCCTTTAATAATTCTTGCTCGCTAGTGGTCAGTTCTGCCTTTTTCTCCCTCCTTTTTCTGTTTCAGAGCAGTGACCAACAACTGTATATTTCACTTTGGGTTCTTTAACTGTTGCTCTGACGGACTATTTTTGTTATTTCTTTGGTGCTCCCCTTTCACTGCGGGTGTTTTATGCTGGTAGCTGCCTGTGTTTTATTGCAGCATTCTGTTCCTCCCATCCCCTCCCATGTTGCTGACATTTGTTTTGGCTTTATTACAGTTCTGTCCTCGTTTACCTCTGACTCCTAAAATAAGCTTATTTTACAAAAGAAACACCTAGTTGTTTACGTGCCCTTTCTGGTAGAATGTAGCTAAACTTAGAAATAATGATGTGGAACTTGTCCAGCCTCGCATCTTCTCAAGTCTCTCTCTCCAGAACCCTTCCCTGCCAGCATTCAAGACCTCACACACAGGGCATTGCTTATCTCCTTTATTTGGACCATACATCTTCTCAGTCTGCTCTGCTTGTCGACGTGTGAGGCAATAATGCTTGCAAGATTTTTCATACTGTTAAAATAAAGATAAAATACTTTTCCATCCTTATTTTCTAATTTCTGTTCAGACGTTTACACAACTCGAGGTAGTGCAATCAACTTCTCAGCTCTCCTCGAGGGCTTGTGATTTCCTATGTCAGTAGCTGCCAGTGACCACCAAAACATGGCAGGAAAAGACAAAATTATGAGAGAGGGTTGACCAATTTATATGGCAAGAAAAGTCAAGTTAGTTCTAAATTTACAATGCCAGAAGCTCTAACTCAAGAAAATGTGAGACCTATTGCATTGCAAATGCTTGTTTTGTTTGGTACTGGCACCACCCATGCTTATTTATTGCTCCGGAATAGCGAGGGAGGCTTGCGTTGTCAGTGCTTTTCCATATCTGTTCAAAGTGTGCGAGAAGGAACTTTTCTTAACAGTTAACATTATCTATCAGTAGTGCCTCATTGACTCATCCAGTGCCAGTCACTGTTGCACCCAGCACTGCCTCTGTGTGAAATTATTGTCTGGCAGTTGCCTGTGCTTCTTATGCAATATGCATACATTGAAAATGTGGAATTCTGTTGTCTGTGTGGTACTGCTTTTCCACATATGATGAGGGCTTGAACTGCTGCGGCCAGTATGGCACCTGTTGTCTACAAGGAGGGAAGCTTACACTGCTGCTGGATGTGTGCAGAGGAAGCAAGCTCGAACACATTCGGCCCATTGTATGACATGCCTACATTGTGCATCAAGCCAAGCTTGCAGTGCTGTTGTCCACGATTGTCCACGTAGAGATTTGCTCTTTATTCTGTGTGTTTTTGTGTGAGGGAAGACTGATCTATTCCTTATTCTGTGTGAGCCCGCAACTGACACTACTGGGTCCTGGAATGCACATAAGTGGTGGCCCAAGAAAGCTTTAAAAGCTGGTGCCCAGGCGACTGCATCTTCTGTGAGTGAGAAAAATTGCACTGTGACAACAAATGCCTTTTTTTCTTCTGTGTAAGAGGGATGTTTGCATTCCTGTTGCAGTGCATATTCTGTTTTTGGGGATCTGTGCAGTGTTCCTGCTCATTCTGTTCTAGTTATGTGTGTGAGGCTGGAGGCTGTCCGTCCGCCACCTATTCCATGTGAGGGAATAACAAATATTCAGCGTGCCTTGGTAAGGCTTGCACCTGGTCCCTGTGCATGTGAGGGGGCTCGGTCTATGCTGTACCTGTTTTGTGCATGTGAGGGAAGCTTGCACCGCCTTTGTTGGTTATGCTCATGCACTTTATGTGAGGGACGATCAGCTCATGGTACTGTGGGTGCTGCAAACTTGAAATACTTGGCCCTGGCTTGAACATAATAGGTCCTCCCAAAAAGTTATCAAGGACGGTATCCATACTACATACCTGTTTTGAGAGTAAAGGAGTTTTATTGTGGGCACGCGTTTTGCCTGTTCTTTGAACGATGGACGTTTCCATTACTGTTGCACACGAAACGCCAGAGTTGTGTGAAACAAGACTCCACTGCTCCTTACTATAATGTTTCTGAAGGAAGCTTGCAAAGCATTAACTTCTGTTCCCATTCCATGAGTGAAGACAGTAGCGTTTTACAGTGGCGATTGGATGCTCTACATCGCCATTCTTTTTCGCACCGTTCTTCATCTCTTTAACACTCTCTCTCGCTACCGCTTGTACTGCTTACGAATTCAGCAGCTCCCGCTCATGTGCGGTTTTACTGCGCGCGGCAGCGCGGGTCAGCGAATTGAATGCCTGCCGCTGATGAGGAGGTGCTGAGCGTGTGGCCCGTGACATTGTCGGTGCACGCGCTTCCTCCTCGCAGCTGTTTGTTTGTCGACTGATGACGTCTGTGGTGCAGGTGCCGCACATTTCGTCGCGCGCATCGGCCCCTTCCGTGCCAGTGCGCTACTGGCAGCGCATGAGGCGTTCAGGCGTGACTGGCTGGAGCGCGTGATGATATACGTCTCCGTGTGCACCTTTGTTCAACTAGTGACCCGCAGTGGCTCAGAGCAATGCATCCGACGGAATGGGACCCAGAGATGGCTGGAGACAGCAGCTGACTGTCAATCAGAAAAAACAGGGGCCCAGATGTAATTAGTACAACTGATGCAGTGCCACCGAGGCCCAGGTGTGTGATAAGAGCACTGTGATTACACGACCGCTGTCTATTACTTCTCAACCGATGGTAAAAAGTGGGAGGAGTTTAATGTTTGTTATTTGCTTTAGAAATCCTGAATCATTTTGATTCCACTGGGGGAGCAAGCATTGGCAAAGCCACGTGGTCTCACCTATTCAAGAGATATTCGCTTCGCCAATGTGTTTTAGTCATGTTGCACACTTGCGTGTCTGCTGTTCAGCATGGCTAAAAGTTTGTGGCATAGAGGAGAGTGGCTTGGAGTGGCGTGAGGCGGCATATAGTGGAGTGTCGTGGGGGGAGTGTCACCACATTGTAGAATGCAGTGGTGTAGGATAGAATGCTGTACAGTGCAGTGGTACAATGTAGAGTAGAGTGGTATAGTGTGCAGTGGAATGGAGTACAGTGACGTACAGTGCAGTGGCATAGAGTACAGTGGCGTACAGTGCAGTGGCATAGAGTGCAGTGGAGCAGAGTGGGGTAGAGTTCAGGGGCGAACATTGAAGTATTGCAGAGTAGAGTGTCACAGAGTGCACTGGTGTAGAGTGGCATACAATACAGTGGCGTAATATTGAGTGGTGTAGTATAGAGTAGAGGTGTATAAAGTACAGTGGTCTAGAACAGAGTTATGTAGAGGGCAGTGACGTAGAGTGCAAAGGTGTAGAGTAGAGTGGCATAAAATGCAGTGGAATAGACAGTTGCAGGGTACAGTATGCTGGAACAGAGGTCAGTGGTGCAGTGTAGACTGGTGTAGAGTACATTGGCAAAGAGTAGAGTGGTGCAGAGTAGACTAGAGTGGCGAAGAGTGCACTGCATAGAGTGGACTGATGCAGTGTAGAGGTTCAGAATATAGTAGAGTGGCATAGAGTGTTGTGGCATAAAATGGATTGTTTCAGAGTAGACTCAAGTGGCGTACATTGGAGTGGTACACAGTAGGGTGAAGAGGTGCAAGGTGTAGTGCAGTGACATAAAGTACAGAGACGTTGAGTAGAGTGCAATGGTGCAGAGTAGATTAGTGTGGTGTATAGCGTGAACTGGGGTAGAGTGCAGTGGCACCGAGTGGAGAGGTACAGAGTAGAGTGCTTTGGCATAGAGTGCAGTAGCATAGAGAGCATTGTTGTGGAGTAGTGAGGTGTGTAGTGACGTAGAGTAGAGAGGTGCAGGGTAGAGTGAGAGGCGTAGAGTGAAGTGGTGCAGAGTAGAGTGGAGTGGCCTAGACTGGAGTGGTATAGAGTGCAGTGACAAAGAATGTTGTGGTGCATAGTGGCATAGAGTGTATTGATATACATTGGAGCTGTGCACAGTAGAGTAGAGAGGGGTAGAGGGAAGTAGCATAGAGTGCAGTAGTGTAGAGTGGTGTGGTGCAGAGTAGAGTGTGGTGCCCTAGAGTGGAGTGGCGTAGAATGGAGTGGTGCAGAGTAGATTGCATTGGGGTGGAGTGGTGCAGAGTAGAGTGAATTGGTGTAAAGTGGATTATGCATGGTGTGGTAGCACACTGCCATTACAGACAACACATTTTCATTTCAAATGACCATTACATTTGCAGGACTCATGTATTACTGATAAAACATACAACCCCTAAACGATAATGTGTGGAAATGTCATCACCCAATCTATTAATTTGTTTTGATTATATTAAAATATTTTTTTCCACCACATGTAAAATTACAAAAATGTGCTTTATTTGTGATTTCCTAATTCTGATATATCCTTACATGTCTGCACAGTTTATTACAGACATTTAAACTTTGTTCTGTGCTAGGAAAAAAGGCTTTCTCAGCAAGATTGTCACACAAATCCTCTCTCTTTGAAGTCAAAGAAAGAAATGAACACACAAAGATACCTCAGAAGATAGACCCTGCCATTTGATTTGTGTCTTTGAATGCACAGCAGATGTGGCAAGAACAACATTTAAAGGCCTGTTTACAGAAAGGGAACACTCAGAAGGTTACAGTAAATAAAGAATGTTCTTTGTGATGGACAAACTCAAGCTGGACAGCCTAAAACAAATAAAGCCACCGAACAGATAGCAAGCAAATGTGAGTTACATACCACAAAGCCAATGGTAAACAATAAACAGAATGCATTTCCAGGGAAGCTTTCCAAGTGTCCCCAAGACGTCTCTAGCAAAACAGACAGCTGAGCTGTCTGGTACACTTTACCTAGAAACAGAATATTCCAAATTAAGCTCTAAAACGTGGGCAGGACTAGTTATGTATAGTGCCTAATTGAAAAAAAAAATACTCCCAGTTTTGAGTGCCAAGGCTGCCTAGTCTTGATTCCATCACATGCATGTTTCTTCCACTAACCAACAATACCTGTCTTTTTAATTCACTCTTGGAGAATCTTTTTCATCCTCACTTTCTCAATGTGTTCCTATCTGTAACTCTTTTCTTCCATTTTCTGACTTGCTCTAGGTCAAAGTCGGATTAATTAAAAAAATAATTCTGGTCCCCAAAAATGATAGCCAATATACACCAGCTGCAACCACTTGCACAAATTCAGCACTGCAGAGTGGAGGCCCTCTTGTAAAAATGGCACCATTAAATGTTTTGCCTTTTTCCCTCCATTTTTTGCTGGATTTGTTTTTGTTGACCTCAGGATTATGTGCACTTTACTAATGCTAACCAGTGCTAAAGGGCTTGTACTCGGTCCCTAAAACATGGTTTGATTGGCATATAACAACTGGAATATTTAATCTATTTATTTGTCCCTAGTAAAGTGCACTACATGTGCCCAGGGCTTATAAATTAAATGTTACCAGTGGGCCTACAGCACTGCTTGTGCCACTCACTTAAGTAGCACTTTAAAACCTGTCCCAAGCCTCCAATTGCCTGAATACAGTGTTACACTGTCATGTCAACTTGGCATTTAAAACCCCTTGCCTTTAAAACCCCTTGCCAAGCTACATATTAGTCATTCCTAAGGAAAGCCCTATGTAGCCCATAGGGCAGGGTGCTGTGTAAATAAAAGGCAGGACACACACTTTTAAGTTTTATATGTTCTCGCAGTGAAGAACATTCAAATTTGTTTTTCACTACTGTGAGACCCGCCCGTTCATAGGATAACATTAGGGATTCCTTATTGCATTTAATAAGCTGTAATTCCTGATTGGGAAGGTGTAAATCTGTCATGTTTAGTACCTGTGGAACTGTAATAATAAATCCTCTTTAATGGTAAAGTAGGATTTCTGGTTACAATTTTGAGATTGTCATAAAGGTTTTATAACAAAAAAGGGCAACCCAGTATACTCTTAAGGGCTTTGGTACTCAACGTCTAACAGGTAGGAGTGACAGCAAGTCATATTGCTGAGGAGTTGTTTTATGATTTGTTATTATTTACCAGTGTCTATCATTTACATCCAAATTCAATCCATTACAAATAACATAAACATGGAATATTTGTGATCCAAAGAACAAATCATGACAGCAGGTGTATCCATTAATAAATATGTTTTAAGAACAATGTACAGAATCAACCAAGAAGTGGAGAAAAATCAAACAAAGTGTACAGAAAAATGTAGGTGTTCTCAATCTATAATGTCCAAGTACATTAACAATGTCTGGTCCAATACAATCATAGCCTGATATTGTTGACATATGTCAACATACTCAAAGGCCACTTTCTAGATGTATCTAAAGATTGCTTGTCTAATGAACATAACTCACGCTCAAATGAATGTTGCAAATTATTCCACAGAAAGATGGGTAGTGCATCGATGTTTCGGTCTCAAAACATGTTCTTCCTCAAGACCATACCCAGGACAGAATTGTTTGCATGAAAACAAAAGGCACCCCTACAAATATTAAAACACAATATAAGTTGGGAGCAACATAGAAGATATTTTGAGAATACATCTGCAATCACTTTAAAAAACAGAGAGCCCGGAAAATGTAACTCTTAAAAGAAAGGAGATTGAAACTTCTTATTGTGATCTTGACAAAAATAGGTGACCCTGTATGAATCAACCAAATGTGTCCTAAAAGTGCACAGTGAGGAAGAAAAGAAATCCTGCAATTAGATGTGTGTACTCAATATCGACGCATTGATGTGAACATGCATATTAGAAACTACTAATGCATTTACCATAATGGTTAAAATTCTCAAAGCAACGGATGCTTGGACTGTTTATGGTCCTAATGCTTCGGATCAAAAGGTCATAGTCATGTCTATAAGTATGAGTACAAAGAAATCTTGCTAAGTACAAGTCACAATAGATTTCTAATCTAACAAAGGGTACTGAAGTACTCCATACTTACATGGTTTCATATTAAACTCAAAACACAGGCCTTTAAGTCACCATAGATCCTGATCTGCATATATCCAATGGAGGAACACGTCTGGGGTCTTATTCAGTCTAACTTATTCAAATGCATGTAAAATTGAGGTATTGTAACCTCTATTAGAACAGCATTGATTGATTGGCCCGTCCTTCCTTTTAACAGTCAGGGTCTTAGTTAAAATAGGTGTGACCCCAATAATTTATTTCTAAGTTATACAAATGCCACAGATAAAAATTAAAATAAATAATGGAGCCACTATTGCTTTAGATGTGCCGGAGGAGACATTCCAGAGTGAAAACGGTGACAGAATTAGTTGAGACTGTCCCTCAAATTGACCATTGACCCCTCAGTGTGGGTAGGTATGAGTAAAATGACTTACTTCTCAATGACTTAAATTTTGCAGCCAAAATTAATTGAACCTAAAGAAAAGGACCTGGTACAAAGTAAAACATTGATGCAACCTTACACTGAAAAAGAAGTGGCCAGCCGCCCTTACTTACTTAATTGGAGCAAGTGTTTGCATCTCAGTTGTTCAGATCTTCCATGCATATCGATCCCGGCGCTGTGAAAGCACCCATGCGTGTGGGACATTTAAACAGACCCAACAAAGGACTTTGGATAGACGTACCTGAAGCTAAGCATTGGCCTTACATCACACTTAAACATTAGGTTACACATCCTATAGTATGCCCCCATGCCAGTAGACCCCTCACACACTTTGAGAAATGGCTGCTTACCGGCCATGATGATAAACGTCTCCTTTCCGATATCTACACCCTCTTCAACACTCTTTCCATTGTGCACGTCTCCCCGCACACTCTTGCTGGAAAGCGCAGTGTGAACGTAAGTTCTCAGATAGGGAACGGTCAAATATCTTGTACCGTGCCTGCATCTCAGCTTGTAGTGCTGCTGGGAAAGAAACCTTACTCAAAGTTACACACTATTGGTATTACAAACCAGCACGGATTTCTCAGTGGAAGGGGGGAGGTGACGCTGGCTGCTTGCACACTGTGGCCGAACTTTAACCCACATTCTGTGATACTGTCCTAAACTACACCGTTACAGGGATGACATCCTCACAGACATTGATCAAATGTACAACACTGAGGTCCCCCAATTCCCTAGCTATAGTCTACTGGGACTCCCCTACGCACACAGAGGCTTCCTATATAAACTCTGGGACCTCCTTGGTGTGGGGAAACTGACCTCCTCAGTTGAACATAAGTTCCCTCTATTTGAGAAAACATGAGGATCCTGCGTTCGGTTCCTGACACAGAGCTTCCGAAAGTTGACCTGCCCGGCGTACCTCTGAATAATGCACCTTACATCACCGACCCCCAGCCAGACTTGATAAGCCCTATACAGTCGGTTTCAGCCTAGACAATTTTGGGAGAGCATAGCAATTGTGAGCACCCTCCCCCCCCACCCCTATGGTTTCCTTCCCACCCTCCCCACCGCTTAAGGACAATGGACCTACGATCACCCCCCCCCCCTCCTCCACCATCTCCTCTCCCCAGTTATTTGTTAGGAACGTTTTTACCCTTGCCAGCTGGTTGATGTAGGCGAGCATATGTGTTGTACTGTTTGTTCTTCACACATCTGCAAAAACAATAACATTGTTTTAATCCTAAATAGACACAACAACTGGACCACAACTTTGTGTCAGCCATGTTGGGAGTAAAAAGATCAAAGAGAATTTGAGAATTTTCGTTTTGAGTATTTTAACTTTCACAGTAAGTGCTTTAGTATTTTCTAATATGCACAATCATATCAATGGGTCTGTTTTGAGTACACAAATCTAAATGCTTGATTTCTTTTCTTACTCACTGTACACTTTTCGGGTACATTTGTTTGATTCATACAGGGTCACTGATTTTTGTCAAGACCACGGTGAGAGTTTTTGACCTCTTTTCTATTAGGAGCTAGATTTTCCAGGCTCTCTGTTTTTTCAAATGCTTACAGGTGTATTCACAAAATATCTTCTATGTTCACTCAGACTTAAATTGTGTTTTAATATTTGTAGTTGGCCTTTTTTTAGTTTCATGCAAACAATTTTGTCCTGAGGATGGTCTTGTGGATTAACATGTTCTGACACTGAAAAGTCAACACACTGCCCATCGTTCTGTGGAATAATTTGCAATATTAATTTGAGCTTGTGTTATGTTCATTAGACAAACAATCTTAAATACATCTAGAAAGTGTGCTTTGAGTATGCAGACATATATCAGCAATATCAGGCTATGATTGCGCTAGATCAGATATTGTTGATGTACTTGAAACTTTATCAATAGAGAACCCCTAGATTTGTTTGTACTCTTTGTCTGATATTCCTTATTCTGTACCTTGTTCTTAATACACATTTATTATTGTATACACCTGCTGTCATGATTTGTTCTTTGGATCACAAGTAAGTCAGGTTTATTTCATTTGTAATGATTTGAATTCAGATGTAAATGATAGACATCAGTAAATAATAACAAATCATGTAATAACTCCTTAACAATATCCCTTTTTGGCACTCGTACCTGTTAGACATTTAGAAATTTGCCATTTCCCTGCTCTTAGCCTGTGTGTGCAGTTTTAAACTGCAATGTCAATGTTGTCCTCAAAAGTTAACCCTCTTCCCTAGCACAAACCTTCTTTTTAGTACATATAAGTCACATCTAAGAGAGGCCCTGGACAGCCCCAGGGCAGGGTGCAGAGTATTTAAAAAAAAGTGTATTTAAAAAAGTGGGACATGTGGTTTTGCGTGCCCTAATAGTGAAAAACTCATAAATGTGTTTTTCACTACTGCAAGGCCTATCTCTCCCATAGGGTAACACTGGGATTACCTTAGTTCATTTTGTAAGTGTAATTTCCAATTGGAAAGAGATGGTGTCTCTGGTCACAATTTAAAATCACATCTTATGGTGAAGCCGCATTTTAAATTGTAATTTTGGAAATTAAACTTTCAGAAAGTTTGCATTTTCTTACTTTAACCTCTTGGTGCCTTCGGCCTATCTCTGAATACATGTCTGGGGTGGGTGACATCTGGGCTTGTGCATTCCCTCTAGACAGCCACACAAAAAGGGAGCTTAGGTGTGACTGATGGGCCATTTTTAGCATGATAGGCCATCCTGGGCAGGGTGGAGGGAAGGAGCTGACACACCTGGGTAGGTTGTGTGCTGCCTCCACACAAAGGGCTGCATACTCCCTTGTAGTGAGTCTGGGGCTGAGCAGTAATGGCAGGGACTCTGTGCACTTCAAAGACATCTCTTTGAATTCTTCCCCCACCTAAAAGGCACAACAAGATTTAAGTACTGGACCTCAGACGCCACCAACTCAGTACACTTCTGGATCTGTGGATACTCTCCCAGAAAAAACACTGCTGTGCTGCTGTGCTGTGCTGCTGGGCTGCTGAAGAGCTGCCACTCTGCTGAACTGCTGCTCTGGGTGAACTTCTTTCTTGCTGTGCTGACCTACTTGCCTGGGTGAGAAGGAGTGGTCCCAAATAACTAGAACCCACCACTCAGAGTAGTTCCACGGGCCAGCTGACTGGTCACCTGTTTTCTGAAATCTCAGGGACACATAAGACTTCCAGCTCACCTCCAACAGCACCTGGGCTCCGCCAGCTGTGAGTCTTGCCCTGCTGTGGTGCCAATCCAGTCCTAAGCGCTTGGAAGTGGGTATAAAGTGCTGCTCCAGCCAGAACTAACGTATCACCACTGTTGTGAGGGCCAGAACTGATGCATCAAACGTGTCGCGTGGATCAGAACTGGTGCATCTCCTGTACTGCAGGGATCAACTCAGACACATAGCTGCTGCTGCAAGGACAGAACCAGTGCATTGCATTTGGAACTACCGCACCTTGGAGCCACCGCATTGCTGCTGCTGTGTGGGGAAAATTGACACATTTCCTCTGCTGCAGGGATTGACTCCTTCGCATCTCCTTCAGAATCATCGCACCTTGGTACCGCCATATTGCCACTGCTGTGTGGGGAAAATCTTCACATCTCCTCAACTGCATGAGGAAAATTGATGTATCTCCTTTGCTGTGGGGATCAACACTGGTGCATCACTTCTCTGCACCCCGCATCTTCACCAACGTAACCAGGATTAAGATACTTTTGTTCAGCGGGCCTCAATGGCTACCTCTAGCCAGCCTGTGCTCCGTCATGGTCGGCCTGAACTCTTGAGTTTGCCCTGGTCCTGTGTGACCAGATATCCCAAATAAGTGATTATTGCTTCTAAGCACCATTTTACCTTTATTATTTAAACATTCATAACTCAAGTTCTATTTATTTTTGTCGTTTTTGTCGTTTTGGTCTTTTTTCATTTATTAAATTAAGTTCCATTCTTCTAAACAGAAGTAGTATCTTTTTTGTGTGGTCTTTCACTGTTTTACTGCTTGAAGTGTTGCACATAAACTTAACACATTGCCTCTTAAGTTAAGCCTGTCTGCCCTGTGCCAAGCTACCAGGGAGTGGGCCCAGGTTTAATTAGGGCATGTTTGGGACTTACCTTGACTAGGATTGTGGTTCTTGCTTGGACAGGGTGCATACCTCTGCCAACGAGAAACACAATTTCTAACACCCTCAACACTAAAGTGACTTTCTCTCAAAGTCCTTTCCCTCAAATTAACTAATTTATAATGAGCATACTGGCCTATTGCAACAACCTGTCACAGGGACTCCCAAAAGAATCTTTCACGCTTATTCACATAGCAATAAACTTGCTGCACATTTACTCTATAACCAGAGCCAATGGATTTATGTGGTCATGGAGGACCTAGTTATGTGGGAGGGTTGAATAAATTATGAGGAAAGAAAAGTCAAATTATGTGACCTAAGGCAACACATTTTTTGATAGTATTACTTCATTATTTTCACATTTGACATGTTACCACTGTCTTACACCTCTTTATTACCAGTTTAACACCAAAATATACCAATAGGCAACTGAAAGGTGACCGGTCAACCTCTGTGAAGGACCTTCCACTGCACAACAACACATGTTGCTGCATTTGTATTAACTTTTGAGCCATTTGAGCTAGAAAAATTATTCTTGTTAAAATCTGTAAATTACGCAGCAGGTGACAGATTATTATGTAATGTGGTAAAGCCAACGCAGAAAATACAATGGCCACAGTATGCATAATTATTGTGGCCTTGTCTAAAACCTCCCCTGCCACAATCTCAGCCCTCATTACTGCCGTCCAGTGGGTTTGCTGTTTCTCAGTCAAACGACTCAATTGAACCTTGTCACATGGGCAAAAGAAGGGATCCTTAGCATATCCCCACTGTTAGACCTGGCAGCTTTTTGCGTGTCTCCCCTGTCTTTTTGCATTTTGACCTCCTATTTTATGGTACACTTGACTCTGTTTTTGCTGGTTTATTGTCTCTGCGCACTTTACCACTGCTAATCAGTGCTAAAGTGAAAGTGCTCCCTATATAAATTGTACTGGTGATTGGTTTATCCATGATTGGCATATCTGATTTACTGGTAAGTCCCTAGTAAAGTCCCAGGGGTGCCAAGGGCCTGTAAATCAAATGCTACTAGTGGGCCTGCAGGAGTAGCCCTGTGAACAAGTCTCAGACCTGCCACTGCAGTGTCTGTGCGTGCAGTTTTAAACTGCCAATTCGACCTGGCAAGTGTACCCACTTGCCAGGCCATAATCTTCCCTTTCTATACATGTAAGGCACCCATAAGGTATGCCCTAAGGAGCCCCACGGGCAGGATGCAGTGTATGTTAAAGGTGGGACATGTACTGATATGTTTTACATGTCCCAACAGTGAAATACAGCCAAATTAGGTTTTCAGTGTTGCGAGGCTTATCTTTTTTATAGGTTAACATAGGGGCTGCCTTTAAATAACCCTAAAGTGCAGTTTCCCTTTAAGAGCAGTTGTGGAGTTTGGGGTCTCTGAACTCATAATTTAAAAACACTCCTTTTGGTAAAGTTGGTTTTTAAATTGTCTATTTGAAAATGCCACTTTTAGAAAGTGAGCATTTTCTTGCTTACCCATTCTGTGCCTCTGACTGCTTGTGTATCCCACGTCTGTGTCAGACTGACAGTTGGGCTACTTGTGAATCTCCACTAGACAGCAGCACAAAGGGAGCTGGGGTGTAGCCTGCTTATCCTGATGGCCCATCTGGGCTAGAGTGGAGGGAGGAGTGGTCACTTACACCTGAAAGGGTTGTGCCTGCCCTGACATAATGCAGTCTCTGACCCCCTGGTGAGTGTCTGGGGCCAGGTCTAGGCAAAGCAGGATCTTGTCAACAACAGAGACTTTCCTTTGACTTTTGCCTACTTCAAAGGCAAAAAGGTGGGTAAGTAGTGGACCCAAAACCCCAGACTTTTAGAATCTTTCTGGATCAAGAGGAACCTCTGCCAAAGAGAAGAGCTGGAGGAGGAGTACTGCCACTTTGCTGTGTGTGCTTTGCTGGGTTGGCGTGCAGTTGCTTCTGCCTTAAAAGAGAGCAACAGGTGAACTTTGCTTTGTATTCTGCTTGAGAGAGTTCTCCAAAGGCCTGGAGTAGAGCTTGCCTCCTGTTGGAAGTCTCAAGGATACCAAAGACTTCAGTTTCATCTGCCTGCATCACTGGGAATTGTGTGTTCTGTGCTGTTCAAGAAGAAAAACCACTGTGCCGCAAAAAACTACGCCGCTGGCCTGCACTGTGACCTGCCAACGCCACCACTTGCCACTTACCACTTGCGCAGTGACCTGTGGGCCCCGCACTCTGGCATTGCCTTGCTCACACTGCAGCCTGGGCATCCCCGATGCCACTACTCCTGCTGATATCGGCGCCACTGCCTGCACCGTGGCCTGTGGACACGGCTCGTAAGGTACACGAAGCACCGTCCCGTCCCACACTGCAGCCCCGGTCCACCAAAGCCAGCACCATCGTCTCCTGTGTCGTCACCAGTTGTCCCTGTCTGCACTGCGACCCGTGGATGTCGCACTAAGTCCGTCCCGCGCCACACCGCCAACTTGGGCTTACTGACAACAGCGCTTTAGCAACGACGGCGCCATTGCCTGCAACGTGACCTGGTGACACCGTCCGCTTCACACCGCAGCCCTGGTCTCACTGATGCGGCTGGATGACATCACCGAGCTGCTGCCTGCACCGTGACCTGTGGACACCGCACGTCGCATCGTCCCACTTTGCACTGCAGCCCCGATGCCATCCATGCCAGTGCTCCTGACTTCATCAGCCCGGAGTTTAATCTGCAATGCGTGTGACTTCAAGTGCCTGACTACCCACGCACAAACCTCCAGAACCGGCACCAGCTACGCCGCTCTCCGGACCTCATCACGAGGATCACAACACCCTGCATTTCCAAGGTTTTGTTTGTGGGTCTTCCCGACACCTTAGCTGGCCCGTGATGCTGTGGCTGGCCTGAACTGTTAGATTTGTTGTTCACGATGCCGTGATAGCCCCAGACAGAGCTATTGACTTCAAGGAACTGTCCTTTTGAGTAATTCTGGTAAAATTAGTATCTTATTTATTGTATGTTGGATTTTGATCTTATTTGGTCTTGTTTTATAAAGATAAATATTGGCTATTTTTCTAAAACTGGTGTGGTGTCCTTTTGTAGTGTTTTCATTGTATTGCTGTGTGTTATGTGCAACTGCTTTACACATTGCTTCTGAGATAAGCCTGACTGCTCGTGCCAAGCTACCAAGGCGGTGAGCAGGAGTTATCTGAGCGGGTATCTCCCTTATCCTGACTGGAGTGAGGGTCCCTACTTACTCTAGGTGCAAACCGACTGCCAACTAGAGACCCTATTTCAAACACCCACCCTGCCTCCTATGTTTGCTAAAAAGCCTGTGCACTGTTCCATTTTGGTTCTCAGCAACTCCTGGGATGGCAGACTGGAACATTATTCCAGTAAATATCAGGGCCACACCAACCCTATGAGCCTTTGAACCTCACTAACCCTCACAATGGGAAATTATACGTATTTGTCTTCTTCTCCCTACCACAGCCGGATATGTTTAGCAGCTAATGTGCATTGTTTGTCTCTTTTTGGTCACCTATCCTCTTTAGTTGTTCATTTTCCATGGTTTTGTAACCACAGAAAAGTGCATGTCTGACCTCTTCATTAGTAATCAGTTGTTATGTAAAGTATGCACCTTCTGGCTTGCATTGATAGTCAGGAGTCACATATATAAAAACACTACCTGGTTCAAAAAACAAAACAAAAACTATTGTTTTTGTACACAATGCATTCATGACATTAAGAATGTAATGTCTGTTAATTCGGTGTACTTTTCAGATGTAAAATAGTTCCTCATGCATTGCAATGTAAGCACTCCTTAGGAGGGGCAAACGTACACTAAACAGCCAATGGAATGAGGCAAAAGCGACATATTTCTCTAAGTGAAGTCCAAGCCCACTCTGTATTTAAAGAGTTGATAACAATAGGTCTATCAGACAGCTGCCCTGTCGAGCCAGACATAATAGAAAGCATGAAAATGACCTCTCTCAGACCACAAAGTTGCTCTAGGCACCAACTAACCCACAGACATCATGAAATAGCAATTTTTTATGTCATAAAAGTATGTTACAGCATAGCAAGATGATATATTTAAGACCAGACGAGACCCAGGGCCTGATTTAGAGTGGTTCACAATAGAAAGTCCTCCACTTTCTCCAGGAAGTGCAAAATTCTAAGGAAAATCCACTAGTAGAATAGCCATCTTGAAGTGTTCCTATGGTAAAGAAGGGTCCAACTGTGAACACTCCTGTGGAGGAAGCACTTCCTACGTAAGGCCCATAATTCGCAGTGACAACCAACTTAAAATCTGTGAGCGCTGACATGTTATGAGATGGTGCAAGCAGTGACAAGCCATCTCGTATGCCAGAAAAGACAACGTTATTAACCCGCAGCCAGGGTGCGATGACATTTTTGTACAATGAGAACAATCACTCGGAGAGGCTCTTGACTTATAAGCAGCGAAGGATGACATTTCTTTTACAATAAGAGACATCACTCAAAGCGCCTATTAACATATAGCCAGTGTGAAGATATCTCAGAGGCATCAATCTCAATACTGGTGTGTTGTAGCACAGAACTCTCCTGATGTTAACCCTTCGGGAACAGGAGGAGAAGGCAGACAGATTTGCCTCCTCGGCATCTCTTTGCAGATAACATCAGGGTGTCTCTCTCCGGAGACTGCCACCAGACGTCTTCACTGGGAAATCTGCATTGCAGTCAGGACCTGACTGGGAACCCAAAGCCCAAAAGCAACTCTGACAAAAATGTTCAAACAAGCTGCACTCCCTTTCTCATCTCTATCTCTCTTCTTCATCCATCCATTCATTCATATTCTCTCTCTCCACCCCTTCTCCTTCCTCCCTGGCCTCTCTCTTTCTTCTGAAGACACTCTAGCCCTGATTTATTCATTTTGACGTAAACCTGCGTTAGCGCAGGTTTGCGCCAAAAAGTATACCGCCGGCTAGCGCCATTCCTGGATGCCAGCCGGGTGTCATATTTAAGCTATGACGCTAGCCGGCGGTAAAGGCCCAGTTAGCAGAAAAAATATTGACACTAACTGGGTAGGGGAGGCATAGGGGTACCTGGAGGTTATGCGTGAAACAAAGGCGCTAGTCAGGTTAGAGTTAAAAAAGACTCTAACCTGATTACCGTCATTATTTCCACACACAACCCTCATGGACATGACTCCTGTCTACCAATATCTTTATTTCTCCTCATTTTTCCTCTCTCTATGTGCGTTGCATTCTACAACACACACAAAAGGAGTAAAACACCAATACAGATTGTTTATGTGCAGGTAGGTCTTCCTTCCTGCACATAAACAATCATCCCTGCAACGCAGGCACCCTTGCACCATGGTGCAAGGGTGCCTGCATTGGCGCTAGGCTGCCAATTGTGTGCCAGCGCTGAGGAAAGTACAGGGATGCGTTGTATTGCTGTAAATATATTGCATCCCTGCACTTTCCTAATGGTGCAGCTCAGTGCTGCAAGATGGCTTGCGGCTCCGGGCTGCATCATTATTTTGTAAATATGCCCCAGTAGCTTATCCTGTGCTGGTAACTGTTCTGAACAGCAAGACAAAGCGGGGCATATTTTCAAGCCTCTGCTCCACCGGGGGTCACTTTTTTTTACCCTAGTGGTGCTGTGTATCAGCCAATATTTATTAGGCCACGCAAAGCCACCTTGCGTGGTTTTTCATGGCCTTGTAAATATGGCCCCCTTTCACACATTACTCCCATGGGTGTTGCTGTGTGTGTTACAACTCAACACCCAGGGAATCTGAGGTATTCGCAGATTTACAAGGCTGGGAATTCGTCAGATTCTAAAGTGGTGCAACAAGGAGAAAGACCTTTATTTCTCCTCATTTTTTCCTCTTACAATGTGTGCTAAACGCCATTAATGATTGTTTATGTGCAGGAAGGTGTCCCTTTCTGCACATAAACAATGATCCCTGCAATGCAGGCACCCTTGCACCATGGTGCAAGGCCGCTTGCTTTGGCGCTAGGCTGCAAATTGTGCGCCAGCGCTGAGGAAAGTACAGGGATGCGCTGTATTGCTGTAAATATGATGCATCCCTGCACTTTGGTCCTGCAAGATGGCTCACGGCAGCGGGCTGCGTCATTATTTTGCAAATATGCCCCAGTGTTCACTAGGGACATTTCAAATCTGTTGTGCAGAATTTAGGAAACCACTGGTTTCTTACTTCTCTGCAGTTCTGTAGATTTTATATGTTTCCCTCAGGTTATGTGCATTTTGAAAATGTCCTGCAGATATTGGATATTTTTTCAATTTCATGCAAATTTTCTGCCTCTGCCTGAATTTCACTGTTGAGCAAAAGCCTGAAAAAGTGTTATGAATGAATGAGGAATGGCCAGGACCTGTAGACGAGGGCTATAGCTGCCTACAATCTATCAATACCCTAACCCTGCTCTATCCTACCTTTTCCCTAATCGATACCCTTATTTTCTTCTACCCTATTTTTAAACCCCACAAGTTATTCCAATAAATAAACATAAGGCCTTTTCCCGCCCCTGCCAGCAATCACATCTAATTCCATTTGAATCCTTCCCTAACAAACCGGGGTAAAGCAGAGATGGGATTGTTCTGCAAACACAAGACTAAATCCACTAACCAAAAACTACCAAAGGAACCACTAATCTTCGGTTTCGGAGTAGCATACTAATCGCCTCCAAGCACTGCAGTGCCTCATCTTGGGTATTATGTGCTATATAAATGAAGTTACAATAGAGTGTAACTATAACTATATGCAAGCAACACTGCTGGCACACACTAAGGTAGGACTCATTGAAATAGCAGCTCAGGAGAGTTGGAGGATCCATTGAGCGTCACCTTCATAACGGAGCAGAAACTCTAAGGGGCATATTTACAAGGCTCATTGCATCGCTGGAACGTCACTTTTAGTGAAAGTCCAGTGGCGCACACTGCAGGGCCATTTATACAACGCCACGTAAAGCCACCCTGCATGGCTTTTCATGGACTTGTAAATATGGATTGAGGCAATGCAACGCAGCGCAAGTCACTGTGTTGCCACACCCTGTAACAGGGAGGCGTGCCATGAGTGTTATGGTGGGTGTTCCCACTTAACATCTATGACATTTGACATATTCCCAAATTTACAAGGTTTTATAAATATGGAAATGCGTCAAAGGCCTACACTTCCCCAGGGGAGGCGTAAGGGAGGTGCAACATCAAGAAATAACATTATTTCTCCTTGTTTTTCCTCTTTCTATGTGGAAAAGGACAGGAATGCGCTGTGTCTTGTAGATACAGCACACTCCTGCCCTTTTTTTTTGTACGCAGGGCAGCGCAGCAAGAAGGCTTGCAGCTCTGCACTGCATCAAAACTTTGTCAATTTGGCCCTAAATAATTCAAGTAATTCGCTTTCTGAACATTCTGGTTTGTTGAAAGCAGCTCGTTCAATATTTTTGGCACTAAAATAGGAATACCGCTCCGATAGATGTCTTATATTCTTCCCATGGAGGTTTTAGAATTCGCCCTAGATTTTTTTCTTTACATTTACACCGTTGTCACAGATTGATCACAGGATTTAAAGTGCCTCTAATAGTTGGCCTAGCACTACCACGAAACCTATTGTTGTCTTAAAAGGGTAGTACATCTGTAGTATTGTCTTATTAAAGGTTACAGCAGTTTTGCTTTGGAATTTTCATGTCCGATTAGAAGCGTAGGGTCCGTCCTCAGAAAAGTAGAGCGGGCCTGGTATGAAGTGCTCGGATCGTCCAGTACAATGTAGAGTAAATCTGCTGAGAAGTGTCAGTACTTAGTAAGAACCCTTGTCAGTAGGAGATGTAATGTAGATGAGAAAGATCAGGCGGGGAACCAGGCATCTCCAGTTGCATTTATTGTGTAATCCTGGACCAATCTCTCTATATCTCGGTGCACCAATTCCCTATCCGCCTCACTGAACGTATGCAAGGCATATTCCAAAAGGCATTACTGCCAAATAAAAGTATATTTGTCCTAATATCCCATTGAAGGTAAAGTAAACCCTCTGAAAAGTGTTGGATCTGACTCACGAAAAAATATAGCAATTCTATTTAATGATTCATTGGTATTAAGTGCTGAAACTGTCCCTTTAAATTAGGCTTTTCTTCCTTGAAAAATATAATTTTAGCGGCTAAATAAATAGTGGCATCAGAAGTGATGGGTCTGCAATTGATGTAATCATCGCGTGCCACACATTCTGTCTGAATGATCAGCAGTATTGTTGTTCTTGTCAGAAGTTGTGTTGGCTTAAGAAAAACACTGCTATCCTGCTCCCAAGAAAGTGTAGTGGCCTGCTGAAACTGGCCTGTGCTGGACCATGACAAAGATATTCACAATGTCAGGGCACAGTACAAACTACATCCGGTTTACAGACACGATGCAACTGCGGCTGTATTGAGTTCACAACTTGCAAAAGCGGTGTGACTTCAACAGTTACCTGCTCCGGCTGCACGAACATTTCCCTCCAAAACACTGAAAGGTCAATATAAAAAGATAGAGTTATTTGCTTTTAAATGTTTTTCCATTGTGGATTTTCCGAATTACAGCATTTGCAGTAATGTCCGAAGAGCGTCATGTCCGAGGAGTCTTCAGGAAGCCACAACACTCGTCATTCCAATGAATAGAATATCTGAAACACATCTTTTTGGAAGTGATCATGCCACCATAGGTGGTACAGCTAACATTTCTCCATGACTGTGCCAGTGGCAGCAGGTGGCCCTAGTCGTGCAGAGTGAGCTGCACCCACAGCCAAATTCCTGTAGCTGCCGCAGACACAGAGCATGGGGTCGGTGCCAAGCCCTAGACCATGGCAGGCTTCTCGAATGTCCTGGGAGCTATTGCTGGCACACATGTGCATTTCATGCCAGAAAACTCCGGAACAGGAAAATGGAGTGGAGAATCAACGTGCATGGAGCCTTGCAGAATTCCTAATAAAATGTCTGTATTTGAGTCCCGGTATCGACGTATGAAAGGTCGGGACAGCTCATGTAATAACACCATACAGAACTATCACAAGATGACTGCTTGGTTGCTGTGAATGAAGAATCCCACAACCAAGAATAAAAAAAAAGTGGCAAGCTTTGAAAACAAAAGGTATCTTGGTAAGAATCAAACAGCCAAATTAAATATCTACACTTTGTAAACACCAGAGAAATTATCTGGAATGTTTGTACAATCTTAAATCTGTTTTTGAAAATTGTCGACGATATTTCGATCCAGTGGCGGATTAAAGGGTCTCATCAGGACGAGGAATGACCTGGGGAGCTGAAGAATTGAAGTCAATTAGTCACTAATTAAAACAGGAAAATCACGAGAAGAATATATACATGCTGGTTTAGATCTTTGGTGGGCCTTGCAAAATATGCTGCAAGGCAAAACTCCTGGTGGAATGAGCTAAGGAAAATATCTGTGTAACAAAATGAACATTGTGAGACCAGGACTGGAATAATCTGCCTTGGAAAACATAAACATAATGCAAAATAACATAACTCGCCACGGAGAGTGTGGGATGTGGCAGTCAAATGTAACAACAACTTTATGGGTTCAATGGTGTCCAGAAAAGAAGTTGGGTGGTGACCTAAAGACTATGAGGTCGACTGTTATAGTACAGTCAGTTCAACACAGCAGTATTCAACCCGATTCATGCAAGGCAAACCAAGTGCTTACCCGTGGTGGCCCACGGCTGTAGAAGGATGGCATAGGTCAGGGTGCACTTCACAATGGAAGGGAAAGGTTACCAGCGGCGATGCAACATGAAAAGGACTTGCTTGCGAAGGAGCCGGTGATTCTGAAAAAGGCAGGAAAAATACACGTCTACATCTGCAGGACTACTAGTCCCATTAATGCTTTGTAAGTAGGTGCTGGTGAGAAAGGCGCCTGCCCAACTGTCCAAGCATGTGTCAGTAAACTCTGCGCCAAGGTAGTAGGGACGGGGGATCGTACCCACCATACTGAGAAATATATAGAGAGGAGCCTTTGATCCAAGATTATCACGTGCAACTGTTAATTCAAAGTAGTGAGCATCACTCTAGTTAAAATGAAATGGTCAGATTTATACATGCAGCGTGAAAAAGGGGCTCTGAAAGGATTCAATCAATCGCCCAAATGCTACTCCGAATGCTGGTCTTGGGGGGGATAGGCAGAATGCCCTACCCACCCCTCCTGGGACGTTCGAGCAGGTGGTAGCATCGAGGGTCCGAGGGTTGACCCTATTGGATAATTTGTAGTGTGGGGGGGCTGTGTAGTTTTTTATAGCGCTAGTTGACTGTTAAGGGGCGCCATTTTTCAGGTACACACTGGCTGCTAGAGTCAGTGGAAGCCTTCAATGTTGTCAAATGTATTTTCATTCATGGTTATCCATAGTGTGATATAGTGGGGATTAAGGTCATCAATGCTGTGGGCTCAGCCTGGTCTGTTAGTGGAAGGCAGCTCAGTGGCCGAACGGTAAGGAATAACAATTTTCGTATTTCCCGTTGAGCTATAGAGGGTGCTATGGGGGCTTAGGAAGAGCAGGTCTGCCAAGCATTGGTGATTGTAGTGTTGGGGGCCCTGGGCCCTCATGCTACTGAAATTATGGACACAGACACAGGAGCATAGTGGGTAGAACTGGCCCCGGGCATGTGCGCCTGGCCTTTTTTATGGGCATGGTCACCTGACTGGTGACGCCTGTGTTGGATGGGTGTGGGGTGTGCATGTAAGACCAGCCCTCAGCCGAGTGGCTGGCATAAACACTAGAACGTGTCCAGGAGGACACTACTTCAATGTTGAGGGAAGCATGGAAGGCCAATTTGTTGGAGGTGGGGGTCCTGGGTGTTGGGAGGCCACACCCACAGTCAGTGGGATCCTGGCAGCAGGGTTAACCTGCTGGCTCCCCAGAGCGCAAGCTGTCACGAGGCCTGAAGGCCATCAGTGCCAAAGCACAGGGGACGCATGCAAGTCGCACTACTCGGGCCTATGTCTCGCAAACAAATGGCTATCTGAGGGCAGGATCGGGGCTGGGTGAAAAGGCACGGCCCCAGGTGAGCATTTGCGAGACGAGGCCACCTTGTTGGGTAATGTTCAGGTGAGGGGCAAGGGATGTCGGTGGAGTTACATTGGTGGGATGAGGCCCGCGATAGTGTGAGTGTGGCTGGAGTGGTGCATGCACGCCCATGAACATATGGCAACCCATTTACCTGGGGGCTGGTTCGCGATGTTGGCAATGGCATAGGGTGACCAGATGTCCCAGATTTCCCAGGACAGTCCTGGTGTCCCAACACTTCTCTTATTTTTAAATAAATGTCCCTGTATTTGGGACAAATGCCAGATTATTAAATAAATGTCCTGTTTTTTTGGGGACAAAGGTCAGATCATCTAGGGAAGCATAAGTTAAAGAGGCCTACAAAGTATGAAATAAAGTATTTTATTTGTTACTGTCAGGCAAAAAAGTCCATTGTCTGCTTTCAGCAGAGAGACTGAGTGGGGAGCAGAGAGAGGTGGGTGGGGGCGGGTTGTGGGTGCCGGGCGGGAGGTCACACCATAGCTAATTTTATATATGTAGTCTTGTAACGCGTGTGTGCGTATACATGTGTGTGTGTGTGTGCGCACACACACAGACATGTATAGGCACACATTCACAAAGCTACGCAAAAAAATTGGATGGGCCAGATATAAAAGTGAGAGTAATGTCTTTAGTTCTTCTTTTATGTTTGACCTGTCCCAGTTTTTGCTCCTCAAAATCTGGTCACCCTACGAATGGCAGGGACAGCTGCTCCAGCTGTTTCCCCGACCGCTCTGGAGGTTGGTGTGTCTGTAAGACCTGCAGGTGCAGTGACGCCGCACAGCCGCTTAAGGGATCCTGTTGGCTTGGGGACAGGGCCCAGGATGAGGGAGGCCTCTTAGATTTATCCAGCCCCCCCGGTGTGGCACAGAGGGAAGCCAGCAGAATCTGGGGCTGGATCTCGCTTCCCTTGAAGGAGGGGCCGGGGGAGGAGCGACTGACAGGACAAATGTGTTTCAAGACCGGGGAGGGCATGTCATATTGACTTATGGAGGGAATGGAGAACCGGTCACTGGAGGTTTGCCTGAAGGGATGCAGGACGGAGCCCACTCCAGAGGGCAGTGATTTGTCTGATAGAATTGAGATGCTTTTGAACCCACGGGACAAGGCTCTGTCATCTGTGTTGAGTGTAAGGAGGGGGCTGCTGTATGGTTCGACGGGGAGGACTTCACGGATGGGGGACCGGTAAGATGAGTGTAGTGTTATGACCCCCTCCCCCATGGCAGGGCGTTACCCGGCAGGTCAGGGCCAGCTTGTAGGCATCCAGGTGTTGCAGGTAGGTTCAGCACATCCAACGGCGTTCCGGCCGGGAAAGTCTGGTGCTGCTT
Organism: Pleurodeles waltl; assembly: GCF_031143425.1. NCBI lineage: Eukaryota > Metazoa > Chordata > Amphibia > Caudata > Salamandridae > Pleurodeles > Pleurodeles waltl. The sequence continues at coordinate 251,565,708 of NC_090449.1, read as the reverse complement.
GGAGCCTCGGCCCGAAGGCAGAGCTTGCATCAGTACGGCCAGTTCTGAGACAGCACTGGACTGCTTGGAGAAAGGGCAGGGTACAGGATCTGTATCCACTCCGCACCCTGTTTTGACCCTTCTCAGGAATTATATGATGCTCAATTTGGTGATGGAAGTGTGGGTGATGGCGAGGTGCCTGGCACCAGTGCAGGATGCGATGTGAGCGGATGAATGACAGAGTGGGATTTGGATTATGAAGTACAGGAAGTTGAGGAGGGGGAATTGTGGATGAGCAAGAGTGTGAATGGTGAGGGGGCCTCACAGAGTGCAAGCATGAGACGGTACAGCACTAATGGGGAGAGGAGGATTGGTGTTTTGCATTAATCAGTGGAGTTCTCGCGCAAGACGGTTGGAACTATGATGGAACCAAGGCCTGTGCCGCAGCGGATGGCTTTAGCACGGGTCCCGACCTTGAGGATAGGTAAGAGCACTTGCTGGGCCAAAGGGGGAGAGGGGCCAGTGGAGGTTGGGATCCAGGCAACTATGGGTGAGGTTCAGCCATTGCAGGACCAGGGTATTTGTTTTCAGAGGGGTGAGTATGTTCAAGATCAGGGCACAGGTATGGAGGCTGGAGGGGGTGGGACACATGGAGAGATAGCACACAGAATCAGGGTCACTAAGCCAGAGCAGCGAGGGACAGGGTAGAGCAAGCAGGATGAGGACAAGAAAGAAAGTAAGGAGTTTAAGTGAAACAAGCTTCCTTACATGGGAATTACAAAGCCGCTGGGGGCACACTTATTGCTGGAGACCAAGGAATGGATATGGAAGGGGGAATAAATAGAACTTTTAAAACTGCTTCACAGAGAGATCAGGGGTAAAGAAGGTTCAAAGGAGGAGGAATATGAACTCTCACGCAAGCCCAAGGTCCCGGTAAATATAGAAAATTGGACCACTGCATTTCTTATCTATGCGAGCGTTTACTGTGAAAAGTACCCAGAGAGGTGTGTGGCACTCTTTAAATATCTGGATATGGTGTGTAAAGCTCAAGTTACATTTATGGGCATGGCACTGGTGCATTATGATGAGAAACTCAGAGCGCACTTGGCTGAGGACGCGGACGGAGTTTGTGGGCAATTGGACAATGAGCTCTTTTTGCAGATCATGACACCAGAAAGGCCAGCTCCATCGACTTACACAGAAAGTGGCTTGCCTGTTATTTCCAGGCCCTTTTATGGTGGGGGTGGAGACACCAGGCAGAGGACAGGGGACACCTCTTTAGCATTCTGGTCCTATGACAGGGGGCAGTGTTGGTGAGAATATTGCAAGTAAAAGTATGCATGCACTAAATGGGGAGGCAAGCATATGCTTACCCAGTGTGAACCATCTTGTCACATGGGCACCAAATACAGTAAATGACATTAGTTGACGCACAATTTGTGTGATGTGTTACCTGGATATTCTCATGTAGAAAAATGTTGATCACATTACCCCAGCCTAAAATACCCCAAGAAGCAAAATACAGTGCTGTACTCAACAGAACCAGAAAAACATTAGCATGAATTTGGACTACTGAAGATTCATTTTGATATTTGTATAAAGTAATGCGTAGAATCGGAAGAGTTGAGATCGGCCAGACACAATTTGTAGTATGATAATTTACTGCTGCCTGATGAGCAAAATAGAAATCCTGTGCTGTGTGCTTGTGCCAAAATACCACACCCTTCATTGTGTGTTCTGCTAGTGCCTCGGTAATACATTTTTTGTGTCATGGCAGTGCACTGCAATAGGTGTCGTAGCGTGGTGCATTGACCGCTGTAGCAGCAGGTGGCAGAATAAGACATGGAAGTTTGGTGTACTTTCATGGATGTCATTTAGGGGTCACCAAGGGTCGCAATGCAACTCTTTGCTTGCCATTGTTATCCCTTCCATGACCCTTGCAACCCCTTTCCTAGGAGATCTCTAAAGAAGTGTCAGGAATGCTAACTTGGGCTTTCCTGAGCTTTTTTCTTTTAATTATGTTTAAATCGTAGCCAAAATTAACATGTTGCCTGCCATAAGAAACGTTCAGCAGTGAAACTAACTGTTCTGGAACAAAATGTTTCCAATTGTGACCTGTGGGACATGGAAACCTGCATCTCTAGCAAGAACCTAGCACAATGGTAAACTGAAAATAACAAAACTTGCAACATAATTTCCTTTTGCTGATTGAGAAGGCCAGGCAAAAGGTGCCTTTTGGAAATGGCCCTTTCTCCAGGGTTTTTCCCCAAACTGTTTGCCTTTTTCCTCCTATTTTTCTGACCCTTCTTTTTGTTGGCTTTAGGATTCTGGGCACTTTACCACTGCTACTCAGTGCTAAAGTTCATGTGCTCTTCCCCTAAGATGTGGTATGTTTAGCTTACACCTGTTTGGCATATTTAATTTACCTGTAAGTCCCTTGTAAAGTGGTATTTCATATACCCAAGGCCTGTAAATTAAATGTTATTAGTGGGCCTGCAGCACTGATTGCGCCACCCACAGAAGTGGCCTTTCAAACCTGTCTCAGGCCTGCCACCGCAGGGCCTACCTGCACAGTTTACTGCCACGTTGACTTGGCATTTCAAACTACTTGCCAAGGCCTAAACTCCCCTTTTACTACTCCTACATCACCCCTAAAGGTATGCCGTATGTGGCCATTTGCAAAAACAACAAGTGATGGACGGAATGCTGAACATTGTCAAACACTCACCCCCAGTCATAGATCTGGGTTTAATCCATCGTTCTTTTGTTCACCATGCCACCCCAGTTTGGACCCAGCCATATGCAAATCAGTATTGACGCTCCAGCCCGAACTGTTTGACAATGTTCAGCATTCCGTCCATCACTTGTTGTTTTTGCATATGTGGCCATTTGGGCAGGGTGTATGCATCTAAAAGGTAGGACATGTACTCATGTTTTGCATGTCCTAGTAGTGACAAACAGCCTATTTTATTTTTCACTGCTGTGAGGGCTACTCCTCTCATAGGTTAGCATTGGGGATTCCCCTATATATTTGCAAGTAGTAATTTCTGATCTGGAAGAATTAGCAGGGGCATGCTTGGAATGTTTGGAATGCTAGTGAGAAATCCTGCTTACTAATGTAGTTGGATTTTACATTACTATTTTAGAAATGCCACTTTTAGAAAGTGGGCCTTTCTCTCTGCTTATAATTGTGTCTTTGCAGCTTGATTCCAACCAACGTCTAGAGCAGTGACAGTTAACTTTGTGCATACTTTACAGACAGCCACAACCGAGGAGGGGCTGGATGTGGCAGGAAAGGCATCTGCACCAATCTGCATACTGATAGTCTTCCTGGGCTGGGAGAGGTTGTTCACACCTTACATGTCAATAGACTATGTCCTACCATCACATAAAGAGCTGATTTACTGCCTACTGATGTCTGGAGCCAGGGCTGGGTTGAAAGGGGTTTGTGTTACACTTGAAAGGGTTCCTTTCGAGTCACCCCTCACATCAAGGACATTTTTTTAGTAGAAGTACACGTGCTCGGACCCCCCATGTTTTTAGAGCACTTTTGGTACTATATCACAATATCGAAACATATTTTATACATCCTGTGTGGACTCTCTTTTGTGGTGTTTTTATTATGTCATTGCTGTGAGTGTGATGCGTAAACACTATACACATTACTCCTGGGGATAAGCCTGACTGCTCTGTGCCAAGCTATCCTTGGGGGAGCACAGGTCTCTTTGATGTGTAAGTTACTTGCCCTGACTATAGTGGCGGGTTCTGTCTGGCTCAGGTGCATACCCTAGCCAACTAGAAACCCATTTCTAACATTGTTGCCATGTCTCTTGCTGTCTTTGGACGTCAGGGGAGTGGGGAGTGGAGAGAAAATAAGTTTTAGGAGAGGAACAAAGGGTCTGCAGAGGGAACAGAAGAGAGGAAGAAGATACAACAGGTACATGAGATGCAGAAGCAAAAATTAATGTGTGTGTTTGTGTGAGAGAGAGAGAGAGAGAGAGGGAGAGAGAGAGGGAGAGATACAGAGCAAAAGAAAGATAATGAAACACCTGAGAATGATGGAAAGATAAAGAGCTATATGTTGGACAGATACAGAGAGATAGATGTGTGAGAGAGAAACAAGAGAAAAATTTAAGACAGGCAAAAAAGAGACAGATGACAGTGAAAGATATGTGACAGACATGAGAAAGGTACAATAGGGACGAAGAGATATATTTGGGAGAGATAACTACAGACAGGTATGAGAGAAAGAGAGAAACGTTTAAGACAGAGTGGAGAAAAAGAAACAGCTGACAACCAGTGGAAAAGACAGAGATGTGACAGTCATATAAATGAGAAAGGCACAATAGAGATATAGAGGGGAGACAGGTGTGAGAAAAGGTTTAAAAAAACAGAAACAGCCCAGAAAAAACAGGGTGAAAAAGAGACATCTATGAGATAGGTGAGATACAGGTGAGTAGGAGGCAGTTTAAAGAGGCAGTGACATAGAGTAGGAGACAGGTGTAAGAAAGGTGAGTTAGAAAGACTGGTGCAAGAGCTCAGACAGAGACAGAGAAACAGGGAGTACACGTGAGAGAGAAGGAATAGAAACCACTGAGCAGGGAGGGAATGGACTGGTGAGAAATAATTCATAAAGTGACCATTGAGAGAGGTGGAAATAATCTAGATAGGTGATAGAGACATAAGGGCAGATGACAGAGAGGTGGGTAAAGGGACAGGGGCAAGATAGATGATATAGAGAGAGGTTAGAAAGGGAAAGAGATGGATGGGGAAGTGCGAGATCTGTGAAAGGTGGGAGAAGTAATACGGTGAAAAAGAGAATTCAGAGAAAGGATAAAAGGAACACGACAGGTGGGAAATACTTTGTTAAGAGAGATGGTAAGAATCAGATGAAGGGGAACAGAGAAACTGATGAGATACCTTAGGAAGAGGGAGACAGGTGAGACAGTGAGGGCTGATAAAGAGATATCATCTTAGATACATATAGCTGGGAGAGGTAAGGAGGATTGACAGGTGAGATGTAGATGACAAGCAGCTGCAAGAGAGGGGAGAGAGGAGAGAGCAGAAACAAGAATTGCACAAGTTGAGAAACAGCTGTGAGGAAGGTGTGGGTGCTTTGCCAGAGAGGCATATGGAAGAGAAAAAAACAGCTGGATGAGCAGGAAACAGGTACAAGGGAGATCATAAAGACAGCACCTAACTTTTTTATCTGCCTTGCACTTATTGCCTGATTTGTAACTGCAGTGATGTCCCTTTACAAGGTGTCACCAGAGTAACATTCCATGTGACATCACTTCCTAGGATTATATTAGGTGAACGTTTGCATGATGTCACTTCCTGTGATGTAACTGGGGGTGGTCATAGGGAAAGTCATGTAACACCCGCAACCCCTAGGATTTTGGTGAATCAACGCCCATATGTACTTTCAAACTCTGTGCACACTGAATACAGGCAAAGTCTTCCTCCTTTTATTGAGTCATTTGCAACCTCCAAAGTAAAATCAGGAGGTGCGTGCGTGTCGGCTTTATGTCACTCAGTGTGACCCTGTGCTTTACTACATTTCTCCAAAACTTTAAAATAAAACAAAATCATAATACGTTTAACCAACCGTTAAAGGTCAGTCGAGGCCAGACTCCTAGCATCGCTGAAATCATTCATAAGCATAGTTTTCCAGCTTCTTGGGTCTGTTCGGGTCGGTCGGTCTGTTTGGAGATTTGCTCACTTGGGACAATGACATTGGGAGACTATGTTGTCAAGGTTCATGTCCTCAGCAGAAAATTAGATTGTCCACCTCTGGCGTGCCTTTGTTTTAGATGATCCTTGGTGTCTGTGTGCGAGAGCCAGTATGGTTGGTCACAGCGAACAGGGAATGACAAGTCGATGGCCTCAAAGAAGGCCTCCTTGCTCAGTGCCATTGATTCTGTGACTGATTTTTCATATAGTTGAGAAGTCACATTCGGCCATATCATTGTATGTCCTGTGTCTTGGAGGATGTCCTTCCACTTTCAAGAATGTGGCTGCTTCTAGTGTCCTTTGGATGCACAGATCCAAGGTTGTGGTATCAGCAATGTCATGGAGGATGAATGTCCTGGTACTGACCTCCATGATCCAGAGTGCATATTCATCTGCGTCAGACAAGAGACTTGGGATCCACTGGCTGGCTGCAGTGAGTTCCTGGAGAAATATTCTGCGGGAAAGTCACATCCTGACATGTAGTCTGCAGTCAGTTGGCATTTTCGGACTTGCAAGGCCCAAATCTTAATACGAAGAGGTGGGTTTGGGGCAGTGCCTTAAAAAACAAGTATGAGTGGTTTGTGGTCAGTTATGACTCAGATAGTCTGACCGTTGAGGTTCATATGAAAATGGTGGCAGCCCTATTTGATGGCAAGTGCTTCTTGCTCTATGTGGGCGTATCTCGCTCTATGTGGGCGTAACGCTTTTCAGTATCTGTTGAGGCTTTGGCAGCAAAAGCACTGGGTGCCCAGCCGTCGCCATAGCATGCTACATCAGGACACCTCAGAGTCCAATGGGGCTGGCGTCCACCACCAGTTCTGATTTCTTTACGAGGTCAAAGCAGGCCATTATGGTATCTTGGAAGAGCGCGTTCTTGATGGCCTGGAAGGGGTCTTCCATTGCTTTTCCCTGTGCCCAGGGAGTGGCCGTTTTGGTGAGGTATAACAGTGGGCCTGCTGTCATGGGCAGAATGGGAGTGGACCTCCCACAGTATGTCACAAGACAAAAAAAGCTCTGGACTTCGTTGGCTGAGGATGGTGTGGTCGCATTTTTGATGTTGATTCACTTTTCAGGGTCGACTTTGATGTTAGTGTTTGAGAATATGTAACCAAAAAACTCAATTTCTTGGCAGAAGAATTGACACTTGATTCAGTTGCGAGTGAGGTCAATTGAGTTGATCCTTTTGAGGGCTCCATGCAGGTGGAGGTGGTGGTGGTGACTCTCGAGGGTGGGAGCATGGATGAGGATGCCATTGCTGACATTAACTACTCCTTCGAGACCTGTGGGGACTTCTCAAATAGCATTCTGTCAGACCACTGCCACCGATGAGATTCCAAAGTTGTGCCTGCAGTGGCAGCAGAGGCCAACATAGGTAGAGTAAGTTATGTTGTACCTGCTGTCTTCTGTAGCCAAGCTGATGGTATCCTGAGTTCAGCTCGAGGTTTGAGAATCATTTGGATCGGTTGATGTTTGCAATAAAGTGGTCAACTGTGGGAGACATGTGGAGTTTCCTTTTTATGGCCTGATAGAGAAGGCATATGTCAAATATTGATGTGATTGCACTCTGGCTGGTTGGGCTTCCAACCACCATGGGGGCCACTCATGGGTGGGTCCTGATACCTTCTTGATGAATCTGGCATCTTCCATCTTTTGAAGCTCAGTCTTTACAACAGGGTTAAAGTGAAATGGGATTCTGCAGTGCCCCAGTGTGAACTGTACGGCCAATGTGAAGTGACACTGGTGATCTTTTCAGGCAGTCTAGGCTGATGAAGAGACGTCAGAAGTCGAGAAGTATGTGGTTGACTTCATTGGACAGATCCCCAATGGTGGCAGTTAATTGGATGAGTTGCTGGTGCTCAGCGGTGTCATACCTGAGGAGCATTTTGAAGTCTGATGTGGTCACAACTTCCTACAGCAGACCTGGGCTCCATGGAAGACAGAGCAGGTGAACTTTCCTGCCAGCGGGATGGGTGTCAAACTTCCATAGGGGAAGCTTTTGGGTGAAGTGGTTAGCAGAGTGGGGCGCAGAGCAGGAGCATGCAACTATGCCAGGCTGATTACGTTGAGAGATGCACCTTATCAGAGATGTGACTGGTGGGTGACAGATGTGCACACAGCAGGTGGGCAGGCTTGACATGGGGGGTGGTGCCCCAGTACAAGAGCACATCTTTTTCTTCGGCTGAGGTATAGTTACTGCTTGAGGATATAGTGGCAACGTAGAGGTCCATTGATTGATCAAGTGTGGTCACTTTCACCCCTTGACTCCGGGAAATGCCCTTGATATGCAGGTGGTCAGACCTCTGTGAAGTGGTTGGGGCAATGGTATGTCGAACATGTCGAGCTCCTGATTGAGCACTCGAGGTGAGGGTGCGAGGAGAAACCACAGTAGTCGCAAGGGTCTGTGGTAGGGTCTTCAGTGGGACAGTCCTGGGAGCATTGCGTTGAAAGGACCTTTTGAGACCGCTGCCACAGTTTTCATCTTAATTGGTAGTGGTTTGGGCACAGGTGTAGCAGTGAGCTTGTGGACTATCATTTCTATCTGGCCAGCCTGGCCATTGGACAATTAGTGGACCTAGCTAGCATCAGGTTCTCATCTAGTGGCATGTTTGGATGATGAAGGATGTGGCATTTAAGCACTGCAAACCGGCAGACTTGGCTGAATTAAGCATATTTTGAGGGGTTGTCTTTGGTGCGGGTGCAGGGAAACACTCGCAGGGAGGCATAAAAAAGATCAATGGACTCCCTTTCACATTGGTGGGCTTGGTGCAGTTTTAACCCCTCAAAGCCTGAATTCATATGGTGGTCAAAATACACATTGAGGGCTGTCATGGCCCCATCGTAATCATCATCTGCACTAGTGGCATGATGATTGCAGAGGAGTTTAAAGATCTCCTCCCTGCATAGTGTAGGAGCAAAGTTTAATCTCACCATCTGTGTCTTGGGTGGCCTTGAAATAATTGTTCAGGTCTGTGATCCACATGTGCCAATATGGGGCCGCAGTTTCCACACAACTGAGCTTGCGGAAAGGTGCCATATGACTAGACTCATCTCCAATGGCATGTCCTAGCATGAAGCAAGGGAGAAGCCTGCTGGCTGAGCATGGCTTGTGCATTCTCACCTGTGCAGTACTAATCCTATGGGGTAAGTGCAAGCACTAGGGGTGTCAGTGAGCTTAAGGCCCTCATAGACAGCGTGAACAGGCCTGGTTGTGCTGTTGGCAGCATGAAGGTGTTGGCACTCACCAAGGCAAAGGCAGCGTTGGATGTCACTAGTGCCGTGGAGCAAGGCGAGGTGCCAGGATAAGGTGGTGTGAATCAGTTGTCTCTAGATGAGAGGAGATGGCACTCTGTGGTGGAAGGAGCGTCCCATTTAAGGCACCTTGAGAGCAGTCATGGCTTGGCAGGTTGCAGTCTCAGCTGAGAGGGATGGGGCATAGCAGTGAGCCAAGCAGAGCAGCGTTGTTCCTTGAAGGGGGAGGGTGAGGATGTATGCACTCCCCGATATCGTGACTAGGGCTGGTACGATGAGTGTTGCCGGGCAGGCTCCTCCTTGTCGCCACTGTAGTAGCTTGGCACATAGGCCGCAATAGCAACAGCTGGCACAATAAGACACAGAGGTTTGGCGTACTTTCAAACTCTCCGCACACACCGAGCGGGGTCTTTTATTAAGTCCCCCCTGACCTCCAACACAGGGTCGGGTGGTGCATGGGTATCAGCATTACGTGGTAGGGCATGACCCTGTGAGGTACTACAGCATGAACATACACAATTATCTAGTGCACAAATCCTAAAGGAATAAATGGGGGACTAACCAAGTTATGCAGAATGCAAGTAACATCACAGCATGTGACATCACAGTGTGTGACATCACAGTGCATGGCATCGCATGTAGCATCACAGGAAGTGGCATCACAACCCATGACTTCACAACAAGTGGCATCACATAAAGTGACATCAAATATTAAGACCTCCTGCAGGTTCAGCAGGTCTATCATGGTTACATTTGAGCTCATTACAATATTTAACAAGTGAGAATTTTCATCCGACCTGTGCCAAAAAAGTGACACACCCGGACGCCAAATCTGAGGCTCAAGTTACACTTTATGTTTCTTTAAACCCTGCCACAAAAAAATTGGAAACAACGAGAAATGTTGCTATACATCTTTTCTGTTTAATTGGTTGCAAAGTCTACATTGTAAAATATCTTATGGGGTTAAGGCACCTGCCCAGTAAATCTCAGGTAATAATATTAATAGTAAGATAACTTTTGGGGGTAATGCATTTGCTGGAGACACCTGTTTTTTCTCCAGTCTCAGTTGAATCAAAGTAGCATACAGGGTTAAGGTGCCTGCTTCAAAGCACATTATCTACCTGCAAATATCTGATTTTTATTCTATCTCGCTAGGTAAGTAAGCTACTGATTTCAACACAAAGATCCTTTTGTTACTTGCAGTTCATAAATGGTATTTTTTTTCTAATATATCAACCTATGAAGGTCATGTGACTACTACACAATGTAACCCTCACTTTCTTATGTAACATTCTGTACATTGATTTACACATTTATAGGGTTTATTGCCAATGTATAATGTGTATGTGTGATGTAAACCGCTTTGACACCCTGCAGTAGGGTGAGTAACGCTGTAAAAGAAATAAAACAAAATAATGGTATTTAAATTGTTATTTGTAGAAATACTGGAACAGACAAGCAAATCTGACATTCTTACAATGCATGAAAAGATATTAAAAGCAGGGATTTAACATTGTAAAAAAATATGCCTCTCTTAAGTATTTGCGAAGTGATAACAAGCAGCTGTGTGCCTTTGTTTCCCCTCTCCAACATTTGCATATAGGTGTGAGGCTGAGATAGCTCCCAGTCTCAATAAGTGGAACAAAAAGGAGGCCAGATGGTCCCCTCAAATTCAGCCTTTGTTATGTGCTCAGTTAGAGTCTGAAACATGAAAGCCTCCTGCAGGTTGCTGCTGGAAAACGAAAACAGACAAGGTGCAGGGGCTGCTGAATGTGTCCAGTGTTTGAAAAGTACACTGGGGCAAGTCAGCATATTTCAGTGAGGCCCACTTCTTGCAGGGTGGACGCGTCGCCCTGTGAAAATAGTGGGTGGACACCTTGTACCCACGAGTACCCTGACTTGTGCCCTACAATTATCCATATTTGAACAAATTGATGGTTGTATTAAATTGAAGTCTCAGAGTGGTATCCACAATAACACTCCCTATTACCTAAGGGTGTAGTTTACACAATGGAACTACGGCTGTGGGTATACATTTAACACATTTTGTAAATAGTTAACAACACAACTGAGCTAGTGCTCTAATTTCTGTTTATCATGACAGGTCATGTAATAAAAAAACAAGACAAGAATTAATAGTCCAATGTAATGAGACGACTGAACTGCTTGTCAGTGCATTTTATTTATGGGTTAGACAAACATTTTAAACAAACATCCGGCCAAAGGCAGTTGATTTTTTTGTCTATTAGATATCTAGACGGCTGACATGTGTTTCGCACCTTCATATGTGTTGCGCTTCACATCATACATGGCTGGCTTTGCTGACTGCATTACCCAATTATGTTCGTTGTTAGAACATAGCACAAGTCGGGTGTGCACATTTGAGCATTGTGTTAGTGCCCCAGAAGGACTTGTTTTGATTGGTTGGGGCAGCTGGTGTGTATTATGCTCTGTAAATAACCATAAACTGGCTGAGCGTACACCTGCGGTCTCTTGAGACCACCTTGGTGAATCACAACAGATTTACCTGTTCCTTCTTTAGAGGTGTGGCTAATACTCAGTTTTTTCCCTTTTGGGGATATTTTTGCTTCTTCTGTTAATCCCTGATTCAAATGCACCGAGCAGCTGTTATTTCAGACCATTAGAAACATAAGATGTGTGAAGCTTTTCATGGCCACGGTAGGAAGGAAAGAAACTGCAATAAAATGCTATTTAACACTCTAACCGCTGGGCAATCAGGCAGAGTCAGGCAGGTCAATGTGGGGGCCGATCTTTGGCAGTTTGGGGCCTTTTATGTTCTTGTGGATTGCTTTTTACTGTTACATTTCTTGATATTAACACAAATATTGAATTCTACAAGCACAGATGCCCATACTTTGCAAAATACCTAGATATCATGTCTTTAGAAGTTCAAAACGGCTCCGATATGCAAATGTGGGCCGCGTTTTTTAAGAAACTGATTCCCTAATGGGGGCACTTTTATTTTAGTGCCCTATTGTCTGTCCTAGTCAGCCCCTATTGCTAAGGCGTGTCGTTTGCAAGTAATGGATTACATATACAGTGTGTATTTGGTTGCAAGTGGTGGGCACTGCCATTCCATTTTTGGAGACGTGGACTTATTTTTTATAATCAGACTTTAGCCCCGATTAAGAGTAAAAGAAAGAAAGGTAAAGAAGTAAAAAAGATGAAGGGTGACAAAGATAGGACAATAGAGACTTCAGGAGAAAGGAGGTATGAAAGTTATCTGCACCAGTGAGATAAAGAGGAAGAAATATAGGATGGGGAAGAAAGAGGCTTGAGGTGGAATGAAGAATGAGCAGGCTGGATATGCAATCAACCCAGCAGAACCAGCGTCAGGTTCCTAAGAAAATCTTCAAACACCTGCAATATCAGCCCTTGAGAGTTCAAACAGTTCTCTTCTGCCATGTTACACTAAATTGTTTCCCTCAGTGAGTAGCATAAGCAGGGCAGCTGGCGTAACCTTCTTGCCCATAGTATTTTTAATAACCTCTCTTAACTGACCATCTGGAGTACACTGATGCCAACTCAAGAGTTCCTTGCTTAAATTCAATATGGAAGAAAGTCACTACTGCCCTCTGGACAAGAAAGAGACCAAGGACCCAGGCACTGACCACGGCCATATGACCAAATGCACATGACCAATGTGTTAGAAAGAACATACATTGATGCAAAGTCCATCAGCCGAGCCATGGCTAATGCAGGTTAAGATGCACATAAAGCTTATGACAATCAGACCTCCATGTCCCAATGCTTTTGAGTTGGTCCAGTTGTAAGTCCCACCCTGCAGAAGAAGCGACATCCATCATTCTGAAGGAAAGGGGACTAAAGTTAGAGGCATCACTTCCCACCATTCATCGTGCCACGGCTAACTCTGCTGAATTGGAACCTGATCAGTGACACTCCATTGCCCTTTGAAGTGTACAAATAGGGTAGAAGTTTGTCATGCTGGGCACAAGTGAATGTGTTCCATCAAAACTGCCACAGGGCACCATGAATTGCCTGCGCACTATCTAAAAAGGGAAGAATATGGAATCACACAACCAGCTCAACTTTAGAGCTTGGAACCACTCACTAACCCTCAAAGCCACATGAAAGACCATACAGAACGCTGTCTTGAACAGAACGGCTTCATATGATGAGGTGCAGACCAGTGGGAGACACTTCACTATTCTAAGTAGTTTGTTAACAACAATGGGCTGCTTTACATCCTCCCAGAGCCTTCAAGTCTCACTCTACTGTTTAAGGCATTTTGTTTGTGAAAAGAGGTCATGCATTCCAGCCACCCACAATAGAAAGATGAGGCTGCAACATACCTCTTGGCAAAGGCTTCCACGCCACCATGCATCTTAAAAAGAGACCAGACATCAGCAGCATAATTCATTACAACAGGGACACATTTAAGATGTTATCACTGAGGCAGATCAGTACACGTTCTTTCAGCAGTCACAGTTCCATTGTACTCTTGGCATATTGAGGGTTGTTTAACTTGTCCCCAGAGATAGTAACAGCCAATATACCGCAGACAGGTCAAAGAAGTCCACACATGAAGAGCCACCAGAATGTGGAAAATTTCCAATAATGTTACATTCATCCCCAGCTATAAGATAAACTATGCGCGTGTCCATGCTTTTGCACACCATTCTGACCCTAAGATGGCACCCAACCCTACATTTCTAGCTGTGTCATTAAATAAGCCCATCTCCCTATGTGACACATTGCTGGCAGGTCAAACTATGCAGTCATTAAAGTTGTGCAAGAAATAAGCGTATATCAAAAAATCCTGTTCCGTTGTGCTTTTCCTTTAAACCAAACATGCCTTCTCTTTTTATGATGAGTATGGGAGAAGGGCAAAGTTATCCTCACCAATTGATACCTGGAGTTGATGCAAGTGACTGTACTCACCCAAACAGGTCCTTATACACTGTTTGAATACCCCAATCTTTCAAGAGGCAAACAGCAGGCCGCATTTATTGCATCATTCTCAATGCCAAGGAAGTGGAGGCCAGGCCAGTGGTTTATTAACTATGAAAGGAACTGCAAACCTTACCAATAGATCAATGAAGTATGAGAACGATTTTGCACACTGCTGGGAGCCGAATAGGCCTAAGAACAAGAAATCATCCAAGTAGTGTATGATTTGATAGTTTGGGCTACTTTCTTAAAGACCAAGTCTTGGATTCACCAGAACTGACATGATCTGTGAAAGCATATTTTACAGTGCAGAGATCTACATCTATTGCGCCATTCACTGATTCACCTTTGATCCCAAAAAATGATCTGTCACTCTGATTCCCCCGGTTCCTTCTGAGCATCAATGAGAGCACACACAGTCCCTGAGTAGTTCTGCCTTGAAGGAGCCAGCTATCTTGCCAAAAGTCTTTCGTCTTCTGTCTTTCTTCATGCCACTTCTTCATTGGCTGATAGAGACTGCTAGTCTTAAAAATGTTGCTCCCAACAACCCCAAGGGTGGGTATTTTTAAACTGTAAGCCAAAGGATAATCAACGGTCAGAAAACTGGAGAGAGTGCCTCAAGGAGCGACGTTTCATGCTCATCATATCTGAGCTCCATCCCTTTGGATTTTAGAAAACATTTACATTCAGAGTGGGAAGAGAGGCTACCAAATGTGCAGTTGTACTTGTACTTGGAGACACCACATGGGCATGTATAAGCTTTCTTGGTATAGGTCTAGCAATCCATTCTTCTCTGCCACCAAAATGCAATAGAAAATGACCGTTTCCTGCCACTTTCTCTCTTTTTTAGCACCCCACATTGGGAGATATCTCATTTTGATAAGATGCCTGTGGCCCATGTGGTGGCCATTTCTCCAGCACCATCGTATGGTAAACTCTTTGACCCAATGAGTCAGTATTTCTTCAACTTTAGGCTTGCGCTGTCTGTGTGCAATCGTTTCTGTCTTTACCATCCTCAGCCGCTAGCTTCTCCAAGACCAAAACAAATACGCCCAAAAAATCCTGTTTCCAAATCCTTTCTTTCACCTTTTCAGACAATTGAAATATCAATTTATTCCTAGGCGAAAGGGCTGAGTCGGGCAACCACTGGTAGATTATCAATATTATTTTGTCTGTCTTTTTCTCCCAGCTACATCTTCTGAGTGGAGTTGGCCAATGATGTAGGGGGTTGTGCAGAACCCACTTCCTATGTCGACCTTTGAGCCAGGCTTGCCTTCTAGTATTGGTTAGAAACCTTTGTCCCGCCTGTATTTGTCCCTGTTTCACTTCCTGATTGAGGGGCCCCTCTGTTTACTGTTAATCTAGGGCGAGCAGAGCGACTGACCTCCTATCATTGGCGAGATTACCTGCCACCCCATTCACCTCGAATTTACCCACACTGGCCCCAAGAAGCTAATTGCCCAGATAAAACACCCGAGGAAGCACCCAAGCTAATCTAGAGCCCATGTCATTATTCCCAGGCTGGTTCCCCAACGTGTCATTGACTACAGCTGCCCCTGTGGCCCGTGCGGTAGGGGCAAGAGTGACTGCGGGTGGACGTTGGACCAGCGCCTCCGGTGGTACAAGCATAAATGCCAACAATTCACAAGTGAAAATTGGAACATTTTGAAAAAAAATCGAGGGCATTCGTTTTCTCAATTAACATACATGGAAACAGCGACATTTTCAGGAGAGAAATACGTCGATTTGTTGCTCCAAAAGTCGTGAGTCTCCTGCTAGAATCGGGCCTTTTGGCACCTATGTAATGTTTTACAGCAAAACAATGGAATGTAAAGACGTTTTTGCGCCGGGCCACGAGGACACACTGACCATCAAAGAGGCATTCGTGGAGGGGGTATCAGTGACACGGTATCAGTTTCGGTACCAGGTGGTAGCCCTGGCTGGTGGTGGCACGTCTTCCCCTAGCAGATGTGTCATTTAATAATAGAACAACTTCAAAGATTTAAAGCGTTTAATCACACCTGGGAACAGGCTGCCAAGCAGGCTCAAAAGGCAAAGGCAAAACTAATTTCAGTTCCCACTGAGTCACAAAGCATCTTGGTGAATAGATTCATCCTTTTGCGCGCAGAAATTAATCTGTGAGATGCGCAGAAAGCCATGTTGTACTGAGAGTGCCCTCCAGTCTACTATGAGACGGGTATTTCAGCTGAATCGCCCTGCGAGATCGGAAATAACCTCAGCAACATGTGCAGTGGGGCCAGGGCCGGCTTTAGGCCCGTGCGACCAGTGCAGCTGCACCTGGCGCTGACGTTGGTGGCCGCTGTGTTTGAAAATAACTTCTGGTTTTAAAAGCATGTGAACGTCCGTGTGTGCAACAGTTTCAGGGAACAATAACAAGGTCAAGATAACCAAGATGATTATGTTGCTGCTGGTGAGAGAGCCCAGTCTTGACTCATAGTAAAGTAGCACAGCGGGATAATGTGCCTGCTGCAAAGAACGTGTACCATGCAGATCACATAACTGTGTCTGAGTGAACTGTGAGTAGCTCTTAAAAAAAAACGAAATGTATGTCAGAGCAGGACTATGGAGCGATGGGGGCACTACTGGATAGTGGCGAGGGAGTCATTGGAGAATGAGGGAATGAGAAGGGCGCAAAAAAAGACTGCTGCACTGAGCACCACCAGAGCTAAAACCGGCCGAGTGGTGCAGTGTACCATGCCCATGGCAGGCGCCCAGGACAGAAACATTTCCGCTTCAGCAGAAAGGCCCCTCAGCGCTAGCGCTAACGGGCTCTATGAAACCAGACATTGCACATATTCAAGGGGTCAGATTACATCATGAATACTAGAGGAATTCAATGGATTCAGCATCACCATTTGCAAGGACACAGGCACCATTTTTTCCCAGGAACAGAAGCCAGATGAAACAACATTCAACCTGTTTCACCAACATTTACGGTGGGCAACCAACTAAAACAAGCATTGGCAAAACCAATAGGTTTTAGCAATCCAAGAGCTATAGGCATTGGCAATGCTTATGCATTTGTGTACGGCGCTGATTTTATTTATATCTGGGTTCTCTGCTGAAGAACAGTCCTATAGCTGGTGTTGGCCGTTATGTCACCACTGAGCGTCGCATAGCATTCGTCAGTGTTATTGGTATAATTTCAGCACGCTAGTTGTTTTCACAAAACCGTGCTATGGGGGCTTTCTTCAATGTGCATAACCCAGCACATAGAGCGATAACGTTTGCATTGCAGGAATTGTCCTTGTGCACCTGCTGCAGGAACATCCCTAGAGCTTGTTTTAAGTATGGATATCAAATGTCAAATGAGTCGCATGTTAGTGACCGTGCGGTAATCCTTTGCGCATCCAGCAATCCAAGATCCAGTAGCATTGTCTTTGTTTACTGTTTTGCGTAATTCAAAAGGTTTAAAAAAGAGATCAGTCCGCTCGTCCCTGAATGTTAGTCATTTTGATGCACTGCTTTCCGCATGTGGTGCACCTTCTTCACAGAAGCAATATCTGCGAAATAGAAGGTGCACACGGGGAGTGTGTCAACTGTTGTGATACTGGTGCTTTGTTCACTAAACCATTTGTTAAATAATGTTTTCTGATTGACTAGCTTTTCCATCGCCCAGCATGAGTTCTAGTAAATGAAAGCTGGGAAATTTTTGTCATGAGCAGCAGTGAGGAAGTGGGTGGGTGGACTGGTCAAGCTGCGATTCGGTGGGGTGGCGATGGGCAAGCAACACTGGAATGTTGAGCAGTGTGATGAGATAAGAACAATATTTACAGGCCTGTTTAGAGAAACACTTGGAGCAAATGTAAACATTAATGCTTGTAAAAAGCACTGTTAACTGAAGAAAAAAGTAGTCCCCAAAAAAATTCCTAAAATGGCTGCAGTGTATAGATATTAGTAATTTGTGCCTGCTATCGGGGAGGGGTGCCCAACACAGGAAGAGGCATGAACGCATGCACGAAATGCAAAATAGGGATAATGAATACAAGAGTGACAATGGAGCCAGCAAATGGGAAGCTTATAGGCGGACCAAAGCCTACAAATTAGATACAACATGTCTCTTTTGAGACAACACATGCGCTGTCTAGAGCTGAGAACTAACAAACAACTTTTGAATTGAGTGACAGGTTCAAAAATCATATCTCTGGAAATGTGTTTTTTTTTTTGCACTGGAGGTTCAGTGCAAAAATATGTGCAAAAGAGCTGTGCATTGGTCAAATGTTTCACAATCTAGCACTTGCCCCACACCCACGTGCTCTGTCCATTTGAAGAGGAATGCAAAACAACATTTGACATCATTCCTGACTAAGATGCCACTTTAAAACTACTTAGGGACCGGATGAGATCTGAGAGCATAACTACTGGCTCCATCTGTTAGAAATAGACTTGTTAACTGACATTTTATATGGTTACCAGATTTTGAAAACCAAAAACCGGGATATTCCACAAACATAAAAGGACTAAAATTTTGCATCAACCCTGGGACACAGGGTGACTTAGTTGTCAGGCACTGAATCACTATGGTGCAACTTTTACACACTTCATAGCCTAAGTTAATTGAACTGCTTTCTGATAAGAGCTGCTCTGTGATCAGTCGATCCTTTCTGAATACTATTTTTTGTGCTAAACTTACTGCAGTTTGCAGGACAGGTGAAGAATTGGCACTGTCTCAGCAAATCCAAAATACCTGGAAACCCACTACTTGAGCAGGTGTGGATCTAGACCTCCATAGGAACTGAACACCAGTATGTGTGCGGTTGTTTACACAAAGGGAAGTCCTGCCTCTCCTGTTCAATGATTTAATGTACCAATTCCCCTGGAAGGCTTATAGAGCTGAGGGAGAGTCAAAATCGATCCTACCTCACTGCCTATTCTATTAAACTAGCCATCACCATTTACTTCCAGTGTGCCCTGCCCTACTATGAATAAAAACAACTTAAAACACGGAGAGGTATTGGAATAGATAAAAAAAGAATCTTTGAGAAGGGGCTGTCATAATTCAGTTCTTTGCCGGGGAGCCCGAAGTGTGCTCCTTGGACCTTTTCAGATTGTTGATACCCATTGTAAGGGTAATCTTGACATGGGACTAATCTGTGCCAGGGCTAAAGCCTCTTCTGGAGCACCAGTCTTTCTGGAAATCCTCTGCATTTGGTAAATTGCACAATAGTACCATAAATGACAAGAAGAATCTGAAAACTCTGGTGCATATTTATACTTGGCTTGCACTGTTCTAGCATTAAAAAGTTTGACACTAAAATGGCGCACAGCTAACTCCATATTTATATTTTGACGCTGGACCCATCAAGCGTCAAAATATAGGGCTTAGCGCCATAATGTGGAAGTGGCAAACTACCTTGCGCTAATTAGATGCAAGGTAGGCGTTCCCGTCCACAATATGATGCTAACCCCCTAACGCCTTATTTATACTCCGGTGCAAACATGAATCGTACGGAGTATGTGGACCCAAATAATGGTGCTAAGCCAGCTTAGCACCATTATTTAACGCCTGGGTCTGATCATGCGTTAGGGGACCTGTGGACCCATTTCCATGGCTAAACACCATGGAATGGGCCCACAGGTGCCCACCCCAAGCCCCTGGAACACCTCCACCCACACTAGAGACGCCATAGGTTGGGGGACCCTATTCTTACTTAAGTTGAGGTAAGTATATATATATATATTTTTTTTTCTGTGCCATTGGGGCCCCTTACATGGGCCCCCCTGCCTGGCACTGGGTATGATGGCCATGCCCAGGGGACCCTGGTCCCCTGTGCTGGCCATTGGGGTGGTGGGCATGACTCCTGTCTTTACTTAGACAGTAGTCATGTTTGGGTGATAGTGCGTCAGGAAATGATGCTAGGCTGGTTAGCAGCATATTTATTACCGCTAACCAGCCTAGTGTTATTCCTGGCCCAATAACTTGTTTTCTCCTCCCACCATCCTTCTCGGATAGCGTCTTTTCTGTAGACGCTAGCCTGTCCCTTGCGCCACTGTGCACCATTCCATTAATATGGCACCCACCTGGAGCTCTGGATGGCGCTAGCAGTCGCTATGGATTTTGACGCAAGACTGCGCTAACGTAATTTTGTGTCAAAACCCCTAAGTATGGGCCTCTTTTTTTCCTATTAAGTCAACCTAACTATCTCTGGTTGTTCCCAATCAGAAAAGGTCCTGCAGTACCTCTTTGTTGCATAGATGAGGCATGACACAGTTCCTGCTGGTACCTTATCCAGCGTTCAGTCAAAGTAACGGATGCCGGTCTTAACACATAATCTATTCAAGAGATTCACCACTGTGTGTTGTCATGGATGCATTCTGATCAAGCAGGTCGAACATTTGACAGGGATCAAAACAGTTGGTGTTACATTCATCACTTAGATTACAAGGAATAGACCTCCAAGACTCTTGGCCTCAGATTTTGCTGGTGGAAACTGCAGAATATGGCCATGTATTTTCGGTTTACCTTTCATCAGAGGACTTTTGCTGGTAGGAAACCACATTCTACATGGTCATTGAGACCTAGGAGGCATTCCTACTACAATGACTGATAATGGTTAGTCAGAGGGGTGGCACTGTGTGAGCGCATTCGGGCATAGGAAATGATAAGGTCATGGCACGAATTCCTGCGAGCACTCCTCTGATTTGAAATTGTTTGAGTGTTTGCTGAAACTCTGAAGCCTTAGCAAAAGATCACCACGGGGCGCCAAGGACAGTCCCAATGTGCAACAAGCAGTGCAAAGGGACCAATTAAAATGATTACTCCTTGTCAAGAGATAAAATTAGAAATCGAGAGGAAGAGAGGCCTCTCTAGGGCCTTCATGCTCGACTAGACTGTGGGCTGCAGAAATCCCTGGGGAATCTACAACCCAGGTGGCATTAAAAACGGTTAAAAACAGATCAATTTACTTCTCTGGTCTACCACAACAAATCCAAACCATCTGCTGAAGACCCTTGGGGGAGTGGCGACGCTGAAAGGAAATACACTGAACTGACTGCTAGGTGACAGGCCGTAATTTGGAGGTGCTGTGTTCAGAGCTTAATTTGTGCTTGTTGTTTCCGGTGCTGAGCACTGGCACCTATTTTTGAGGGCCGGGGCTTATTCGTCTGCCTCAAGCATTTTCTGCGACCAAAAGACACATATGGAAAAGACGGAG